>NW_012154840.1:2500001-2501973 GCF_000956105.1 Propithecus coquereli
CAAGAAGGAACAACTGATCCAGATGGGAAGGAACCAGCGAAAGAACTCTGAAAGTATGAAAAATCAAACGGAAAACACACCCCAAAGAGGAACAACAGCTCCCTAGCAAATGATAGTAACTGAACTCAGAACACTAAAATGAAAGAAGAATTTCAAACATGGATTGTAAGAAAACTGAATGATATGCAAGAAAAAATAGATAACCAACACAAAGAAGCCACAAAAACATCCAGGACTTGGAAGAAAAATTCACTAAAGAAATGGAAATATTAAAGAAAAATCAAACCGATCTCCTGGAAATGAAGGACTTATTCAGGAAACTACGAAACACAGTGGAAGGCCTGAAGAACAGGGTAAATCAAACAGAAGAAAAAATCTCAAAGATTGAAGACAACTCCTTCCAATTAACTAAATCGGTCACAGAGATCAAGCAGAAAATTGAGAGAAAAGAAATAAGCCTACAAGAAATGTGGGATTATGTGAAAAAAATGAACCTGAGGGTGATAGGGGTTCCGGAAGGTGAAGAAGAAAACACTCAAGGGCTGGATAAGCTATTTGAAGAATTAATAGAGGAGAATTTTCCAGGCCTTGCTAAAAATCTAGATATACAGGTACAAGAAGCTCAACGGACCCCAGGGAGATTCAATGCAAATAGGAAGACACCACATCATGCAGTCATCAGATTGACCAAAATAGCCAGTAAAGAGGCCCTTCTACGAGCTGTAAGGTGAAAGAAACAAGTAACATAAAAAGGAAAGCCCATTAGCATAACTCCAGACTTCTCAGCTGAAACCCTACAAGCAACAAGAGACTAGGGCCCCATTCTCACTCTTCTGAAACAGAATAATGCTTAGCCTAGAATATTGTACCCTGATTAACTAAGTTTCATATATGAAGGGGAAATAAAGACATTCTCAGATAAGCAAAGACTGAGGGAATTCACCAAGACAAGACCAGCTCTCCAAGAAGTACTCAAAACAGAATTACACAAGGATCAGCACAATAAACACTCTCGAATGTAAAACCACTCAAAAGTTAAAGGTCAAAGGCTAGATTCCACAATGGCTCAAGAGAGAAAACAAAGCAACAAAATGCAACCCAACACAATGAACAGTAATTCACCCCACTTACAAGTTCTCTTAATAAATGTGAATGGCTTGAACTCACCTCTCCAGAGACATAGGCTGGCAGAATGGATAAAAAAAAACAAGCCAAGCATCTGCTGACTCAAGGAAACGCATCTAACCTGCAAGGATGCATTTAGACTCAAGGTAAAGGGGCGGGAATTAATATTTCAAGCTAACGGAAACCAAAAGAAGGCTGGTGTGGGAGTTTTGATGTCAGATAACTTCGTTTTTAAATCAACAAAAGTAATGAAAGACAAAGAGGGTCACTATATAATGGTGAAGGGTACAGTTCAACAAGAAGACATAACAATTCTAAATATGTATGCACCCAACATAGGCGCACCCAGATTCATAAAGCAAACTCTACTTGATCTAAACAAATTGATAGAGAGCAACACCATTATAGTCAGAGACTTCAACACCCCACTGACAGCACAGGACAGATCCTCCAAACAGAAAATTAACAAAGAAATAATGGACTTAAATAGAACTCTAGAACAAATGGGCCTGACTGACATTTACAGGACATTCTGCCCAAAAACCGCTGAATATACATTCTTGTAATCAGCTCAAGGGATATTCTCTAAGATTGGCCATATTCTAGGAGATAAAGCATGTCTAAAAAAATTTTAAAAAATCAAAATCATATCATGCATCTTCTCAGATCACAGTGGAATAAAAACAAAAATCAACCCCAACAGAGACTCTCATCTCTACACAAAGTCATGGAAATGATTCCTTCATAAACGAGGAAGTAAAGATGGAAATCAAAAGATTCTTTGAACTAAATGACAAAGGTGACACAAGTTATCAAAATCTGTGGGACACAGCCAAAGCAGTCCCGA
>NW_012154840.1:2503927-2553129 GCF_000956105.1 Propithecus coquereli
ACACTGGGGAAAAGAATCCTTATTCAATAAATGGTGCTGGGAAAACTGGATATCCACATGTAGAAGACTGAAGCAGGATCCACACCTTTCACCTCTCACAAAAATCAACTCACGCTGGGTAACGGATTTCAACCTAAGGAGTGAAACTATTAGAATTCTGGAGGAAGATGTTGGAAATACTCTTCTAGACATTGGCCTAGGCAAAGAATTTATGAAGAAGACCCCAAAGGCAATCACAGCAACAACCAAAATAAATAAATGGGACCTGATCAAATTAAAAAGCTGCTGCACAGCCAAAGAAACTGTCAGAAGAGCAAACAGACAACCTACAGAATGGGAGAAAATTTTTGCATGCTACAAATCCCATAAAGGGCTGATAACCAGAATCTACTTAGAACTCAGGAAAATCAACAAGAAAAAATCAAACAACCCTATCGAAACGTGGACAAAGGAGATGAATGGAAACTTTTCAAAAGAAGACAGAATGATGGGCAAAAAACATATGAAAAAATGCTCAACATCTCTAATCATGAGAGAAATGCAAATGAAAACCACAATGAGATATCACTTATCTCCAGTGAGAATGGCCTTTATCAAAAAGTCCCAAAACAATAAATGCTGGCACGGATCCAGAGAGATAGGAACACTCATACACTGCTGGTGGGACTGCAAACTAGTGCAACCTCTGTGGAAAGCAATAGGAAGATACCTTAAAGAGATACAAGTAGAATTAGCATTCAATCCAGCAATCCCATTACTGGGCATCTACTCGAAAGAACAAATGACATTCTATAAAAAAGACACCTACACCCGAATGTTTATAGCAGCACAATTCACAATTGCAAAGATGTGGAAACAACCCAAGTGTCCATCAATATATGAGTGGATTAATAAAATGTTATATATATATACCATGGAGTACTATTCAGCTTTAAGAAACAATGGTGATATAGCACCTCTTCTATTCTCCTGGTTAGAGCTGGAATGCTTTCTACTAAGTGAGGTATCCCAAGAATGGAAAAACAAGCACCACATGTACTCACTATCGAATTGGTATTAACCGATCAACACATAAGTGCACATATAAGAATAACATCTATTAGATGTTGGGCAGGGGGGAGGGGGCAGGAGGGAGGTGGGGATCGGTTTATGCATACACAAAGAGTGTGATGCGCACCATCCAAGGGATCGACACACTTGAAACTCGGACTTCGGGGGGGAGGGGATCAAGGGCAACATATGTAACTTAAACATCTGTACCCCCATAACATACTGAAATAAAAAAAATACACCCAATTATTTAAACATATATCAACTTAATTTTGCTTACAAACAAACAAATAAACAAGCAAAGAAAAATCTAAAAGAAATTCTACACTTTAATTTCATACCCACCACTTTTTAACCTTTTATTGTTTTCATTTACATCTTTTTGTACTAGCTATCTCTCAAAAAGTTGTTATAGTTAATATTTTTATAGGTTTGCCTTTTAGTCTTCTTACTGAAGATATAAGTGGTTTATATACCAAATTACAGCAATAGAGTATTGTGTACTTGTGCATACAATATTACCAATGAGTTTTATACCTTCAGATGATTATTTACTGCTCATTAACATCCTTTTCTTTCATACTGAAAATCTCTTTTAAGAATTTCTTGTAGTACAGGTCTTGTGTTGATAAAATCCCTCAGCTTTTGTTCATTGGAGAAAGTCTTTATATCTCCTTCATGTTTGACGGGTATTTTTGTAGCATATAATATCCTACGGTTAAGGGGTTTTTTCCTTCAGCATTGTGAATATGTAATGCCACTTTCTCCTGGCCTGTAAGGTTTCCACTGTGAAGTCTGCTGCCAGATGTGTTGGAGCTCCCCTATATGTTATATTTTTTTTCATTTTTCTTGTTTCCCTTAGGAGTTTTCTTTATCCATTACCTTTGTGAGTTTGATTATTACATGACTTGATCATTAGAGGTAATCTTGTTTGAGTTAAATCTGCTTGGTGTTACAGTTTTTATATTTTTCTCCAGGTTTGGAAAGTTCTCTGTTATTATTTCTTTAAAATGTTCTACCATAAACTCTCTCTCTCCACCTCCTCTTTAAGGCCAATAACTCTTAGATTGTCCCTTTTGAGGTTATTTTCTAGATCTTTTAGGTGTTCTTCGTTCTTTTTAATTCCTTTTCTTTTTTCTCTTCTGATGATATTTTCAAATAGCCTGTCTTCAAGATCATTAATTCTTCCTTCTGCTTGATCAATTCTGCTATTGCAAGACTCCGGTGCAATTTTCAGCTTGTCAATTTAATTTTTCAACTCCAGAATTTCTGTTTCATTTTTTTATCATTTTAATCTCTTTGTTAAATTATGCTGATAGGCTTCTGAATTTTTTCTCTGTGTTTTCTTGAAGTTCATAGAGCTTCTTCAGACCACTATTTTGAATTCTTTGTCTGAAACATCACTTATCTCCATCACTCCAGGATTGGTCACTGGAACATTATTCAGTTCATTTAGCGAGGTCATGTTTTCCTGAATGTTCTTGTTGCTTTCGGATATTTGTTGATGTCTAGACATTGAAGATTTAAGTATTTAGTCTAATCTTCTCAGCCTGGACCTTTTTGTGCCTGCAGCTATTTATTCTAATTTTCTTAGTCTGGGCCTTTTTGAATCCATCTTTCCGAGAAGGCTTTCATATATTCAAGGGGAATTGAGTGCTGTGATCTAAGCCTTTTCTCCCTGAAGCTGCGTCAGCACTGAGGGTGCCTAAGCCCAATAATGCTATGACTCTTATAGAATCCTGGTGGTACCATCATGGTGGGCTTGGGTAAGATACAGGAAAATTCATGGGGTTAACTGGCAAAGTCTCTCACTCTCTTCCCTAACTATCTGTGCTGGGCTATTGGTATTGGGGGAGGAATGATGTGAGCACTCCCTCGTGGGCACTCCCTCATTGCCACCACAGCTGGGATTTTGCCAGGTCCCAGCTAAAGCCAGCCCAGTCTCACCCACAGCCTGTGGTGATTGTTGCCTGACTACCTCTGATGTTTGTTCAAAGCCCCAGGGCTCTTTAGTCAGAAGGTATTGATCCTGACAGGATGGGCTTCTTCCCTTCAAGGTATCAGGTTTCCTTCTGGCCCAGGATATCTAGAAATACCATCCGGGAACCAAGGACTGCAATCAAGGAGTTCAGGATTCTGCTTGGTACTTTATTTTACTGTGGCTGAGCTGGTACTCAAGTTGCAAAACAAAGTTATCTGAACTCTTCATTCTTCTTTCCCAAAGTGGAAGAAGATCCTCCCTGAGCTGGACTGCCTGGAGTTGGGAGAGGTTCAACATGGGCACTGGCTTAGGCCTCTCCTCTTGGTGTCTCACTGGGTCACATGCATTCTAAGTCCAATGGCTTAGACCCAGTAGAGCCAAAGGAATTGACCAAGGACTGCAGTATTGTGGGCTGCCTGCCTTATCAATTTATTCCAGGTCCCAAACTGTTTTTTGTCAGCCAGTGGTGGAACTAACTGGAACTTGGGTTTCAGAGAAGAGGATTTTCCTTTGGCCAGGTTTGTCTAAATGCTACCTCCACGGCCACAGGCAGAATTTTACCCTGTGCTGTGTTCCCCTGTGCCAAGGCGGCCCTGATTTCCAATGCAAAATCCAAGACTCACTTCACTGTCCCTCCCCTGAGCATGCAGATTCTCTTGCCACTTGCCGTGCTGGCATGGCACTGCTAGGTGATGGGGGAAGGGATGGTCGAGGCAACGCAAGACTATCTTTTCTACCCACTTCAGTGCTTCTTTCCTTGATCTAATGTTAAAAGCAGATACTGTGATCACTTACCTGATTTTTGGTTCTTCTGAAGGTGCTTCCTTGTGTGGAGAGTTGTTGAATTTGGTATTTGAGCTGAGGGACATTTGCTGTAGGCTTCTATTCGGCCACCTTTCTCTGCCCCCTTCCTATAACTTTTTTTTTTTTTAGATTTTTAAATTTTTTTTATTATTTCAGCACATTATGGGGGTACAAATGTTTAGGTTACATATATTGCCCTTGCCCCACCCAAGTCAAAGCTTCAAGCATGTCCATCCCCCAGACAGTGTGCATCACACCCATTACGTGTGTATATATCCATCCCCTCCTCCCCCTTCCCATCTGCCCAACACCTGATGAATGTTATTACTATATATGCACTTAAGTGTTGATCAGTTAATACCAATTTGATGGTGAGTACATGCAGTGCTTGTTTTTCCATTCGTGGGACACTTCACTTAGTAGAATGGGTTCCAAGTCTATCCAGGATAATACAAGAGGTGCTAGATCACCATTGTTTCTTGTGGCTGAGTAGAACTCCATGGTATACATATACCACATTTTATTAATCCACTCATGTATCAATGGGCACTTGGGTTGTTTCCACATCTTTGTAATTGTGAATTGTGTTGCTATAAACATTCTAGTGCAGATGTCTTTTTTATAGAATGTCTTTTGTTATTTTGGGTAGATATCCAGTAATGGGATTGCTGGATCAAATGGTAGTTCTACTTCTATGTCTTTGAGGTATCTCCATATTGCTTTCCACATAGGATGTACTAGTTTGCAGTCTCACCAGCATCGTATGAGTGTTCCTGTCTCTCCGCATCGATGCCAACATTTGTTGTTTTGGGACTTTTTGACAAAAGCCATTCTCACTGGAGTTAAGTGATATCTCATTGTGGTTTTGATTTGCATTTCTCTGATGATTAGAGATGCTGAACAATTTTTCATGTTTTTTGGCCATTAGTCCGTCTTGTTTTGAAAAGTTTCTGTTCATGTCCTTTGCCCACTTTTCAATGGGGTTATTTGATTTTTTTATTCCAAATTTTCCTGAGTTCTATATAGATTCTAGCTTTCAGCTCTCTATTGGATGTATAGAATGCAAATATTTTCTCCCATTCTGTAGGTTGTCTATGTGCTCTCATAATTGTTTTCGTGACTGTGCAAAAGCTTTTTAATTTGATCAGGTCTCATTTATTTATTTTTGTTGTTGTTGTGATTGCTTTTGGGGTCTTCTTCATAAATTCTTTGCCTAGGCCAAATGTATATAAGAGTTTTTCCAACATTTTCTTCTAGAATTCTTATGGTTTCATGCCTTTGGTTTAAGTTTGTTATCCATGTCGTGTTGGTTTTTGTGAGAGGTGACAGGTGTGCATCTTATTTCAGTCTTCTACATGTGGCTATCCAATTTTCCCAGCACCATTTATTGAATAGGGGTTCTTTTCCCCAGTGTATGTTGTATTCTCTTGCTGAATTCATCATGTTATCATTATATAATTACCTCCTTGTTAGAATTTTTGACTTAAAGACTATTTTACTTGAGGTGATTATAGCTACTTATATTCACTTTAGATTTCCGTTTGCATGGAATATCTTTTTCCATACATTCACTTTCATCTATATATGTCTTCATAGATCAAGTGAATTTCTTTTAGGTAGCATATGGCCAGGTCTTTTTTTTGTTTGTTTGTTTGTTTTTTATCCATTTGGCCAGTCTGTACCTTTTAAGTGTGGATTTTAATCTGTTTACATTCAAGGTTGTTATCAATAGGTGAAGATGTATTGCTGTCATTTTGCTCATTGTTTTCTGGTTGTTTTGTATATCCTTTATTCTTCTCAACTCTCTTATTGTTTATCATTGTGGTTTGGTGGCTGTCTGTAGTGGTAACATTTGAGACCTTTCTCTTTCTCATTTATGCATCTGCTCTACCAGTGAGTTTTATGCATTCCTGTGTTTTCATGATTGTAGATATTGTCCTTTTGCTTCAATGTGTAGGACTCCCTTGAGCATTTCGTGGAAGGATTGTCTAGTGGTGATGAATTCCCTCAGTTTTGCTTGTCTGGGAAAGACTTTATTTCTCCTTCATTTGTAAAAATTAGCTTTTTTTGGAATTGTATTTTTATATGGCAGAGTTTTTTTTCTTTCAGCACTTTGAATGTATCATCCCATTCTCTCTTGGCCTATTAGTTTTCTGCTAAGATATCCTCTGTTAGTATGATGGAGATTCCCTTATTATGTGACTTGACACTTTTATCTTGCTGTTTTTAGAATGATCTCTTTATGTTTTGACAGTTTGACTATAACGAGCCTTAGAGAAGATCTTTTTGAGTTGATTCTATTTGTGAATCTTTGAGTTTTCCTGTGTATGGATGTCTATGTCTCTCGAAAGACTTTAGAAGTCTTCAGATAGTATTTTATTAAATAGGTCTTATATGCTTTTGGCCATCTCTTCTAGAACTTCTAGAATTTGAGTATCTGAGGTCCCATATATTATGTAGGATTTCTTCATTCTTTTTTATTCTTTCTTATGTTTTTTTTTGTCTGACATATCTTCAAGTTCAGAAATTGTTCTGCTTGATCTAATCTATTGTTGAAGTTCTCAATTGTATTTTTTATTTCATTCATTGAAATTTTCAGTTCCAGAATTTCTGGTTTTTTTTCATATCTCCTTGTTGAATTTCTCATTCAGATCATGAATTGTTTTCCTAATTTTTATATTGTTTATCTATTTTCTCTCCTATCTCACTGAGTTTTTTAATATAATTATTTTGAATTTTTTCAGGCATTTTGTTTCTTTTTCATTGGGATCTGTTACTGGAGAATTATTGAGTTCCTTTGGAGGTGTCATGTTTCCTTGCTTTCCCTATTTCTGTGTCCTTATGTTGATACCTGTGCATTTGGTGTAACAGTTACTTCTTTTATGAATTGGCTTTCATAGAAAAAATTATTTTCCTAAAAACGTACTGTAGTGTTGACTGAATAGGGTGCATTGATTTCAATTCTGGGTGGGTGCAGTAGTGTAGTCTCTGTACGGTTTCTTCAGCTGTAATCATCATCAGTCATGTTTATGAGTTCCTCAGTAGGTAAGACTGCAGTTGTTAATGGAGGTTGTGGTGAGGCTTTGCAGAGGATGGGAATGCCAGGTGGGCAGGATCTCAGGTATCCTTGGTGGTGGCAGTAGACAGGGAAGGCCTATCCTCATGTGACCTTATGGTGCACCCAGGCACCTGCTGTGGTAGGTGGAACACATCAATCCCCAGGCCCCCAGAGAGTGTGCTTGGGCACCAGTGGCAGTGGTGGTGGGAAGGGTGGTCCTGTCCTCAGGCTCCTGGATGGTACATGTGGGCACCAGCACTGATGGGAAGGGTGAGTTAATCTCCAGGCACCCAGATTATGTGCATGGATGCTAATGGTGTTGGCGACAGGTGGGGACCCCTGTCTTCAGGCACCCAGATGGTGCACACAGGTGCTGGTCACAGCAGGTGGGACCAGTCAATCCCCATCTCTGTACTACGTGCATTGGCACCAATGTCAGGTAGAGCAGGTCCTAGTTACAGCTTTTATAATGTTAGTTGAATTAAAGACATACTCAAATTAATATTCAGCTTGAAAGCATTCATACATGTACCAACTACAAGCAGTGGTATGCATTTCACACCTTAGGAGCCACTGAACCACATAATTCTGTAATTGTATCCCTTGCCCAAGGTCACATAGCTAGTGGCAAAACTAGTTCTAAAATCCAGGACTTCTGGCCTCCTTTCCACAATGTGCCCAACTAGATTGGGCTATAACCCCATGAATACCTATTCAAAAGAGAAATGGATGGATAGAAGTATACTAAGGAACCAGATGGAAAAAAATAGGAAAGCCTAGTGTATATGTGTGCATGTGTGTATACACACACACGCACACACATACATATGTATATATCAGTGAAGATATTATTAGGTCAACACAAATATATGTGAGATACAGAAAATAGGTGGTGGACCATGCAGGGCTATTGGCTGAGTAAGGTGATTCATGTTCTCTTCCAGAAGTTTTTAATGCCAGATGACTAAGGAAGCAACATCAGCTTTCATGTCTAGCTCCAGGGAATTCTCCCTCTGTAGTTTATCTCGGGGTCCTGCCACGTATTAATAGTATAGCTTATGCCTGGTCATTTAGCTTAAGACTGTTGTTCACTTTTCACACCCTATGCATAGACCTGATCATCATGCATAAATTCCCAAAAGGATGCATTTCTGCATTGTCCATTTTATCCATTAATGTACTGAGTATAAACCTGGGAGTCAAAAGTTTCTGAATCCTCATCTTTGTTCCCCTACGGATTCAGATTTAGAAAAACAAGTGCTTTCAAGAAGTTTCCAGAATAAACATTTACCTTGGTTTAATTCAGGAATAGACTCTCCATTAAGGCCTATTTTTACATGCAAAAGAGTGAATATGTTGGCATTCATACAGAATGGACACCCTTTAATGAGTCCTTTCAATAGATCAGCTCAGCAGAAATACTGGTTCTTGACCAACTCCTTTTCAAAACCTACTTTGTATAAGTCCTTCTCCTGAGCTAAGTGACTGCATATTTATGATCTAGTTTTAATGGGTGCTGTTGATTTCATCAGAGCTTTGGAGCACTAGACTGGACTCTGCTGAGGAAATTCCACTGTAATAGTCATGGATCCAGCATAGTAAATCTTTGCTTTGCCATAGTTGTCAGGAAAGCCAAGGAAGTATCTGCTCTTTACTAATTTATCTAAAGAACTTTGGAAAAATAAGGGTCAAGGCATGACTATCTTGCTAAATCACATTATATCACCACAACTACCACTCATACACTCACACATTTTCTCCCTAAAATTGACACTTATATTAATAATTTGAGGAAGTGGTGGCTATAAAAATTTTGGATACTGATAGCTCTGACAGTGCTGTAGGCAGCCCTCCTTAATCTTTCAGGTTTTCATTGTGGTTAAAATACAATGAAAATATATTGTCTCTCTTTCAAGGTCTCAGGATTAGATCAGTGATTCGCAATCTGTGCTAATCTCCTCTCCACCAGCAGCACCAGAATCACTTGGAAATTTGTTAGAAATGCTAATTTTCTGTCCCCACCCATAACTACTGAATCAGAAACTATGGAAATGAGGCCCAGAAGTCTGTATTTTAACAAGCTTTATAGTCATTTACATTAATCTCATTTCATTCAGTGGAGAACATCTAATTGTGATTCAAATAGGACTGTCACCTCAGTATTCTTGCTTTTATCAGGGTGGTTTCCTCATAGTCTTATACATGTCCTTTTGTCTGCCTTCAAGCTTTTTGCTCATGCTATGCATCTTTTCCTATCCCTCCCTAATTTTATCATTACTTCCCCTATATCTATCCAACTTCTACCCATACTTAATATTTAGTTACTTCCCTTCATGAAGTCTTCTCTAATGATCATACATTGAGCTTTCCCATCACTTCATTCCAACTCTTATTTATTGTGGTCAAGGTTTAATTAACCTTTTAATTATTTGCTGTCTGATTCAAATAGTCTGTATGTCTGTCTCATTTTCTCCAATTTCGTCATAAGGAATGGGACCAAGATTTTCTTTCTTCTAAAACCCGAAGACAGTGCTGAGCCTATAAAGGGTGAATGGATTTAATCCACTCTGACCTCTCTGATAATGACCTAGTGATTTATGCTTAAGAAATCCAGTAAAAGGTACAAAGGTTACAGATGAAAAATGTTTCTTGATTACACTTACCTGCAGTAGAAGTGAGAAAGTACATAGTTGAGGAGGAGGGCGTACATTTCAGTGTAACACTTCCCATACCTCAGTACTGTCTGGATCGAAGGCAGATTATGAGGAAAAGCAGAAATCAAAGGGCAGAATGGAGCAGGCCTGTCTATCTACCTGACTGCAAGAAATTGAGTGTGACTCTTGTTCCATGGAATCTCTCCTTAACAGTTTGGGACTGATTCAAACAGTCCCTAGTTAGCAACAACTGTTTTTAATTAATAAGTGACTGGAAAGTTATGAAATGGAAATAAACATTCAGCTCCACAACTGTGGAAGTTCTTGCCCACTCAGGAAAAAAATGACCATATATAGATTTGGTTTCTATGAGAAATCAGCTCTGAGAGGAAGCAGGACTAGAAGTCAATAAACGCTTGGTCAATTGAATGAATGTAGGCCAATCATCAAAGACACCAAAATTAAAGGTAAGCACAATCAGACTTTAAAATTTTCCTCTTAGAGTCCCATCTTGTCTCACTAAATGTGTAGCTCAGATCACAAGCCAATGCTGGCAAAATCTTGGAGGTTCCACGCACACAGTTTAGAGGCAGAAGTTTGTCTTCACATGAAAAGGGAAATTCTCTTACTCTCTAGAATCCCTGGGTGCTCTTTGAGGACCTCAGAAGATATCAGAACCACAGAATCCCAATTTCAGGAGAATTAAAGTGCCTTCTGTTTTTTTCTTTTTCCAGGCAATTAGTACTTCCTAAAGTTAATAGAGAGTAAATTAGAGTAAATGAAAACATTTTGGAAGCCAAGTCTTCATGGTAGAAAACCATGTGATGATAAGTAAAAATGTTAAAAGTTAACAGACTTTGGGTATTATGAGTTGCTTTTCTGATTTTTTTTTTGATTGACCTAGTAGTATGTGTGTAAATTAACAGTTCAACAAATTTTTTTCCATTATTAGGCCAGTTGTTTGGCCAAATTGATCATTTAACAAGAGGGGTAAGACCAAAGGCACATATATTATGGTTGGTTCTGTCTATTGTCATAAACAGAGGACAAGAATCACATTGTTAATGTTTAAGAAAGTCCATATTTAAAAAAGGAGAAAGCTTCTTAAAGATGAAGCACTCATGGGTAATTGGTACTCACAATTTCATAAAAGTATTGACTCAAAACACACTTGTGAAGTGTAATAGTTTCTCCTGGGGACTCTTAAATCTTAGTCACTTAAAATGGAATCTGGGATTTGGTTCTTTTATTAGTTAATATTTATTATTATAACTTTATTAGCTAATATTTACTGTACTCAATTATTTATTGAGATTAATAATTTAATTTTCACAGTAATCCCTTGAAATAGATATTAACATCTTCATTTTACAGATGAAGAAACTGAGTGTCAAAGAGTTTGAATGATTTGCCTCTTTGCATAACTAAGAGGTGAATTAGGAATTCTAGTCCAAACAATCTGATTCCAGAATACATAGTCTTAACTCTTATTTTATCCTGATTCATCTTATAACCCCAGTCCTTCTACCATAATCCATTCATACCTACTAATGCTGAATTGTAGTTTGGAATAATTAAGAAGATGGGCTTTGGGGTCAGACAGACCTTAATTTGAATCCTAGCTCTACTACTTAGTAGCTGCATGACCTTAGGAATTTTACTTAATTGTTCTGATCCTTCATCTTGTCCTTCTACAAAATAAGCCTAATAACAACTACTTGACAGGATTGTTGTAAGAATTAAATTGACATGATGTCACATACCTTGCACACAGAAGATGATCAGTTCATTATCTTTTTTCTCAAGGCAGCTTCCTAAGTAGCTACCCATTGGTCCTCAGAGATAACCTGTAGATAGAGGGAAAACCTCTATGCTTTCCCACTCTCACCCTCACTACTATCCAAAACTACTCAACTAGGTCTGTGCTTCTGTGGCCACCCAGCCTGGGAATACCTTGTGTCCATTCTCATATTGTGTTCAAGCTCCAGAATTGTTCTTGCCTTCTCCCAAACTTCAAGTCATGCATTTGTGTACCCCATTAAATGACAATGGCTATAAATATATTAGTCTTCCCAAGTTTGATATTTATTTGAGTTTTACTAGGGCCACCTAAAGACACATCACATTGTTCAAGGGATAGCATGTATTTTTGCCTGCCAAGGACCATGGATCAGGATATTATTATAAGTAAAATAAAAAAGGGTACAAAAATAGGACTCACTAGAATACCTTCACCATGACAGATCTGGAGGAAGCATTACAGGTGTTCTAATCCAAATTCTTCAGAGAATGGAAGAGAATTTTCTAATATCATACAATGTTATAACCAAAATTAAAGGTTAGATCTCTGAGTCCTAGTCAAATTATCTTTCCAAAATCCCACACTGTTTCAAAATATTTGGATTTGTTTTATTTAAAGGACAAAGTAAAACACTCTTTTTACCCATATGTAAAAATAAGAACAGAGAAAAATAAAATTCTAATCAACAGATACTATAGACAATAAAAGGTCAATCTCAAATCTCTGTTACTGAGACAACTAGCAAATCCTGACTTAACTGGTTCTCTTGCAACCTCATCAAAGAGTGGCCCTGGTTCTCCCATGCTCCCCATATCCCCAAGGATGGTATTGCCATTCTCTTTGCTTCCATTGCCATTTCCAGACCAAAACTCTCTCTTTATCATGTACCAAAATCTTTGTCTTTTGAGACACACACCATCTAGCTATATCATCCTTCCCTTCCATTTTGGTGCTATCTGTTGACCACTGTCCCACTCTTTTCATCAGGACTCTAGCTCCAAGCTGTTTTACCACTTCAAATCCTGATATCATTTAGAGAGACTTCAACGTCCCTTTGTATATTCTTCCTACTACTTTAGCCTGATGGTTCCTTAACCTTTTTAACTACAGTGAATTTTTTTTTACAAGCTCTGATTTAGCCACATACTCCTCTGGCCACATCTGACTATTTCCTTGAGACAAAACTGCTGTAAAAAAAAACAGAAATTCAGACATCTCACTAATGGACCCCAAAACAATGTACCTCCAGCTCTCTCATTCCTTTTTATGACAATGCTTATCCTCTAACCTACAGTCATTCAACCCCTCTCTTCATCTCAGTGCACAACTCGTCTCTCGCTTAACTTCCTTCTATCTCATCTGGACACTATGGTCCTTACCTCTACTTCTCTTTTCCCAGGGCTGTCAACAACTTTTTCCTTTTATCATTGAATCACATCTTCTCTGCTAAATCCCAGTCCTGAAGCAATCTAAGCACTTTCCTTCTCTGCTGTTGTATCCAAGCAACCAAGTGCTACAAAAGGAGAAAACTGCACAACCGTGTAGAGAAAGACCACCACAAATCCTATCTAACAGGGCTTCAGTGCAGCTTAAAAATTCTTCTCACCAACAGCTTTTCCCATTATTCTCAGGAACAATTCCAAACCTCAGTTCTGAATCCTCACCACAATCTCCCCCTTCCTTTAAGTAGATTGCATCTTATCCTACTTATTGGAGAAAAATCAGTAGGAACTTCCACGACTTTCTGCCTCAAATTCTACACATTTACCTGCATATGCAGCTATCCTTAAATCCTTTCCTCCTGACATCTCAGTGGAAAGAAGTATTCCTTCTCCTATTCAATGCTTATTTCATCCTCTCCTGCTTTTTCCATGGCCTTGGTCTTCCCTCCCACTGTCTCTTTCTCTTTAGCATATGAATTTGTTCAAATATCTCCACCTTAAAAACAACTACAACAAATCAACATCAATAATTCCCTGGGCTCTAATTTCCCCTTTAATTTTCTCTATCCTTACCTTCTTTCAAAGGTAACTTTATTTTAAAAAAAAAATAGGCTCTCTCCACATCCTCGAAACAAATTCACTCCTTAATGTACAGTAATTTGGCTTCTATTACAACTGCTACTACCACAAATGCCACTGATGACTTCCTCATTTCTAGGGTCATTGGGACATTTTAATTATGAGCGTACTTAACCTGTCTGGTCATTTACAACTAATCAAAAATGCCCATCTTCTTGTGAAACTCTCTCTTTACATCTCTTTAGCTACTAGTTTCTTTCATGGGCTCTTCCTCCTATGGCATACTCCATAGTTTCATCTTTGAGTCATTTTTCAATCAATATATTCTCATTTGATCAATATCCTATCCAAGGTTTTTCTTATGAGCACCAGATCCATGCTTTCAACTGCATATGAAACATCTTCACCTCAAGAGGCAACAAGCACCTCCACCTTAAAATTTCCGAATGTGATTTTTCCCATACTTTATCTCAAACTCAATCCTCCTTTTCCAATACTTCCTGTCTTTGTATTAGCACAATCATAAACTCAGTCACCCAAGTGAGAAATCTTGGTATCATTCTGATCAACTCCCCCATTTTCTTCTAATTGGAGTGTATCTGGGAAAAGTATGTCCCCCAAAGCTTTCAGGCATAAGCTTTTGTAAGGCATGTCTGGATGGTAGATTTGGTGAACCACAGGATTGTTCCAGTCAGATTGGAATTTGTAGGCATTACCAGGAGTGCACAGAAACTGTGGATGTTCTAACAGCCACAGTGCCAGAGATGGAGGTCTTAGCAAATTTTGACATTAGGCTTCCCACTTTCATCTTCTATTTCCTCACCAGGCAACACCCAACCACAAACAACTAGTGTGGTTATCAAGTTTAGCTTCTCTAGGCTATGGTCCCTAGAATATCAAGCCTATTCTCATTCCAGAGTAATTTGGTCTCCATATTCATACTACTGGGTGCTGGTGTGTTTGGGAAAAGATTGTCAAGGCAACTTGGGATGGGGAAGAGGAAAGAAACTGAGCAGAACAACACATTAAAATCAGCCAACAGAGCTACCCACCCAAAGAGCAGCAGAGGGACCTCCATTTCCAAATTGTCTTCTGCATGCCCATGTGATGTGTTTCTGAGAGGTAAGCCTTGTTCTCTACAAAACATAAATTGGGAAATAAAGGAAACAAATGAAACTAATGTTCCTTGTGGACAAGCAGCAAGACTCTCTTGTCCTAGGCCTCCTTGTGGGCTTTACATCCTCTTTCAGAAGGGTTCTAGTAGAAGTGAACAACTTCAAAGAAAATGTTGTTGGATCCTTTAGCTTTGGCACGTTGAATGGTGTGCTCCTAACTTCATTCCTCATTTTCTTTTTTGTCAGTGTTTGATATTATTGGCCCCTCTTTCCTGAATGCTCTCCTTCCATGGCACCCATAGTGTCATCCTTACCAGGATTACCTTTTACCTTTCTGGTCACTGACACTCTCTTTTGAAGCTCCTCTTTCTCTACCTGTTCCTTGAATGTTGGTGTTTCTTGGGGTTCTATCCCTGTCCTGCTCCCCTTTTTCACTCCAAATAATTTCTGAGGATAATCTTGTCCATTCTCATGGATTCATCTACCATCTTTCTATGGTTTGATTTCCATTTCCCCAATCCAGAACTCTTTCCCAAGATTTAAATGAGCATACATAACTGCCTAGTGGACACCCTTGTTTGGAAGTTCCAAATGCATCTCAAATTCAACATATCGAAAACTAAACTCATTATCTTTTCCTTCTTCTGTGTTCCCCATCTCAATGGATGGCACAATTATGCACCTAGTTGTTCATGACACTCCCTGTCCCTCACACATCATATCCAATAACCAAATCTGCCAGTAAATATTAAACAAAGGTGTCCATCTATCTAATAACTGGGCTTTATCCAAATATTGGTTGACAAGTACTTCTATTAAGTATTGATTGCCTCAACCCAGCTTAATTATAAAATAAGCTATTGTTTGAGTATCTATTAGGTAGCAGGAGCTGTGCTAGGTACTTTACATTGATCCCCTCATTTGATCCTCACAACAACCCTGAAAAGAAAATCCATTTTACAGATGAAGAAAATGGAGTCCAGAGAGGACTTTTGGCAGAGTACCCTTTAAACATTTAATCTTCCTAAACCAGAAGTCAAAGGGATACCTAAAGTCAAAGTCAAATACTTTCTGGAATCAGATAAATCTTGATCCGAATGCTAGGGTGGACACAGAATTACCTGCATGATCTTAAAAAAGAAATTGACCTCTCTGGACTTCTAGAAGCCCAGAGTGAAGAAGAGATTCTTGATTATCTTTGCTTCTTGCTCCTCAGGCTTCTAGAAGTTCTACTCACCTTGACATTAACACAGAGGCAATAGCCAGGGGTGCTTGCTCGCAGGTTGCCATTCTCCTTAGAAAATGCCTTTGTATTTTTTACCTAAAGTTTACCTTTAAAATTCAGATGCCACTTGGCAGCTTCCTCCAGGAGTCCCTTTGAAGAGCCACTAAAAGAAGGAAAAAAGGAAAGGGGAAGAGGGACCTTTTCAAGGTACAAAATCACAGTGCTTCCTTATTTTCCCTTCCCTAACTTCAGCAGCACCTCTGGAGATGGTGCTGTGGCCTAATCAAAGTTACCTAAGGCCTAAGCACCATGCTCCAAGGAAGTCTGAAGCACACTCAGCCTCCCTAGCATCTCTAGGGAAGCAGCTCTATCTAATACCACATCAAGTTAGTGCTGAAAAGGGCCTTGAATATTTCCTAGTCCATTCCTATCCTTTGAGCCATAAGGAAACTTGGGCCCAGAAATGGGAAGGGATTTGTTCAAGCTCATACAACTATCTAGGAGCAAATTTTATACCAGAATCCAATTTTATTGACTCATACTCAATGCATGCTTATATAACTACCAGGTTTGGGGTGGCACTAACTTATCTCTGATCATTGCAACATTGTAATTATCTACAAGGTAGATATTAATGTAATCCAGAAGAGTCAAATAATTTGCCAAAAGCTGCTACTATGTGAAAAAGTTGAGGTTTGAAATGAGGTGTGTCTGTTTATGAGGTGCGTTCTTTTCCCACTGTGCTTTGTTGCCTCTCACTTGGTGGTGAATTAGTCAATGCAACTGCTCAGCAAATAGTAGTTTTTCAAGCCAAGTAATCTGCTCTGGCTGTTGTTTCACCCAGAGAGAAGGTGATTGTGCCATTCTGAAACACCCTTTGTGCTGAATGCTTCCTTTCACCAGATCAATAAAGCTCCCTCTCATAAGCCATTGCCTGGGCCTTGGAAAAAATTCTGATAGAGTGAATTTCTCACCACAGAAGGCTTCCTTACCAAGAAATTTAACGTATAGGAGAAGTTTCTGTAACTTGCAAGAAAATGCATACACTATTGACAGTTTATGATACAAATTCCACAGGCTAATGACAACATTTTCGGGAGCTTTTTGGAAACACTTGGTAGTTACACTACTTGTGGGGAAAAACAAGGGGATGAGAAGGTGATGCAGGGACTACTCAAGCTTTTTTTTTTTCTTTCACCATTCTATGCTCCATTCCTGTGCCTGTGTGTGACTGGGTCTTCTCCTTTGACCACTCCTTTGACCACTCAAATGCAAGGAGTGTGTTTCCACAATTAGAACTATACAGATACTTGCTTCGCATGAAGCACGAATTTGCAGCCATTGTTTTTCCTTCTTATTCAGGCAAACAGTGGATAAACATGAGGCAAACATGAGGCAAATATGAACTATTTACACAGGAGAAGGGAATACAGTAACAGAGTTTGGAGAGTGTGAAAACAACTGTTGCCTTCTACAGGCCTTGCGCATTTATGAAGGTGCCCATACATGGTTCATAAAGCTGCCTCCAGGAAAAAGTATAACTGGGAAGTTTTCAGAGATTCAGCCCTCAATGTCCTCTCCACTCCTCCCTCCTCACAACCCCAGCTGCACAGTGACATTTAGAAACAACCTCCCACTCCCACCAGAACATACATACTCACTGACACTTTGGATTACTTGCTCACGTAGCAGCCCAATCTCAAGCTGCAGGAGCCTAGGAGTGCTCTGCTCCTTCTGAGAGCTGCTTCCCTTCCAGCTCCAAGGTCAGAGGAAGGGCAAGTTCATATTTCATGGGTCTTGCAATCTGAATGGCAGTAGATACATAGTGAAAGTATGTCACTTACAGTCTTAATGCCATAGCTATAGGATCTCAAGAAGCAAAAAGGCTTGCTACTGGGCACTGCTGAGAACTGTCTGAATCCTGGGATAAAAAGGAGGGAGTCCATCATAAGGAGGCAACCATGGCCCCCTTCAGAGTAGGAGCAGCAGAAAAGACAAATGTGGGCTCAAAATATACCCAAGAATGCCTGGGCTTTGGAAGAAGACACAGTGAGTGAGTGTCTGTATCAAGTGTTCAAGCTATTAATATTATGCACTAACTATGTGACTTAGGCAAGTTATTTAACTTTTATTATTTTTTTTAACCTAAGGAACCTCAGTTTCTCTAACTATAAAATTAGAAAAATAATATCTACTTTGCAATGTTGTTTTAAGGAAGTGTGGTAAATGTGATAAGGTATATGACAATTTCTATCAATGAATTTAATATATGCTAGTTTATTTCTCTTTGAAAATACAGACTTGTATGAATTCAATTTGTTTAGCAATCACCAACGTACAGTGGATAGATTATGAACTTTGAAGTAATATAAAACCAGCTTCGAAGTCTACCTCCACCCCTTTTGGAGACATTCAAGCTGGGATGGAATTCTAACTCCATCCCTCTCTAACCTTGGTTTGGTCATCTTTAAAAATATGATTATACCAGTACCACAGAGTAGTTGTAAGGTAGGATTAAGTGAGATAATGTACAGTAAAGTCTAAGTACAGTTCTGGGCACATAATAGGCACTCAATAAATATTAACCCCTCTTCCTTTCTCATCCTGCAAAGCCTATGGCAGTCTGAATGATTGGTCAAAATAGATTGGGCCCTTGTAAAAGGCACTAGACAGTCTGTACGTGCTAAAAATAATGTATTTTGTGCTTTATGTGTAAAAATATTCCAAAGAGTCAATCCTAAGTCATGCAAGTTCACTCCATTTATTTCTGTGTTCCATAGTCCATGTCTACACTATCCCCAGAGCATTATTCATCTTTCAGGGAACAGGACCACCAGCCCTCCCTCTACTGCAGTGGATCACTCACATCTATCAGATCACTCCCTTTCCTTGTGATCCCATAGCTACGGCAATCATACATATCCGTTTCTCTCAGAATAGATCCAACTTCAAGTATTTTATCCTATGTCCCCATAAATCACTGAAAAGTCCTGGAAATTACAATACTTTATCTTTCAAAATATGTCTCCTTCCTCTGTCACTCACATCCAGAAGTAGTATAAAAGTCATTTGATAGGCCTTAGGACCTGATTGTTGATTCAGAAATTATGGCCACTGTACCCAGATTTCTTTGAAGTATGTATCACACAATGTAACACTTTCCCACTCACTCATTATTTCACATAACAAGCATTTATTGAGCACCCACTATTTGACAGGTAAGTGGTGCCACATGTGTGAATGTGTTATACAGGAGAAGCATATGCAGAAGACAAATTATAATATGAGATGACAGAGAGGAAAATGAAATTATACAGAAGGTGTTATGGTAGCCAAGAGTAGAGAACTAGTTCTGCCTGAGGATAATAAGGAAGACTTGACTAGAGGAAAGAACATTTGGACTTGGGCTTAAATGATAAATATAAATATTAGATAAATGATAAATATCTACAATTTTTTTTAAAATAGATACTGTTGGGGAGTTGTGTTGGGAGGTATTCCATTCAATAATTGACTTCCATTTTGACAGCTCATATAATATTTCACATAATACTTTAGTTTCTGTAGAAATCTATGAAAAATAAATTTCCCCATTATAATAAACCTTCCTTCACACTTTTCTGTCACGAAAAAGGAACTTATAATACCTAATGTTTGTGCTCATCTGGTAGCAGAAATTGTACTCCTATTAGTAACGGCCCTTTTCAAACCTACTCACAAAGCATGAGTTTTAAGAAAGACATATAGTATATACATGCCCACACATAGACATGCATATATCTATAACATATGATGTGTAAGTCTATGAATATGTGCACATACTAAACACACATACACACACACACACACACACACACTCAGTAAGCTCTATGTGCAGAAAAATAATTGCCAGCCAGAACTGCTTGAGTATAGGGTTTGAGTTGAGGCTTAAAAAACATAGAAGTTGATTGTTAAAATGCTGGTTTGAGTTTTTAAAAATTAGCTAAAGACAGTTACATTCATTAAAACAGTTTTGATGTCTTTGAACTATGTGACTTTATAAAAAGTATTAATTTCATTGCCTTTTAATTCACTGTCTGTTAATTCAATAAAGATGGCCATTTTTATTAGCCTTAATTGTCATGCCCTATTTTTTACCTTAGTAAAAATGTTTCTTCATTTGCCTTTTTTTTTTTATTTTATAGCCTGAGCCCCAGCTTGCTGCCTACCAAGGCCATGCCATTTGTCACAGAGGGCCACGCAAGCCAGAGTGAACAGCTCATTGAAATCCATCTCAGCTTGTGAGAACAGCTAATCCCCAGGCATTCCCTGCTTTAGAGGGAGGTGTGTCAGACACTCCCTATATTAAGGCTTAAACACGAAGCCAAAAATGCCCCAGAACAAACCAAATCTGTGAACAGAAACATAACTGCAAGTGTTTTAGTAGGGAACAGACTGGTAAATTAACACTGGAATAAGAAGTCGTCATGACCAACTAGATATCACTGTTGGTTTTGCAATTTTCATCTTTCTGTTCCTGAGATGAGCCTGAGAGAAAGTTGGGGGACTTTGGTCAGCAACTAGGTAACTCCTGGTCAGTATTCAAAAGCCAAGCACCTTTGCCAGTCTGCAGAGACAGCCAATATGTAAGGTGAGAAAAAGCTCCCAAAATACATCCAGCTCTGCTTAACCAAGGGGGGATTTGTCTGTCCTTCAAGCCCTGGCCAACTCACAATTCACCTTTGTTAAGAAACCTATACATTTTCCATATACATTCCAACTAGCCACTACTCATTTGCATCTCCTCCTCCAAACCCAGTCATCCCAGTTCCTCTGAGGTTAGCTGACCAGCAGCTGAGAAGAAACCTTTTCTCTATGAATGTATAATTGGTCATTGATGAACAAACAGGCACTCACTCAGTCTACCTGATCTAGGAAAAAAATCCCTGACCATCATCCCAGATGTCCATGTTGGTCAACACAATCTCCATATAATTTATAAGGTATTAAATATCAAAAATAATGGATCTTTTCAGTTAGCATCTTGGCAGACGATGATAGCAGTACATTTTATTTGAGAAGCCAGCACAGACTTCTTCCAGTAAAATTACAAACAAAAAACTGTGAGCATTGGCCCCAGATCCTCCTAGAAAAAGGCTACCATTATACTCTATTACAGTTAAAGCTATGTATGTACCTCCTGGATGCCATCCAATCACATAGCACTTTTCCCTCCCTTCTTGCTCACTTTTACTTTTTTTTTTTCCTTTTTAGTAAAAATATGTTCTCTCAATGGCTAGACAGTGGTTTCTAGTAAAGAAATAGACTGCAAATCAACCAGGGGAATGTGTGCTGAAAGAAATGGAGATTTTTCAGAATTACCAGTAATAAGATATTTCTCTGTGGTCTACTTTATGTGCTATGCGACATGCCATATGGTCTGAAGACTCCAGTCTAATATAAAACTCAGAAGGGCCAAAAGTACCAGAGAGCACAAATTAAATGAGGAGAAACTGCAAAAGGAAAAGTAGAGTTATTTACTTGAGACCTGAATACAGCTTAAAAGTTTTAAATATGCTCAAGATTTGTCTTCTTTCTTTGAGCTCTTCTTTGAACATTTGGATATTTGGAAACCCCTATATTTTGCACAAAAAAAACCCAAAGTAAAAAAAGATAGGGTGAAGAAAGTAGACTGTTTAGGAAATTAGGTATATAATACGTCTCTTATATTCTAAAATGAATACATTTTGCTCTCGAATGTTCAGGCTCTGAAAAAAGTCAGCATAAAGCAATTGGAAAAGATGTTGCACTTTGGGGTAAGGAGAAGACTCAAGGGATAAATTGAGAGGCAGTAGAGTATAGAGCTAGAGCCCTAAAGCCATACAGACCTCATTTCCCATCCAAGATCTGCCACCTTGATTCACTGAGCAAACATTACTTGAGTGTCTACTGTATACCATACACTATACTGAAAAAGAAACATGTGGTTGCTGCCCTCATGGAGCTTACTTTTTATAGGTGGTGATGTAGACAGCACTGAATGAAAAAGAAGAATATCAGAGAGTACCATAAAGAAAATTAAAATAAGGTAATATGATAAGAGTAATTGTGTGCCTCCTGCAGATTGGATGATCAAAGAAGGCCTCTCTGAGCAGGTGGCATTTGAATCTGAATGATGAGAAGGAGCCAGCTACATGAAAACCTGATGGAAAAAAATATTCTAAGTAGAGGGAACAGCAAAGGCAAAGGTCCTAAGACTAGAATGAGCTTCCCTTAATAGAGGAACAGAAAGAAGACTAGTGTACCTGGAGTTCAAATGCTAAGGAAACAGTAGTAAGAGATGATGTTGGGCAATAGGTAAGGGCCAGATCATGGGGTCCTTACCTTAGTTAGGTGTTAGATTTCATAGTAAGACCCACTTACTAGCAATGAGACTTTGGGCAAATTCTTTCACCCTGTGTCTCATATCCTTCACTTGTAAAGTGGAGATAATAACAGTACCTACATCGTAAGGTTGTTGTAAAGATTAAAAGAGCTGATGTATATAAAGCACAGTGCCTAACACATAGTAAGCATTCAATATATGTTACTTGTTGTTATTATATATTAGGAAAACTCTCTCTATGGCTGATGAGGACTTATAACCAGACAGCCTGTGTTCAACTGCTGGTTCTGCCACTTATGATGGTGCATTCATAGGCAAGTTACTTAGGCTTCCTAAGCCTGTTTTGTCATCAATAACAATAAAAATATTAATAAATGCTTTTTCACATGCTTAATATGTGTCAGGAAGTAGAACACAAAATACTATGGACTCATATTGAGCATTTAAAAATGTATTAACATCATTATTGTTTTTTTATTCAAACCTTTTCTGGCTTCATGTATAAGTGGAATTAGGCAGCAATTCTATGGAATATTTTCAAAGGAACTTGGAAGGATCCATTATCCCCTAAAGCCTTTCTCTTCTTCTCCTTAATGGCTGAAATTCAACCATTGAAAGTGTGTTCCTTGTTCTTAAGACTCATAGTTCTGGATGGATATAGCAGTACTGGTTAATAATACAGAATTCAGATCAAATCAGACTCTGCCCCTTATTAGCTCCATGACTATTTTAAGTTCCTTCAGCTTGTTGAGCCTTACTTTTATCATCTTTAGATAAGAGCTAATCATAAACCTTCCCTCAAGATTGTTGTGAAGTAAATGAGGTGCTTAGTACAGTGTCTGGCACTTAGCAAACATCCTCACTCATTTCACCATTATTAATGAGTACTGTTAATTCTGACTTGGCTTGAATGAGTTTGGAGTTCCAGCCTTAGAATTATCAGGGACCTCATAGATGACTGAGTCCAATCTGCTCATTTTACTAATAGAGGAACTCAGGCACAAAGGGAGGAAGGGACTTTCCCAAGTTCACACAGTGAATAGGAGAACTGAGCACAAAAACCAGATTTGGGCTTCTAGCCCAAACCTCTTTATTACAGCACAGAGCTTGCACTCAAATCCTTCTCTGGGAGCATGTTTTTCTGAGTGGGGAGGAAGGAAGACAGGAAGGGAGGGAAAGAGAGAGCTTTTTGCCTAGACCAAGAGAATGACCTGCTGCAGAAAAGAGAAAGCTGAGGAATAAGGAGGCTGAGTCAGTGACAAGATCAGCATTGCTAACTCAAAGTTGCCTAGCCCTAGGTCTTCATTAGTCTTTCCGAGTGCCTGTGGCTTGAACCAGAGCATAAGCACCCAACAGTGGACAGACTAAGCACAGCTTTTGGATAATAGTAGTTCAGGGCTTCATAACTCATTTAAAAACAAATATTAGAAATGTGATATTTAAAAATCAGAACTTTCTTGCACTTCCTTACATGCGTTAATAAGTTTCATGCATTAACACGTTTTTCACTGGTTTTCATTTTAGTTATTTATTGAGAGAGGTGCATCCTTCTCTCGTCAATGCTTACAACCTTTAAAGTTTAATTCAGTCCTACTGTGGAGCATGGGATTTGTTTTTGTGTAGATGTTCCCCTTTACTTTGCTCTAGTTCTCTCTATAATACTTATTATCTGTTGCGTTACTTTTTAATTTATTTGTTGTTGGCTTCGCTTGCTCTGACTCCAGAGCATAAGCTTTAAAATGGCAAGGATTTTTGTCTGTTATTGTCACCATTTCATTCTCAGTGCCTAGAAGAGTGTCTGGCACATGGTTGACATTCAAGAAATTTGTTAAATAAGTATATTAATGAATTTTGGATCCCCAGTAATTCCTCTAGCCAACTTGTTTCTCAGGAACCTCAGGTTGTCTTGAACTGGGTCTAGGCCAGAAGTCCCAGGATCTCAACTGAGGAAGATGACCCATAGTTTTTGGCCTTGCTACCACCAACTTGAGTGAGGAAGGCAACAACCTGAGAAGCAGACAGCTTGCCCTGGACTAGCAATGGGAAGTGTGAGGGCTCTTTGTGATTAGCTTTTAATCTATAAGATTGGAGCTACTCCATGATAAATAGGAAGGAAAGCTGGCTGCTAGGGTCACACAAGTTACTCCAACCTTTTAGACCTCACACTGGACCCACTTCTCTGAGCTCCTGGACTTACTACCTCTCTGGACGTTTGGGAGAGGACAGCTTCATTCCCAGGCCTCAGAAAGTGCAAGAAGCAAAGCAGTGGGCAGTATGTAGCTCTTCCAAAATCTGAACATGGGGAATATTTTGACTCAGCGGCATGTGCCTTGGTTTTTTCGTTGAAACAAACTGCTTCGAATCTTATAAACCATATCACCAAGTCCACCAGAATCAGGAGACATTTGGGGGAAAAAATTAAAGCCTATAAGAAATGAAAACACAGGCTCCCAGTCCCTGCAGGCAGTTTTGGAAAAAAAAGTTGTCCAGAGAAAGGTGGTACATGTTTTGAACTCAATGGTACACAAGATGATCTCCAGAGAGCAGGACAAAGAAGCTATAGTGCAGAGGCCCTACCATGAGGCAAGGGAGGCTGAGGCTCAAGAGATGATTTACTGTTTACTGACCCTGCTTCAGACAGTCATATGAATTAACCAGACTCCTTTTTTAAGATGCAAACACCAAGGGGAGAATCAAAAGCAGTCAGGGAGGTGGGGATGAGAGTGGAGAAGGATCAATTGTTCACACCTTAGTGTGAATCTGTTCAACTTGTCACTGTCTTGACAGAGGTTTATGCATTGTTTTAGTCCAGAAAGAAGCAATATTTCTTGAGAGAGTGGGCAGAGATGTTGGAAAGCACAAGGGCCACAGGGAAAACAGGTAGAGAGTGTGAAGTTTGGGAAACCATACCAAACATACAGTACAGGTGCTCGGGGATGGAGACAGAAGGTGGAAGAGGGCAGTTAGGGATGTGAAACAAATGACCTCTGTCCCCATTGTTTCTGAGGACCTGGCCTAAGGGATCATTAATAGCAAAGTTCCTCTAATTTTAAATGTAGCCTAGGGCTAATCATGCTGGTCATGATGTCAGAAAAGGCAGTGTTTGTTGTCATCTCATGGGGAACCAATGCACAGTGTAGTGCTTGAGATGCTGACACTGCTTTCCCTGAGAGCAGTGACACTGCTTCCCATCATACATGAGCATGATGATCAGGATTGTCTGTGTTGCCACTCTGACCACCATCTATTCTAATTATTGATCTGTCAACCACCTAGCTCTACTCTCATCTTATTGTTGTCATTTGGTCTGTTTGCCCCAACTTTCCTCAAGTTTCCCAGTTGTCATCTTAGAATATTGCAGCAAATCCTAGAAATCAGAGTGAAAAGTCAGCTTGGCTAGCTAAGTCAAAGCCAAGTTGGAACAATCAGGTAAGGAGATAGTTAATCCTTTATCTTAATCCCTGAAAAGTCACCCAGGGATTTGCCATTTGCCGATTCCATATTATCTTTAGATAGCCTCGAAAATGAATTAATGGAATTGACTTGAGAGCAAATACACTCTAATAAGTCCTTTTTTAAAGGAGGGAGGAAAGATAAAGGAGAGATGCCTTCAAGTGCCCATAAATAAAGTTGAATAAATAATTGACCAAAGTATAACTGCTAGATAATCCAAATATATTTTATTATATTTAATAAGCATTTCAAATCCAAGTGGCAATTACAGCTGAAGGATTGCTTTTGCTTTTAAATGTAAAATAAAGTCAATTTTACATTTAGTTATACATTGTGTTGGTTACATTGCTCACATGAGAAGTGTTTATTAATATTAGCAAGTTATATTAACTATAAAATAGAAATTAACTAAAAAGTGAAATATGGAAAATTAAACAAAACTAAACATGGAAATTACACAACAGGAAACTGATTTAAAGTTATATTTTATGTCAACTTCGTTAACATATCCCATTAAATGGTTTGGTGTCATAATCCTTAAATTTCCTAATTTTAAGAGCCAAGGGCACAAACAAAAGTCCACACATAGTTTATACTTACAAGAAACAGAAAAGAAAGAATACTGAAGGAAACAAAAAGATTATTCATACTTTGATAACTAATTTGATCTTACAACATAATCTAACAACTGAACTTTATCCATTTTAACCTAATTTCATCTAACTGAACCTAACGCCTTATATATTTCATCTATAACCTTTCTTCACAAGACAATATAATTCATGATTATTTTTAGGACTTTAGATCATTAGGAAAAAGTAATGCTACTTTTACAAATTCGTTTTTACTATTGTTCCATTGTTTTAGAATTTTTTTCAATTAATTTCTAACCCAGGCACAGATCCAGCAGTTTTTGAAGTTATTAATCATCATGAACACAGATTTTTACTTAAAAGTCATAGTATTTTTAAATCTACATATTATCAGAAAGAAAAACAAAGGTTAATGAGTTTTAAGAATTTGCTTATTGTTTTAGAATTTCTACTTTTTGGTTACTGTTTTATGATTTTTATTCTTTAACCACTCGCTGGCACAAGTTCAGCAGCTTACAGGATGCATCGTTCCTGGAAGTTTTACTTAAAAATTCTTAGCACTTTTAAATTGCCGTAGCATCTAAATATTTTTAAATTTGATTAACGCACATTTTAAGAATATTTTTGTTGTTTTGTGGGGTTTTAATTTTTTTTAATTTGGGGGAGGGTTGTTTTTTGTGTATGTGTATATGTGAGGGTATTTATTTTCATTGCTTCTAACCTGAGCACAAATGTAGCATTTTTCATGCTTATTCATAAGTCTTAATATTCTTTAATTTATACTTCCTTCATTTAAAAAAGAGTTTTAAAATTTTTTTTGTATTTTTGTTGAGTGATAAAAAATTTTTCTCTTCTTTTGTAGATTTAAAATATTGTTATTAATTGTTCTTGAACTGGGTGCCAGTTTAAGAGCTGCCTAGTTGCTCAAAAAATGCAAGTTACAAATTTTTAGTGTGTTTGTTTTATTTATTGTGTAGGGGTTTGTTTTTTCTAGGGTTTCTTTTTCTAATTTGTTCCTGACCTAGGCACAAATTTAGCATCTTTGTAATTTCATTGTGCTCCAAAATTTCATACAAATGACATAGTATTTTTTAAGTTTACAGATCCTTAAAACAAATAGTAATGCAAGTGTTAGGTATTGTTTGGGGGGGTTGTTTTTTGGTTTTTGTGCTTTGGGGAGTGTTTTGCAGTTTTTGTTTTATTTTGGTTTGATATATATATATTTTTATATATGTATACATAAAATATAATTTCAATTTGCTCCCAACTTGGGCACAAATCTAACATAATGTAGCTCCCTGGCTGCATTGTGCTCCAAAGTTTGACATGGAAGAATAAGTATTTTAAAGTAACAGATCTCTACTCACACCTCTAAAAAATGATTAATGAAAGTTTTCAGGAAGTTCTTTTGTTTTCTTTTTCTATTTTTGTTATTATTTTGTTTTAGTTAGTTAGTTAGTTAGTTAGTTAGTTTTGTTTTGTTTTTTCAATTCACTCCTGACCTGGGCACAAAGACAGCAGTTTTCTGGCTTCATTGTGCTCCAAAATTTTATATGGGGAATAAATACTTTATATAACCCAGTCTTTCAAAAGAAAGACAATTGAAAGTTTTTTTTTAAAAAAATGTTGACATTGCTTAGGTTTTTTTCACTAACATTTATTTTGTTGTTTTATGTGATTCTCAATTTCACACCATCCAGGCACATATTTAGCAGTTTCTAGCTTTGAAGTTTCACATTAAAATCTTAATGTAGTATAAAAAAAGAAAATTTTAAAAACTGACAGTGCTGGTGATTGTAAATGTGTAAATCCTGTTAATTTTCTGTTTCTTCCCACCCACATTCATACAAACACATTTTCTTTTCTGTTTTCAAAATTCACATAACAAATTTCTCCAACTCTTTTAAATTCCATACATTTCTTACTAATAACATTAGGTTAAAATATGTTCTTGTGCTAAAATAAACTCAATGATGGATCAAAAAAGAAAAAAAACAAAAAGACTAGCATATATCAGTAGTAACACAATTTAAAAAAAAAATCCCTGAATTTGTTCTATACTTATAGGCCCAGCCCAATTACCCAATTATCATTGGAATGGAAATACCTCTTTAAAAGTTTTAAAGTAATCTCCATATCACTAAAATCAAGGCCACTGACCACTTACTTATATTATACAATGTGATACAATGAAATTCTAACCCAGCAAAAGAGTTTGGCAATCCATTTTGGTCATGGTAATTAGACTTGACCTATAATTACTGAACAAAACAGCATATCTCTAATAATTGTTCAAACAAACATATCTGACTGTATCTGGAACATTAATATATTCTCAGTATCATTAGCTTCAAATCTTTCATTTATAGCATAGGAAAAATCATAGGAGAAACCATATCTGGACCTGAAGACAATTCTCGTACCTAGAAGGTGGATTCTAGCATTAATTCACCACCATTATTTGTTGTTTGATCACTAACTTCCTCTTGAATAGCCGGAAGGGAAGGCTTTGTGGTCAGAGGTGTCTCAGTCTTAAACAGGGACTCCATCCTGATATGGGTATTGATGTAGAAGGACTTCTGAAAGGACTCAAGGGTGAAGTAATAGATGAAAGGGTCAAAGCAACAGTTTAGAGTTGCAAGACACAAGGTGACTGGATACATGATCTTTGCAAATCTTTCCAACAAGCAATTAGTAATGGCTTGGGAGCGCACCAGGGCATATAAGAAGAGGACAGAGTTGTAGGGTACGAAACATACCACAAATACTGCCATGTGAACTGTGATCATCTTCAGCACTTTTTTCTTATTGGTCCCAATTTGAGACAGAGTAGCAGGCTTGCGAAGGGTTCTCAGCACCACAGAAGAGCAAGAGACATTCAATATCAAAGGAATGATGAACCCAACAACTTCAATAAATATGGTGATCTTGGATAGATAAGTCTTCCAGACACGTTTGGAGAAGCCCTCAAAGCAGGTGGTGGTTGCGTTGTTGACATTAGTGGTGGAGAACAAAGAGGCTGAAATACCACCACTGAGGACTAGGATCCAGACTCCAGCACACACAATGGCAGAATTCCTCCTAGTCCTAATGGTACGAGATCGGAAGGGATAGACAATGGCCAGGAAACGATCCACACTAATACAGGTGAGGAAGAGCATGCTCCCATAGATATTGGTGAGGAATGCAGTACCAGAGATCTTGCAGAGGGTGTCACCAAAAGGCCAGTGGCGGTTGAAGTTGTAAAATATTTTGAAAGGTAGGGTACAGACAAAGAGCAAATCAGAGAGAGCCAGATTGGTGATAAAAATAGCAGTCTCACTTCTCATTTTCATGCGGAAGCAGAAGACAAACAGAGAGGCACTGTTGGTTATCAGACCCAGGATGAATACAACACTGTAGACAGCACCATTTAGATTATACTTGAAGGAATCATCAACAATGCAAGTATTATTGGCAGTAGCATTGCCCAACCTGGGTCTAAGGCTTGGATTTAAATCTTGGAATTGGAAGTCAATGAATCTTCTATCACCCATGGATTTTTTTCAGGAGGCCTGCTGGCTGCAGGGGTTCACCACTCTGAGACTAGGGACTGGTAGTAAATGTTTTCCTCCTATGAGAGACAAGATGGAATGAATCATCAAATCTGCCTTTTAGCTATGATTTCTGTAGAATAAAAGATATTCTGTCCCCCAGATTGGAAGATAACATGCACATTCAATTTGGCTTGAAAAGTACTTTTTGTGCACCCACTATATGTTAAAAATTACTATCAGAATATGTTGCAGGAGTGGGAGAGTTCACACTCAATACAATAAGTGCAATACTGTAGCATTGCAATGGACATGGACATGAATAAGGTGAAGGTTATCCAACAGTCCAAAAAAAAAAAAAACTGATACTTAAAACCATATTGATACTTTGGAATTTGCATGGCACTTTTTCCAACTTTGAAAATCTTACAAAATCCATGTTTTATTTGATTCCCACAAGAACACCATAAGGTAGGCAGGACAGGAATTATCACCAATTTACAGAAGCAGAAACTGAAGCTTAAGTAATTTAGAATTATAGAATGTCAGAATTAGAAGAGAGTGTAAAATGGTACAGTCAGAACCAGAATTCATATTTTATGTTCCCTAACCCAAGGATTTTTAAGCTATTCTAAATTGTATTGCTCATTCTCCAATATTACTGAACCTCCTTGTTTGAGTATTAGTTCCACTGGGCAAGACTGCGGGTGAATATGGGACCTCCAGGACATGCTCCAAAAATTATCTTACTAAGATCCCAAAGTAAATTTTCGATTCACCTTTTTTCCTCTAAACAAAAGTTCAGATGGCAGGAATCCTTCAGTTAATTAGTGCTTCTAGCTAAAAGTTTTTTCATTGTATCAAATTGTCTTTCTAGAGAGTTAATTCAAACAACAATTTCATCATTTTCCTCCTGCAGATCCTGGTCCTCTTTCCAAGATTTTCTCGTGCTAAACCCTAAGCCTAGGATGTCTTTCTTCTCCCTCTCCCACAGCTCATTCAATCAGATACTTCCATGCCTTCAGCTCCTAAAATGGCCCTGGCCATTAAAGCCTTTTCCTGCCAAATACGAATGAGATATGAGAGGTGGATTTGACATGAACAGCCATCCCACTGTGCACTTCTGATCTGGCCCTTTACACGTCCTCTGCCTGCCACCATTTGTACATGTGGCAGTCATCAACTTAATCGTTTTTGTCGGGTATCTGGTCCAACATTGTTCAAAGGTGCATGTAGAAATCTTAGCAACTTTCCCCTAGGTCAACAGCTGCCATTGAACAGGAGACTGTCTTTCAAATGTGCTCTGTAATACACTATGGACAAGTAGCTGCTGAATGAATTCTTTTGAATGAGGAGAATATGGAATAAAAGTGGTCTTTGTCCCCTGAAATATCCAGTGATGGATTTTTACATGATTATATTTTAAAATGTGAAAGGCGTTTTTCTGAAGTGATTCCTTCTTACGTCACTCTTTCCTTCCAACTCCCAGGAAACAGGTCAAAGGACTTCTGTATATAATAGGGAAGGGAGTGTTGGGTGGGGGGAACCTGACAGAGCTACAAAGGCCTGAAGTCCCTTCAACCAGCATTTGGCTTGAGAAAAAAACTTTTTGGTCTGAGAAAAAAACATTCACTCACTGCAGTGTTTAAAGGGAGGGATGATATTGGAGAATATGGGGTGCAAATCAAAGGGTCGTCATTTTTAATAACTAAAGTTTTCAAGTTAAAATTTGAAAATTGCTATTTTTGAATTCTCATTCAACAAATCTTTATGGAATGCCTCCCCTAAGCCTAACTCTGAGCTAAGATCATATTTCTTCTTGGCCATTTTATGTCATAGGCCCAGCTCAACTTTTGCCAGAAGTGATTTCGATATTCAAAAGCAGAGTACAGCAGGAACCTTGAACATGTAAGGTCCAGGAGGGGGCGAAAGCCAGATGAGGAAGAAAGAAAATAGGTGGAGTGAGTAGGGAGTAGGAAAGGAGATGGGAAAGAAAGCAGAGAAAGAAAAACTAGAAAATTGAGAGAATGAGGGGAAAAGGAGTTAAGGAAAAGTGGAACTTGCTGAGGTGAGATCAGTGCTGCCATCTAATTTGCATTCAGAGTCTTGGGAGGGATTTCCAGTTCATAGTTTTTGCAATCCCATTCTCTCTACCTTGCTTCATTTTACTCCACCCAGGTTTCTCAAATAGAAGAACAGTATGTAATCACTAAGGTCATTGAAGCCAATCAGCAGAAAGAGGAAGAGCCTGGAAAATCTCAGTCAATGATGTTCAACCTCACTTTGAGTGCTATACACCCAAGTTTTTGCAGCTTCTGTGTTTTATCAATAGGGTGGAAGAAGAAAGAAATGGATGCCAAGCTTCTCAACTGCTTAAACTCTTTCAAATACTATTTTTAACACCCTATTTACTATCCATTAGTCCAGCGGCCTTTTTATTTTTTACCCTAAGACCATCATTCACACTTAAAAAGAATTTCATTGTTGAAAAAAATCATCAGAGTCAAAGTAATGTCCCTCTAACATAGCCACACAGTGTAAGGAAATTATAGGACTGCAAAACTCCTAGCATTACAGCCAGGCTTTATTCACTATGATCTGTATGCACCTGCCTTCTACAATAAGTAATGCCAGTAAGTTTGTTTTATTTAGAAAATGCTTTCGTAATAAAAGCCTTTTCGCTTCTACCCAGAGTCCCTCCAGTCTGCCCACTGGAGATCCCCTTACACAGCATGTTTCTAGCTCACTGGCTATGTATTATTTCATGCTTCCCAAGATGGCATATTTCAAGTACGTCTCCACAGTTTTCCATTCAGTTTTTTAAATGATTTTAATCATTTTATCTTATTTTTCACTTATTTTAATTGACAAATCATAATTTGTCATTTATAAAGTACAATGTGGTATTTTGAAATATGTATACCATATGGAGTGATTAAATCAACCTAATTAACATATCCATCCTCTTACTTCACGTTTATTTCCCCTGGAACATACACACTATACCCACAGCAGGCAGTCTGCAAATGCCTGGCACTTCTGTTCTGCAGCCCTGACTAATCAAATCCTGTGGGGGAGAAAGGACCACAGGCAAGAAAGCATTACAGTCTCAATCCTGAAGAGAGGGCATGGGAAAACTGCCACTATGGCCCTATTCATAGCTCTCCCTTGCTTGAACACACACCACCTTTGCTGTCTAGCAGTGAGGGTGTGGTGCTGGGACTTAACACAGCATTGGAAGCAAGGAGTTCTATTTCTGACTCAGACATTGGTTCACTCTGTAACTTGGCTATACTCTTTCTCTTTCCTGTATAAACTTTACCTCAGAGCCTCACAGCTGAGGCTAGGAAGATTCAACAGGGCTTATTAGTAGCTTTATGAGCTTGCCAGTATTCAGCCATACCTAACCACAGAAAAACATTATAGAAGCTTGTTTCCTTCTCTCTACCCTGAAAAAACTGGAAATTTATATCTCCGTTTTTCTTGGTACCCTGAACTTCATTATTAGGAGCACATCCTACTCCTAATGCCATGTATACCTTGTACCTCAGAAAGCCACCCCCCATGAGTTTTAACCATAACTACACAATTTACTCAGGACAATCCAGGAGGGTGCCCCCAAAGTAATATCTCCCATAGAGCTATGATTTAAAAAATCGGACAGGCATTTGGCTCTTGGGCTGATTCTGAAGAAGAACTAGTGATATTCAAAAAACAAGGTCTCTTTTCTGACAGGCTTCCTTTATTTTGACTATAAGAAATAACGCTTCTAACTACCAGATCTCCCTAAATGGCTAACATATTGCATACTGAATGGAGGCAAAGGGCTAACACTTGAGCTTCAGATGAAATGAAGAAAGAAAAATATAGGCTGACACAATTACATTTTCCACCGCAAGCAGCATTAGACTATTGTCTTATGAGTACCTCTGCAGCTAATTATTCCAACAATTAGCCACCTGGTGGGGGGGTTGGAATGTGGAGTTGATATATTTTCAATGACAATGGGCAGGAAGCAGGTCACCTGGAGGTTGACCAAAACGAAATCTGACCCTCAATGAATTTTTAACTTTGACCTACACATATGGAGCCAATTCGGACAGTTCATGGTAGGGTCCACAATTTTATTTTTTTGATTTCTAAAGATAATAAAATATAGGTATATTGTTTGGGGTCTTTGGGGCTCTTGGAGGAAGTAGAGTTAGGCTTTTGGCCCTATAAAGATGAATACCTAAATCATTTCACTTCACTTCATGAAGTACTAAAATTTCAGATGATACATTGAAAACAAAGCTCTAACTTCTGGCATATTTTTATGTCCAGGACCCTAGAAAGGCTATCTTGTTTTGCTCCTTACAGAAGACAGTCTAGATCTAAGGAAGACAAGGCCTTGAAGGCAGAGTATACTCAAATTCTTTTGATTTGCTCCTTTTTTGAATGAGATTGGGTCAGGTCAGAGTGCTTCTGATCCCCAGAGCATTTCCTCTTTCTACTCAGGTCGAAGGTTATGAAAGTTAACACAGTATTTTTCAGAGGAAGCTGAAACCTATTGTGTCCTTGACTATAGATACCTAGCAGTGAAGCAAACTAAAAAATAATACAAATGTTGTGAAAAATATAGCTCAAAACCATCCTTCTGGAAAAATAGGGAATATGCCCAGACTGTTGCTTCTCAAATTAATGGTTCCTAAGAAATAACTTCTGACCAGGCACAGTGGCTCATGCCTGTAATCCCAGCACTTTAGGAGGCTAAGGCAGGAGGATTGTTTGAGGCTGGGAGTTTGGAACCAGCATAGGCAATATAGTGAGACCCAATCTCTAAAAATTGTTTTTGTTTGTTTGTTTGTTTTGGTTTTTTGTTGTTGTTTGTTTTTTTTTAAATAGCAGGGTGTGGTGGCGAATGCCTATAGCCCTAGCTACTAGGAAGGCTGAGGCAGGAGAACCTCTTGAGCCCAGGAGTTCGAAGCTGCAATGAGCTATGATTGCGTTGCCACACTCCAGCCCAGGCAACAGAGTGAGATTCTCTCTCTTTCTCTCTCTCTCTAAAAAAAAAAAAAAAAAAAAAAAACGGAAAAATAAAAAACTACTTAAGGAAACCTTCCGGGTCAAGTCACACGCACAGGTCATAATCATACACATGGTTCCTATTGACATTCCTATGTATTGATTGATGTTTCATAATAGTTTTCAAAACTAAACCTAGCCTTATAACACTCCATATGGAGGAAACCATAAATGTTTCACTCCAAAATGGAACTGGGAAATTGATCTGTATCAGCTTCTTTTATTTCTGATACAAGAAATATGTATTTTAAAAAGGCCTATCTACATTGAATCCGGTTTTCACTGAGATTATTAAGGCTGTGTTGTCCCCCCATTCTATTTGAGGACAACAGGAAATTGACACAGGCTCCAATCTGATGATATTCTATTCTTAGTGATTAACTTGATTTTTTTTTCTTTTCATCAAAAAATACCCCAGTCTCCCACTAACCCTTCACCTGATGATACAGTCCAATCTTTGTGAAATAAGTGGTCTACTGCTCAGCATAATGAGTCAAAGATTGCATCAGCCCTACTAATATACAATTTTCCCTAGTACTTAGTTATAAAGTAAGCCAATTGCAAAGCAATTGCTCAATCTAATATTATGAAATTTTCTGGAATCTTGAGACTCAATATCTCATCTCGGCAGAAGCCCCAAACCTTTTGGGAAAATTTTTGGGTGTTCCTAAAAAAGCACATTTCCAAATTCTACAAGGGTCATACATATCAGCTAGAAATTTGGCTTTTTTCCATATATTTGAACAGCCAAATCAGTTATCAATTTGGACACCAATTTATGTGATACATTTGAACACAGTAATAAAAAACATGACTCCCATCTCTAAAAGCATATTCCAGTGGCACAGTGGGGTTGAGCCAAAGAATCAATATTCATCTATATCAAAATTGCCTGGATTACAATAAACAACTACAATTCCTCAATCAATTCTGGGTCTTTGGATCATATAATCTGTAATAATTTGGAAGTACTGGTTACAAAAAGAACTTGGAGAATGAACTTAAAAATTTGTGGAGAAAGTTATTGTCAGGAGAGTGGTACTCACCACATTAGTTCAAACCAAATTCTAGCGCCAATTTTATCCGAGACTTGAATAATCAGTGAACTTTCTGGAGGCACTGTGGTTAGGTATTTCCTCCAATGGGTGCTGTGAAATAGAATCAGTAACAATAGTGTGCCATACAGAGATATTTTCAATAAAATATGTACCAAGATAATAAGATAGAAAAAAATCATTATATGCTACCAATCAGAGTAAATGAGAGCCAATATATTTTACAATGGTATTTAAATGCATTGCAGATAACAGTTTGTTTTCCAAACCTGTCACTGCTGTGCCATATTTTATTAGTGATATTGACTGAAGTATAAAATCCATGAGTTTGTGTAACCTATAATCATTTAAAGATAACTAATGACAAAAAAAACACAAAAATACTTCCCCCACTTCCATAAAGTAATGTCTTATACTAAAAATAACTGAATAAAAGAGAATTCTTTTTTTTGCCTGAAGTTATATTGGTTCTTTGTTTTTGTGGGTTTTTTTTCCATTTTTTTTTTCCTTTTCTTTTTACCTGGCAACAACTGTTACTCTCGGTCAGGGGCCTCAATAGGGGAAGAGGAAAGAAAATTGGAACAAGTGGGGACTCCACTGCCTTGTCTCTTACCTAATTTCTTTCCCCCTGAACTAGAGTGATATGAGCAAGGCTTCGATTACTGGGTATTAGCAGACTGACAATCACTGCGTCTTTACCAGGATGCCCATCCAACATAGCATGTCTGTAACAGCTTCAATTCACAGCTCTGCCTAAAATATTTCCATAGAACCAGAAATACTCTGCAATGGCATTCTAACAAGTAGCACGTGCATTTAGATCCTACTTACTGCAGGGCCTCTACCTGTAAAGTAGAATCATCTGCTAGTGTCAAACTTATACTGTTGTTACATCTCACACTCTTCTGAACAAAGGTGGCCTAAAACAAAGCAGACTGCTAAATAGTACTCCAACTCTCCTGCAATGATTTTTCTCTAATCTAAAAGAACCAAAGAAAAAAAAATTAGACAATTTAAATACACTGAGATCACCTTAATATTAAGGAGAATTGATTTTCATATTCCTCCAGAGAGCTGTATTCCTGTAATGAAATGAATATTATTTTATTGGTTTATCTTAAAGGAAGATAGAAACATTAACCTTTTTTTCTTTTATGGTTTTCACAGTTGATACAGATTATACAGAAAACTTTTTATTTGAAATCTGAGCAAACTGGGAAGTTCAAATGCCTGGAAGTTTTCATATCTCATGTTACTATCAGGCACATCCCCATAACAAACTGTGTGAGAGCAAGTCACAGTCTCTTTCTGGGCCTCAGTTTCTCTTCTCCTTCTACCTTTGGCTTTGACTGACAGAAGCCTTCAACTGGTGCCACGGTGGTAGCCTCACTGGCTGTTCTCTCCTGTCAGTTATTTTCACCTGCTTTCGTTAGTCGGTGCATAATAAATATTTTTAATCCCCAAAGTCTACAATGAGGATCATTAATTTTTATTAGGCCCAATGAAACAACTGCTAAATTTATTTGACTATCAGAAATAAATCTCATTAATTAGTGCCAGAAGCTAAGAATCACAGAGCAAGATGCCACTTATACTCTAAAGTCTTTCAAATGCCCTCATTTTCCTTATCCTCTGTCCTGCCCATTTCAGCAGGCATGTCAACTCTAATTGTCTAGGTCTCAATCCTCGACCCTTCATACCTGTTTCCTGATCATCTCTGCCCCTCAAAATATGAGCTTATCAGCATACTTCAGAACATAACCACATAGAATCAGTAGACTACTTACTCTTCGCTTTATTCTGACATTATTTATCTACTAAAAGTGAGTCTGGATTCCCAGTGGCGGGTGGCCTTCTATCAAGCTCCTCATTTTCAGTATCAATATTCACAAACACGTTATAGATTTTGTTTTCCCCCTTAAGAAAGCCAAGAGTGTGACAATATATGATGATCATACACACAGACAAAAAGCAGCTACACAGATTAGGCCCGGACCAAACCACAGCAAGAACAATTCCCACTGCATTTTCCCTCAAAGGCAATTGAATAGATCAAGCTTTAGCTAAGCTTGACCTGAGTGTTGCTGTGAGGCATCTTCCCAGCCCTCTCTTTAGCTTACAGAGAGTACACATTCTGAAAGGCTGGCCTGATTGTTCCAATAGGGCTTTCATTCGCATCTCTGATTGGCAGATGTTTTAGAATGCAGATACCATCAAGTTTATCAGCTGAACCCATCCTCCTTAGCAAGAGTGCAACTTTTCATCTATGACAAGGCAAAGGGATTTGTATTCTATGTTGCTTGGAATTTTGTTCTGAAAAATAAACATGTTGCAGAGCCACTGAATAATTTGGACCTTAGGTTATTATTGTTGTCTTCATGTTAGTCAAGGTAAAAGAAAGGTGGTATAATTTGGTAAGGTAGCAAAGCAAAGAACCCCACCAAGCTCTGAAATGCTCTAACATTTGGATTTGTTTGGTCTTTATCCACAATGAAATAATGATAAATTACATTGCTATATTACCTAAAACAAAGTAAAATACAGTACATATCAATTCAATAAGATCTTTTTACTAAAAACCTTAAAAATATTCAGGATATATAAGAAGAGAATTTTAAAGATGTCACATTGTTGCATTTGTATGGCAAACAGCAATTAATTTCATATATCATAGCAAATTCAATTTATATTAGAATTAGTTTTTCATTCAAACATGATTCTTCTTTTATGGGCAAGTTCATGAATTATTCAATATAGCAAATGTCACATTCTCCATAAATCAATTAAGCAGCAAAGGCATGTCCTGTATAGTTTTACTAGAAGAAACCTCATCATAACAGAATTCACGTTAGCTCACAATGAATTGTAAACCAAAGAAATAAAAACCTAGCCAAAAGAGTTTCTAAATTGTTCTACCCTATGATTTTAAATCAGCTCTTTGGAGCAACTGTGTTTACATGAAACAACAGTCTGAAAATCCTGTATCTCTTTAACGGAAGCTATATTATTGCCAAAACAATAGAAATTCTTGTTTTTTACCATCCAACACGACGATCCTTGTTCAGTACTTCAGAGCTGAAGTCTAACTTCTTTCCACAAACACTCAAAGCATCAGTGTTTCCACTGGTTTGTTACGCCATCCCCCCACCCCCAAACGCCCAAATCGAATCTTTCTCAAAGAGAGACTTACCCCAAGAAAGAGAGTGCTAGATGAGAGAATGTGCTCATGCCTGTAGACAATTAGCTAATAAACACGTAAACGGACAACTCGCACTTTGGAAGTGCATATTTTTATCCATTTTTTTTTTTTAAACAGGGAAAGGTTAGCCGAGCCCAAAGTAGCAGTCTCTGGGCTCCCGCAGCTTCTCACTGCAAACCGCTCATTCTGAAAATGTGAGCTTATTTACATTTATCTCTTTCCCTTTGTTAAGGACTGGCCCTCTTGAAAGCTGTAGCCGGCATGCCTTTAACAAACAGGACACAAGAAAAGGCCCAAACTCAGGGCTGTATCCGAGGGCTGGGGGAACTCTTGGGGGTCTCAATAGGAAATGCTTTTCATTGGATAAGGAGGCATTATTAGGAGTGGAGATCCCGCCCAATCCCCTGTGCTCCATCGTTCTCTTAGTCACCAATCACTGGACTGAAGAAGTTTTTCCTTAAAGAGCATTGCCCAGGAAAAGCAGTTTCACAGTCAAGAATTAGTGGCTTAAGTGCCACTTGACAATATAAAAAGTGTCTTTCCTGACTAATTAATTCACAGAGAAAGCCTGTGTGCCTGTCTTTGCTGCGGGACCCACCGCTACCCCCTTACAATTCTAATGAGGAGGAGGAGGAGACAAAACTCCAAACTGGGAGGAGTGTTTCAATTATGGGTAGCGCATGTTTGTTCCTAGTTGCTTAAAATAATTGCATCACAGTACTGATAATAATAAGTAGAGGGCAGGGAAAAGGCAAAAGTGAAAGATACCATACACAAATTCCTGTTATACTGTGCAAAATTAAACCTCCCACCACCACAAAAATAAAATAAAATTCAATACCATATTCACTAACTTAAGCCAGTGAACTGCCCTCAGATGGAGAGGTACTGGGGTCCCCAGAGCTCTGACACCCACCTTCCATGGACTAGGAAGTGCTCTGTGGCAAAAGGAGGGTCTATACTTTTAAATAACTGCCTGGCAGGAAGCCTAATTACCATGAAATTTTCAGTGGTTTGCTAAAAAACCAAAATAAATAGTACACATGCAATATGCTTATAATAGGGAGCTATGGCCAACTGTATACCTCCTCCCCCCAACCCCACAAGTTTTTTTCCTGTATGTTGACTACCTTGGTTATGCACACTGTTTTTTTTCCTCCCCTATCGTCTTTCTTTTTCCCTCCCTCTCTCTGATCTGAATTTGTTGCAGAAACTCACTTATCCATCTGTAACTTCATTGCTAGCCCTTCTCCTCTGCCAATCCCCCAACCCTTCTCCCCTCTGCCTCCACCCACTGCCAACACCACCACCAACAGCAACCCCTCCCCCTTCTCTGGAATGAAACTCTTTGGCCAGGGATAAGGTTCTTTCTTTCCCTGGGCAGAGCCATGCCTCTGGAAAATTGGGGGATCCTGGGCCTGCTTCAAAACTCCAGTCTGTATAATTAAGCTGCCTCCCATATAGGACATGTTTCATGTTTGTTTATTCTCCCTCTTTCTTCAGTTCTATTGTGGCTGTTCTCAGTAACAGTCGAGACCAGTAAACAAGTCAGTGTGAAGTTGACACTAGCCTTATTGCTTGTGACTGACTCTAAAAAACATTTTCTGTTGCTTGCCCTCCCCCTCCTCTTTCTGTTCCTTTCTCACCTTATCTCAGGTATGTCTATTTCTGTCAATTGCTGACATTAACTGTGTCTTCAGGAGTGGGCCTAGACTAGCCCTCAGTGCGTTGTTAATCTACAAGAGAAAGATACAGTCCCTGCCCTGTGGAACTTCGCAGTCTAGGTGAGAGCTTAAAGACACATAAAACAGTGAATACCAAAGGTAAATTTTGAAAAACATACTAAAGCAATTGTATGTAGAATCAGTTCCGTAATAGACCAGAGGATAGAGATGAAGTCCCATGGATAGGGCCAGGAGGGCTTCCCAGAAGAGGTGGGATTTGAACTGAACCCTCATGGATGATTTGGAATTAAATAAACCAAGAAGGAATGGGAATAGCTTTCCAGGTGGCCAAATGATCAAATGCAGGAAGTGTGAAGTAAGAGGAGGTGAGAGGGAGACTGGTTTGTGAAGAGAAAAGAAGAGCAAGGAAAAGATCCTTTGGGAGGAGTGGTCTATTGTAGCAACCCAATGCACTATAGTTATGGAAGAGTTAACCTATAGTCATGGTCACTGTTTATCTGTCTGTATACTAGCTCACTGTCTTTCTCTTCTTTGGATTAATATCCCTCAGTCTTCTGATTCATCTGCTTTCATTTCTCCCTCAGGGACTCAAGTACTTTTCTTGTTAACCTCACGAAAGACTCTTTAGCAGATTTTTTACCATGTCACTGGGTCACATGTCCTTCTAGCATTACTCTTCCTCTCTCATTCTGAGCATCGAACCTCTTTCAGCTCCTAGATATGATTCTCATACCATGGACATTTCCAAGTGCTGTTCCCTCTGCCTGGAGCACTCCCCCCTCCTTAACCTCACCTTCACCAATTTAATTTTTGCTCTTCCTTCAGATTCTATCCCAGTAATTATGCCTTAGGAAACCTTTTCTTAACCCCTAGTTTAGGTCATATCCACTTATTATATGTCTTATAGCATCATGGACCTTTTTTTCATTGCATTCATCACAGGTATAATTTTACGTACTGTTGTGTAATTTATTTGTGTGATAATTTGGTTAATGTTGGTCTCTACCAACTGTAAACTCCAAGAGGATAAGGTACATATCTGCTTAATCCGCAATTGACAACGGCGTTTACAAAAATTCTTCTCCCTGACCTCTTCTCTTGTCCAACCAAAGCAATAGCGTGACTTTTTTTACTTCTCAGCTGAAAACGTGTGCCATTTCACCCATTTGCAGACAAATCTACACTGAGGTGTTATTTTAGGCCTAAAAGTACACACACATAAATAAAAAAACTTCCATGGACAAGAAAGTACCAAATATTATCCACTGCCATCCCCTTTCCTTTTGACCTCACTTCTTGGTGCAAACCTTCTAGTTTTGATTTCTCTAATATTTGTAAGGTGGAAGGGGGAAAATGAAAGCTTTTCCAGAGTTCTCTTCAAACAGCCAGTCTATGGCCACACGATTTAACCCAAACAGTCCTGAAAAAAAAAAAAAAGTCTTCTTCATTCAGTTGTTGATGTCTGTGCCACTGTGGAGAATATGAATATGAAGCTGAAAAAGTGCATTCAAAAATATCTGGGGAGTATACATTTCATTTTTATCTGTTTGAAAATAAAGTAACTGAAATATGACTAACTTCCAACTGGGAATTTATTCACTTGAATAAGAACAGCCAGATGCTTGGGACCTTCACACTCCAAACCCAAATCAATTTTTCTTTCTGCCAACAATATCAAAGGACTGGGCAAATTCGCCCAAAGTGCCAGCAACTCAACACTGTGCTAGTTTCCCTAGAAACAGTACGAATGTAACCAAAGGATTTTAACTATGCCTATGCATTAGAGTCCAGTTAACAGTTTGGGTAATTCTCATAGTCTCTAAATTAGCACAGTGTCTTTATAAACGTGGGCAATTTTCTAGGGAAGGGGAGCCTGTTAATTACTAACTTTGCATTAATTAGCAGATGTCTTGAAGCATTTCAGGAAACAAAAAAAAGGCAAGATCATGAATCTTACAGCCCTTTTTTTTTCTACAGTCTCCTTTTACTTCAATGGAGGAAGGTATCACAAGGTCAGGTTCCTAACTAGTTCATTTAGGACACTACATATCTGAAAGGGCAGATAACATTTTTTATCAAGCAGACCCTGGAAGATTTTTAGTTCATCCTTCACACTAGAGTACCTTCACCTCCTAGCTTTTTCTCAGAAAACTGGGCTTTCCTTCTCACTAACTGAACAAGCTTAGATAATAACAAATTCCCATTGCTAGAGGCAGGATTGGTAGTAGGAGAAAATGAACTTTCTAACCAAAGAGTCTTGGGAGGAGCCCTGCAACTGTGCATGTTTGCTCTAAGTTAGAAACACATCAAGGTAATAATGATGACAACGGTAAACATTTCCTGAGCCTTATATTATATCAGGCAATATTCTAAGTGCTTTATCTATGTTTATTTACTTAATTTGCACAACTCCATGATGTAATTACTGTTATTCCTTTTTAATACTTTAGAAAAATCAGGCACTGAGAGGTTAAGTAACTTGCTCACCCCCACACAGGTAGTTATTCCTCCACTAATTTTGATAATTTCCAGACTAATAATCATAATCACATCTTCCTTTAATGGAGCACTCAGAATTCTATCCAAATTATCTTGTTCATGAGCAAATATAAGGATTCTATCTTTTGTGATGCAAACTTCTCACTAGAAATTGACAAATATTACTAACAATGTGTGGTTTTCGAACTGTTCAAAAGTTTGAAAATCTCTGTATCTGTTAATATAATACCTAAAATTACAGGCTGACTCTCAAAGACATGGAGAAAAGTAACTTACCTAAGACAACAAAGCTAATAAATAGCACAACCAAATCAAAGTGCAAGTGTTTTGGAATTATAATAGTATAAATCTGATGTGGATTTTGATAAGTTAAAATATATATTGTAACCTCAAGAGCAGCCACTAAAAAAAAAACCTCAAAAATATAGTTAAAAATTATTAAAAGAATGAAAAAGCTACACTTAAAAATAGCCACTCAAGACAATGAGAGGAACACAGGACAAAAGTAGTCATGAGAAATACAGAAAACAAAAAACAAAATGCTATACAAAAATACAACCATGTCGATAATAACATTAAATATGATCGATTACACAATTGAACCAAAAGGCACAGATTGTAAGAATAAATTAAAAACAGGATCCACCTATATGCTGTCTATAAGATACATGCTTTAGATTCAAGAGCACAAATAGGTTGAAAGTAAAAGGATGGAAAAAGATATACCTTAAAACAACAACCAGAAAAAGGAACTGGAGTGGCTATACTAACGTTGGGCATAATAGATTTTTTAATAAATACCTGTTACTAAGGATAAAGAGAAACATTTTCTAATGATAAAAAGGTCAATCCATCAGGAAGATTTTATGATTATAAATAAATGTGCATTCATACTCAGAGGCACAAAATACATGAAGCAACAATAATTGAAGGGAGAAACAGACAATTCCACAATAATAGTTAGAGAATTCAATACCCACACCCAATAATGACTAGAACAACCACACAAAGGATCAAGAAGAATATAGAATAATTGAACAACACTATACACCTAGACCTAACAAACATTTATAGAGCATTCTAGCAAACAACAGCAAAATATAGTGTGCTTTCTTTTCAAGTGTACATGGAATATACTGCAGGTAGACCATATGTTAGGCATAAAAAAGCTGCAATAGACCTAATAAGATTAAAACCATATGAAGTATGTTGACAACCCATGATGGAATTAAATTAGAAATCATCAACAGAAAGAAATTTGGGAAACTTCTTAAAATTTGGAAATTAAACAATACCCTCCTAAATACCAGTAGGTCAAGGAAGAAATCATAAGAGAAAATACTTTTAAGATGAGTAAATATGAAAACACAACATACCAAAACATATGTAATGCAGCAAAAGCAGTTCTCTGAAGGAAATTTACAGCTGAAAATAACTATATGTTTAAAACAATAATCTCAAAACAATGTTCTATCCTTTTACCTTAAGAAATTAAAACAATAAACAAGAGCAATCTAAATCTAAAGCAACCACATGGAAGGAAATAATAAAAATTAGAGTGAAAATTAACATAATAAAGAATAGAAAAAATAATAGAGAAAAATCAATGAACCCAAATGTTGGTTCTTTGACTAAATGAACAAAACTGACAAACCTTTAGCTATACTGACTGAGAAGAGATAAAACTCAAGTTACTAAAATCAGGAATGAAAGAGTGAATATTACTACTAAATTATAAAAATAAAAAGGATTATAAGTGAATATTATGAGCAATTCTATTACAACAAATTAGATAACCTAGATGAAATGTACAAATTCCTAGAAACTCACAAACTACCAAAACTAACTCAAGATAAATGGAAAATGTAAATAGACATACAACGAGCAAAGAGACTAAATTAGTATTAAAAAATACTTCCCCCAAAAATTCCAGAATCAGATAGCTTCACTGGTGGATGTTCCAATCCTTCTCAAATATCAATTTTGCCACAAACACTTCTTAAAAATAGAAGAAGGGGAGGAGGAACCAAGATGGCAGACGAGAAAAGCCGCCAGTCAAAGTGTCTCAGCAAAAAAGACAAATTTTAGAAGAAAGAAAAAAATAAGGAAGCAGAGAAACATAGATCCAGTGACGGTCGGAAGGAAGGGTGCCTGAAACTACAGGAGACTCCACGGGAAGACGTTGTGGAGGAGAACTGGAAGGAGAAAGGTCCCGAGAGGCCTGAAGACAAGCGACAAGGGTAGGTGGAGCGGTTAACTTCCCCCTCCCTTGCATGTCGGACTGCTGGTGGGCTCCTGAGCGGCTGGAGAGACCTGCTGACACCAGCCTGGAGACGGATGCCGCCAGTGAGTAGTGGTCTCTTTCGGACTCAGCGCCGGGCTCCCAGCTCCCTCAGGGCACCTCCCCACACGCAGATCGAGCCTAGCGGCAGACACCATAGTGCTCCATTCTCTCTTTCCCCCTCCCTACCTGTGGGTGCCCAGAGAGACAATTTAGCCGTCACACGGAGGCATCTCCAAGGAACGGGACCTTTCCTTTTGGGGCCGAACTGCAAACGGAGGGGTACTCAGACTGCGAGCTCCCTACCCACCAGCCTTCCCAGGTGCTGCTTGCGTGGACACTCCAGGAAAGCAGGGCAAATCCCGACGTGGAGTGAAATAGATCCAGCTTGGGCACCCTGTGGGTAATTTGAGACCAGCACTCCTACCCCTGGCAGGGTCACGGATTGATCTCTGGAGCCCAGGGGAAAGGCCTGCAGACCAGACCCCGTACGCCCAGGTCACGATCACACTGCCCCGGGGCACAGAAGGGAGATCTGTGAAAGAGCCTACTGAGGAGTGTGTGCCTTCAGGGGCAGATCAGCGTGCCTGACCGGCAACCCTCCTCCTAAAACAGGGCTGTGCACCCAGCTCAGGCTGTGATCCTGGGCAGGGAACCTCCCGGCCCACGTCACAGCCAGTGGAGATCCATCGGCCTGAGGTCCTGTTTGCTGGCAGATGCCTGGAAGAGGCCACGGAGAGGGGGAGGGGGGAGGGGGGAGGGGAGCGAGACCTACTCCAGAGTGCGGGTCTTGGACAGCCCGACCCCCCAAGCCCAGACTTTCAGCTGAGTGGAGCCATTTCAGCCCTTCCCAGCAGCTCTGCACAGAAACAAAGAGCAGACCTTTGACCCCTGATAAGAGCAGTTGTGGAGCCTGAGGGCAGGCTTACCCAACCCAGCCCCACTCAGACTCACTCCAAGTCCTGCCCTCACTGAGGTGGAGAACAAGGACACACCTGGAAGTGCCAGGGCCCCACCAAGCACCCGAGGCACAAGAGGGCCTCTGTAGAGGAACAAGAGCTAGCCACAGGACCCAAAAACAGCACGCTCCTCCCTTCAAGTGCCACCTACTGACAGGGAGGTAATTCTGCACACCTTTTTACTGCATCTCCTGATTCATCATTGAGGGTGTGGTCAAATCTGACCCACAAACACCACCTACTGGCTCAGAGACTAAACAGGGCGTTTCATTATCCAAACAAAAATCTAAAGGCAAGAAAGAACAACTGATCCAGATGGGAAGGAACCAGCAAAACAACTCTGGAACTATGAAAAATCAAACGGAAAACACACCCCAAAGAGGAACGACAGCTTCCTAGCAAATGATATTAACTGAACTCAGAACACTAAAATGACAGAAGAAGAATTTCAAACATGGATTGTAAGAAAAGTGAATGATATGCAAGAAAAATTGGATAACCAACACAAACAAACCACAAAAAAAAATCCAGGACTTGGAAGAAAAATTCACTTAAGAAATGGAAATATTAAAGAAAAATCAAACCGATCTCCTGGAAATGAAGAACGTATTCAGGGAACTACAAAACAGCATGGAAAGCCTCAAGAACAGGGTAGATCAAACAGAAGAAAGAATCTCAGAGATTGAAGACAACTCCTGCCAATTAAATAAGTCAGTCACAGAGATCGAGCAGAAAATTAAGAGAAAAGAAATAAGCCTACAAGAAATGTGGGATTATGTGAAAAAACCAAACCTGAAGGTGATAGGGGTTCCAGAAGGTGAAGAAGAAAACATTCAAGGGCTGGATAAGCTATTTGAAGAATTAATAGAGGAGAATCTTCCAGGCCTTGCTAAAAATCTAGATATGCAGGTACAAGAAGCTCAACGGACCCCAGGGAGATTCAATGCAAATAGGAAGACACCACGTCACGCAGTCATCAGATTGACCAAAATAGCCACTAAGGAGGCCCTTCTACGAGCTGTAAGGTAAAAGAAACAAGTAACATACAAAGGAAAGCCCATCAGAATAACTCCAGATTTCTCAACTGAAACCCTACAAGCAAGAAGAGACTAGGGCCCCATTCTCACTCTTCTGAAACAGAATAATGCCCAGCCTAGAATCTTGTATCCTGCAAAACTAAGTTCCATATACGAAGGAGAAATAAAGACATTCTCAGATAAGCAAAGACTGAGGGAATTCATCAAGACAAGACCAGCTCTCCAAGAAGTACTCAAAAGAAAATTACACAAGGATCAGCACAATAAACACTACTGAATGTGAAACTACTCAAAAGTTAAAGACCAAAGGCGAGATTCCACAATGCCTCAAGAGAGAAAACAAAGCAACAAAATGCAACCCAACAGAATGAACAGTAATTCACCCCACTTATCGGTTCTCTCAATAAATGTGAATGGTTTGAACTCACCTCTCAGGAGACATAGCCTGGCTGAATGGATAAAAAAAAAAACAAGCCAAGCATCTCCTGTCTCCAGGAAATGCATCTAACCTACAAGGATGCATTTAGACTCAAAGTAAAGGGGTGGAAATCAATATTTCAAGCAAATGGAAGCCAAAAGTGGGCTGGTGTGGCAGATTTGATCTCATATAACTTGGCTTTTAAATCAACAAAAGTAATGAAAGACAAAGGAGGTCACTATATAATGGTGAAGGGTACAGTTCAACAAGAAGACATAACAATTCTAAATATGTATGCACCCAACTTAGGTCCACCCAGATTCATAAAGAAAACTCTACTTGATCTAAACAAATTGATAGACATCAACACGATAATAGTTGGAGAAAGTCACAAAGATCACAAATAGACAACCTAATGAATCGACTAAAAGAACTGGAAAAAGAAGAACAGATCAACCCCTAACCCAGCAAAAAAAGGGAAATTAATAAGATCAAATCAGAACTAAATGAAATTGACCACAGGGAAACTACAGGGAAGATTAATAAAACAAAATTTGGTTCTTTGAAAAAATAAACAAAATTGACATGCTTTTGGCTAAACTAAGGAAAAATAGAAAAGAAAAATCCCTGATAAGCTCCATCAGGAACAAAAAAGGAGAAGTTACAACCGATTCCGTGGAGATTCAAGATATAATTTATGAATATTGCAAAAACCTTTATGCACACGAACTGGAAAATGTGGAGGAAATGGACAAATTTTTAGAAACACACAGCCTCCCTAGGCTCAACCAGGAAGAAATAGAATTCCTAAAGAGAACAATATCAAGGAATGAAATTGAAACAGCAATAAAAAACATTCCAAAAAAGAAAAGTCCCGGACCAGATGGTTTCACACCCGATTTTACCACACCTACAAAGAAGAACTGGTGCCTATCCTGCAGAAATTATTCCACAGCATCGAGAAGGATGGATTCTTCCCCAACGCATTTTATGAAGCTAACATAACCCTGATACCAAAACTAGGAAAGGACGCAACAAAAAAGGAAAACTACAGACCAATATCCCTTATGAATATAGATACAAAAATTCTCAACAAAATTCTAGCTAACCCAATCCAGGTGCTTATTAAGAAAATAATCCATCATGACCAAGTGGGCTTCATCCCAGAGATGGAGGGATGGTTCAACATATGCAAATCTATAAACATAATTCACCACATAAACAGAAGCAAAAACAAAAACCATATGATTCTCTCAATAGACGCAGAAAAAGCATTTGACAAAATTCAACACGCTTTTATGATAAGAACGCTTAACAAAATAGGCATAGATGGGGCTTACCTAAAAATGATAC
>NW_012154840.1:2554954-2567256 GCF_000956105.1 Propithecus coquereli
GGGCGGGGGGGGGAGGGGGAGGAGGGGACGGGTATATGCATACACAAAGAGTGCAATGTGCACCATCTGAGAGATGGACATGCTTGAAACTTGGACTCGGCGCGGAGAGGGGGCAAGGGCAACATACGTAACTTAAACATCTGTACTCCCATAATATGCTGAAATAAACAGAAGAAGGAACACTTCCTAATTCACTTCATAAGGCAAATATTACCCATATATGAAAACAGACAATGATATCACAGGAAAACAAAGCTACATACTATTATCATTTGTCAATATAGACACAAAAATCCTTTAAAGAATACTAGCAAACCAAACCAGAAATATACAAAGAGGATTATAAACCATGAGTAAGTGAGCTTTTTCCAGGAATACAAGGTTGGTTCAACATATGAAAATCAAAAAATAATTTGCCATATTAGTAGAGAAATGGACAGACCACATGATCAATTCAATATACATAGGAAAAGCATTTGACAAAATCCAGCATCCTCTCAAGATAAAACCATTTGTACCCCATAATATTCTGAAATAAAATTTTAAAAAAACACTGAACAAATGAGAAACAGAAATTTCTCAACATGATAAACATCTATGAAGCATCCATGAAAAAAAAACACAGCTGATATCATACACAATTACAAAAGAATGAAAGCTTTCTCCAAGATCAAGAATAAGACAAGGATGCCTGTTTTCACCACTTTTATTCAATATTGTACTGGAAATTATACACAGAGCAATTAGGAAAGAAAAAGAAATGAAAAGTATCCAAATTGGAAGGAAAGAAGTAAAATTATCTCTATTCATAGATAACATGATCTTGTGTACAAAAATTTCCAAGGAATCTAGAAAATAAAAATTAGAGAGAGTAAACAAGATCGGCAAGGTTTCAGGACACAAGATCAATACATAAAAATCGGTTTAATGTTTATGCACCAGAAATGAACAATCTGAAAATGAAATTAAGACGGCTCCATTTATAAATAAAACAGGAATAAATTTAACAGAGAAGTGCAAGACTTGTACACTGAAAACTACAAAACAATGTTGAAAGACATTTAAGAATATCTAAAAGATGTAAAGACAACCCATGTTTACAGATTGGGTGGCATAATATTTTTTAAGTTTTGTTTTTAACTATTGTGAGTACCTAATTGTTGTATATTTTTATAGGGTGCATGTGATGTTTTGATATGGCCATACAATGTGTATTAATCAAATCAGGGTAACTGGGGTATCTATCACCTCAAGCACTTATTTCTTTGTGTTAGGAACATTCCAATTTACTTATTTTAAAGTATATGCTAACTTATTGTTAATTATAGTCCCTTTGTTGTACTATCAAACATTTTTCATTCTATCTAACTATATTTTTGCACATACTGACAATCCCCACCAGCCGCTACCTGGCTACCCTCCCCAGCCGCTGGTAACCATCATTGTACTCTGTGTCTCCATGAGATCTATTGTTTTAATATTTAGCTCCCAGATAAGAGTGAGAACATGTGAGCTTTTAATATTTAGCTCCCAGATAAGAGTGAGAACATGTGAGCTTTGTCTTTCTGTGCTTAGCTAATTTCACTTAACATAATATTCTCCAGTTCCATCTATGTTGTGGCAAATGGTAGGATTTCATTCTTTTCTATAGTTATATAATAATTCCATGGTGTATATGTATGACAATTTCTTTATCCATTCGTCTGTTGATAGACCCTTAGGTTGATTCCAACTCTTGACTATTGTGAATACTGCTACAATAAACATGGGAGTGCAGAAATCTTTTCGATATACTGATTTATTTCTTTGAGATAAATACATAGCTATGGGACTGCTGGGACATATGGTAGATCTATTTTAATTTTTTATTCATGTATTTATTTATTAATTCATTGATTTTTATTTCAAAATATTAAAGGAGTGCAAGAGTTTTTCTTACATGTATACCTTGTATAATGCTTAAGTCGGGACTTTCAGTGTGCCCTTTACCAGAATAGTGTTCATTGTACCCAATAGGTAAGTTATTGTTCCTCACCCCCTCACAATCTCCCCCATTCTTGGTTTCCAATGTCCTTTACATCTTTTTGTGCCTGTGTGTGCCCATCGTCAAGCCCCCAATTATCAATAAGCATTCCTCTCTCTATATATCCATTCCAGCATCTATTGTTTTTTTGCTTTTTAATAATAGTCATTCTGACAGGGGTAAGGTGATATCTCATTGTGGTTTCAAATTGCATTTCCCTGATGATTAGTGAGTGATGCTGAGCATTTTTTCATATCTCTGTTGGCCATTTGTCTATCTTCTTTTGAAAAACTTCTGTTCATGTCTTTTGCCTATTTTTTAATGAGGCTGTTTATATTCTTGTTGATTTGTTTGAATTCTTTACAGATATTGGATATTAGCCTTTTATCAGATATATAGTTTGTGAATATATTCTCCTATTCTGTAGGCTGTCTATTTACTCTGTTGATTATTTCCTTTGCTGTGCAGATTTCTTAATTTAATTAAGTCCCATTTATTCATTTTTTCATTGCTGCATTTGCCTTTGGGATCTTAGTCATAAATTCTTTGCCTAGGCCAATTTTTAGAAGAGTTTTTTCTATGTTTTCTTCTAGAATTTTTATGGCTTCATGCTTTGAATTTAAGTCATTGTTCCATCTTGAATGAATTTTTGATTTTGGGATATGGTGAGAGATAGGGGCCCTGTTTCATTACTTTTCAAGAGGCTATTTAGTTTTCCCAGCACCATTTATTGAATGAGGCTTCTTTTCTCCAGTGGATGTTGTTGTCTGCTTTGGTGAAGATCAGCTGGTTGTACGAAGATGGCTTTATTTCTGGGTTTTCTATTCTGTTCCATTGGTCTATGTCTCTATCTTTATACCAGTTCCATGCCGTTTGGGTATTATAGCCTTGTAGTATAATTTGAAGTCAGGTAATGTGATGCCTCTAGATTTGTTCCTTTTTCTTAAGATTGCTATTGCTATTCAGGCTTTTTGTTGGTCATAAATGAAGCATGGAATTATTTTTTCTAGATCTGTTAAATATGACTTTTGTATGTTGATGAAGAGTGCATTGAATCTATAAATCACTTTGGGTAGTATGGGCATTTTAATGATGTTGATTCTGTCAATCCATGAGTATGGGATATTTTCCTATTTGTGTGATCTGTGATTTATTTCATCAGTGTTTTGTAGTTCTCCTTGTAGAGGTCTTTCACCTCCTCAGTTAAGTATATTCCTAGGTATTTCATTTTCTCTGTAGCTATTATAAATGACATTGAGTCCTTGATTTGACTCTCAGCTTAACTGCTACTGGTATATAGAAATATTACTGATTTGTTTGTATTGATTTTACAACCTGAGACTTTGCTATATTTATTTGCCAATTCCAGGAGTCTTTTGTTGAAATGTTTAGGGTTATCTACATACAAGATCATGTCAGTGAACAGGGATAGTTTGGCCTCCTCTTTCCTGATTTAGATACTCTTTATTTCTTTCTCTTGCCTGATTGCTCTGGTTAAGACTTCCAGTACTATGTTGAATAGAAGTGGTGACAGTGGGCACCCTTGTGTTGTTCCAGTTCTTAGAGGGAATGGTTTCAAATTTTTCCCATACAGTATGATGTGGGCTATGGGTTTTTATCTAAGGCTTTTATAGTTTTGAGATATGTTCTTTCTAGGTCTAGTTTTTTGAGGGTTTGTATCATGAAAGGATGTCGGATTTTATCAAATGCTTTTCCTGCATCTATTGAGATGATCCTAAGGTCTTTGTTTTTGCTTCTGTTTATGTGGTGAATCACATTTATTGATTTGTATATGTTAAACCATCCTCGAATCCCTGGGATAAAACTCACTTTAACATGGTGAAATTATTTTTTTTTTTTGATGTGCTGTTGAATTTGGTTTGTAATATTTTGTTGAGGATTTTTGCATCATTGTTCATAAGGGATATTGTTCTGTAGCTTTATTTTTTTGTTGTATCCTTTCCTTGCTTTGCTAACAAGGTGATACTGGCTTCATAGAATGAGTTAGGAGGATTCCCTCCTTCTCAGTGATGTGGAATATTTTCTGTAGGATAGATACCCGTTGTTCCTTATAGTTCTGGTAGAATTCAGCTGTGAATCCATCAGCTCCGGGGATTTTTTTGTTGGTAGGTTTTTTTATTACAGCTTCAATCTTGCTGGTCATTATTGGTCTCTTAAAGATTTCTATTCCTTCCTGATTCTGGATTTGGAGCTTGTGTGTTTCCAGGATTTTATCCATTTCATCTACATTTTCTAGTTTGTGAGCATAGAAGTTTTAATAGTATTCATGAATGATATTTCACATTTTTGTGGTATCCTTTGTAATGTCTTCTTATCTTTACTGATTGAGCTTATTTGAGTCTTTTGTATTCTATTTCTGGTTAATTTGGCTAATGGTATATCCATTTTGTTTATCTTTTTAAAGAACCAACTTTTTGTTATATTCATCCTTTGTATTACTTTTTTGGTTTCCATTTCATTGTTCTGCTATAAAATTGGTTATTTCTTTTCTTCTGCTGGCTTTGAGTTTGGTTTGCTCTTCCTTTTCTAGTTCTTTGAGATGGGACATTAGGTTGCTAATTTGTGATCTTTATCTTTTTGATGTAGGCATTTAATCTTGATGAACTTTCCGCTTAGGACTGCTTTTGCTGTATCCCATAGATTTTGAAAGCTTGTGTCACTTTAGCATTCAGTTCAAGGAATCTTTTGATATTCATGCTAATGTCATCATTGACCCAAGGATCATTCAGCAGCAGGTTGTTTAATATCCATGACTTTGTGTAGATTTGAGTGTTTCTCTTGGAATTGATTTCTAATTTTATTCCACTGTGGTCTGAAAAGATACATGGTATGAATTTGATTTTTTTGAATTTGCTTATTTTTTTGTGGCCTAAGATATGCTCAATCTTGGAAAATGTCTCATGTGCTGATGAGAAGAATGTATATTCAGTAGTTTTTTTGTAGAATGTTTTGTAAATGTCTGTTAAGTCCATTTGTTCTAGAGTCCTGTTTAAGTCTAGTGTTTATTTGTGGATTTTCTGCTTCAAACATGTGTCTAACTCTGAGAGTTGGATGATAAAGTATGTGGCAATTACCATGCTACTGTTTAGTTCTTTGCTTAGATCTAGTCAGATTTGCTTTATGAATCTGGGAACACCTGTGTTAGGTGCAAATATATTTATGATTGTTATGTCTTCTTGTTGAATTGCTCCATTTACCATTATATAATTACTATCTTTGTCTTTTTCTACCTTTGTTGATTTAAAGTCTATTTTATCTGATATGAGAATAGGTACACCTGCTTTCTTTTGGTTTCCATTTGCATGGAATTATTTTTCCATTTCTTTACCTTGAGTCTGAATCCTTGAGAATTAGATGTGTCTCTTGGAGACAGCACATACTTGGGGTTTACTTTTTCATCCATTCAGCCAGTCTATGTGTTTTAAGTGGGGCAATAAGGCCATTCATGTTCAGTGTTAATATTGCTATGTGGGATACTGTTCAGTTCATTCTGTTGGATGATATCTTGTTGTTTTGGTTTCCCTCTTGTGGTATTGTTTGATAAGAGCTGTGAGCTATAACTTTCTGGTGTTATACTAGTGGTTATCTATTTTGCTGTTCTATGTATTAATATAATATAGTTCTCAATATTTCCTTAAGGCAGGTCTACTAATGACAGAAACCTTTAGTGTTGATTGTCTGCAAATGTTTTTATTTCTCCATCATTTATAAAACTTAGTTTTGCAGATACAAAATTCTAGGCTGGTAGTTGTTCTCTTTTAGAAGACTAAAAATGGCCCCTTATCCCTTCTGGCTTATAAGGTCTCCACTGAAAAGTCTGCTGTTAGCCTGATGGGTTTTCCTTTGTAGGTTACTTGTTACTTTCATCTTGAAGCTTGTAAAATTTTCACCTTCATTTTGACTTTGACCAGATTGGTGATTATGTGCCTTAGAGATGTCCTATTTGCTATAAATTTTCCTGGTGTTTGATGACTATCTTGTTTCTATATATCTGAATCTCTGATGATACCTGGGAAGTTTTCCTCAATAATTCTCTCAAGTAAGTTTTCCATGCTTTTTGCCTTTTCTTCTTCTCCCTCAGAGATACCTATAGTTTGTATATTGGTTTGCTTCACATAGTACCATATTTCTCTGAGTGATTATTCATCCTTCTTATTCTTTTATCTGCATCTTTGACTGACTAGGTTAGTTCAAGAGCCTTGTCTTCAAGCTCTGAGATTCTTTCTTCTGCTTGGTCTAGCCTGTTGTTGAAACTTTTTGATGCATTTTGAAATTGCCTAAATGTCTCTTTAATTTCTTTAGGCTCTGTTATATACTTTCTTATATTGTCTAGCTCTTTAGTGACTTTTTCATTTTTTTCATCGATGTCCTGAAATGTTTTTTGGTTTCTTTTTGTTGGTTTTCAACTTTTGCTTCGGTCTCATTCATCCATATTCTAAATTCCATTTCTGACATTTTGAAAATTTCCCTTCAGTTTGGGTCCATTGCAGTAGTTCCATCATGATCCCTTGTGAGTTCCCAACTAGCTTCTTTTTCCATCTTGCCAGAGTTCTTTTGCTGGTTTCTTCTCATCTGAAACTTATTCTCTCGGCTCAGGGCAGACAGGTTTGCAGTGCACCTGTTCTCTATGCTGAGTGCTCTCCTACTTAGTAAGAAGAAGGAGAGGTCCATAGATGGTGCTTTTGTGACCTACTCCAGAATACTAACCTAGCAGAAGAGGGGCGGATGCATTGAGAGCCTGTAATGCGGCTGTTTTGTGTTGTCCCATTCCCTGTGATTGTCACAGTCCAAGCTGGTTCTGGATGATCTTCCTATAGAGTGATGTGTTATTCCCCAGGCTACTATTGGATGCTTGAGTGGGGGGATAGCAAGTCCCTCTCCATGGAGGCTGGTATTGGGGGAGAATGTTCTGTCAAATTCTCCCTGTGGTGGTGACTGTGCAGCTGGGCGAGGCTATCTAGGCAGTGGTCATGGGTGTCAGGAATGCTGGCATTCACTCGATCCAGGTCTAGATGCAATGGCAGCTTAAGGAGAGCTGGTCCCTGGCAGAACGTTGGACCATAGGGGTGGTTTCTGCCAGGAAGCAGAAGGGAGCCCCAGGCCTGAAGCCACAGGGCCTGGCAGGAGTGGAGAAGCCAGATGGCCCTGGCTGCAGGCCCATAGGCATGGGTGGGGCCACAGGGTTAGACACTAGTGCAGGAACCATAAGGGTAGAGCTGTGGGGCCAGGCAGCAGTGCAGGAGCCTCAGGGGAAGGGCTGTGGGGCATAATGGCAGTGTGGGAGCTTCGGAGTTGGGTTCATGGGGCTGGGAGGCAGTGTGGGAGCTATGTGGGTGGGGCTGCATGGCCCAGAGGCAGTGTGGGAGCGTAAGAGCCAGGGCTTCAGGGCTAGGCTGCAGCACGGGGACCTAAGAACCAGGGTTGTGGGGCTACGCTGTAGCACTTTGGGGTCACGGCCACAGGGCCTGGTGGCAACATTTGGGTGGCAGGGACAGGGCCATGGGGCTTCTCAGGTGGCATCTGTGGCACCCGTTCTGCTCAAATGCCCCATGGGTGGGAGGGGTGCTTGTCTCCCAGTTACAGGGCATGCAGAGAATCAGCTCTCCCTGTTCCCTCCCCAGTCTGGCTGGGGCAATATGAAGGTAGTTTTTATTTGCATTTCTTTGGTGACTAGTGATGTTGAGCATTTTTCCATATACCTGTTGTCCATTTATATATCTTCTTTTGAGAAATGTTGATTCAGATCTTTCCCCCATTTTCTGATCAGATTATGTGATTTTTTTTTCTTATTGAGTTGTTGGACCTCCTTATATATTCAGTTATTAATTCCTTGTCAGATGGGTAGTTTGTAAATATGTTCTCCCATTCTGTGTTGTCTCTTCCCTTTGTTGATTGTTTCCTTTCCTATGCAGAAGCTTTTTACCTTGATGTAATTGTATTTGTCCAATTTTGCTTTAGTTGCCTGTGCTTTGCAGATATTACTCAAGAAGTCCTTACCCAAAACAATGTCCTGGAGATTTGCCCTAATAATTTCTTTTAGTAATTTCATAGTTTCAGGTCTTAGATTTGAGTCTTTAATCCATTTTGATTTGATTTTTTTGTATAGTGAGAGATAAAGGACTAGTTTCATTCTTCTGCATATGGATATCCAGTTTCCCCAGAACCATTTATTGAAGAGACTCTCCTTTCTTCAATGTACGTTCTTGGCACATTTAACAAAAATATGTTCTCTATAGATGTGTGGATTTATTTCTGGGTTCTCTATGCTGCTCCATTGATCTATGTATCTGTTTTTATGTCTTTTTTTGTTACTATAGCTCTGTAGTATAATTTGAAATCAGGTAATGTGATTCCTCCAGTTTTCTTCTTTTTTTAATCAGGATTTCTGTGGATATTCTGGGTCTTCCCTGGTTTCATATAAATTTTAGGATTATTTTTTTCCATTTCTGTAAAGAATATCATTGGTATTTTGATGGGGATTGCATTGAATCTATAGATTGCTTGGGGTAGTACAGACATTTTAACAATATGGATTCTTCCAATCCATAAACATGAAATATCTTTCCATTTTTCGAATGTCCTCTTTAATTTCTTTCATCAATGATTTATAGTTTTCATGGTAGGGATCTTTCACTTCTCTGGTTAAGTTTATTCCTAGCTATTTATTTTATTTGTAGCTATCGTGAATGAGAATACTATCTTGGATCCTTTCTCAAATTGTTTGTTGTTGGCATATAGAAATGCCACTGATTTTTTATATTGATTTTGTATCCTGAAATTTTGCTGAATTAGTTTACCAATTCTAATAGGTTTTTTGTTTTTGTATAGTCTTTAGGTTTCTGTAGATATAAGATTATATCATCTACCAACAAGGATAATTTGATTTCTGTCTTCCCAATTAGGATGTTCTTTATTTCTTTTCTTTGTCTGATTACTCTAGCTAAAACTTTCAGTACTGTGTTGAATAATAGCACTGAAAGTGGGCATGCTTGTCTTGTCCCAGATCTTAGAAGAAAGGCTTTTAATTTTTCCCCATCTGGTATGATACTAGCTGTGGGTCTGTCATATATGACTTTTATCATGTTGAGGTAGTTCCTCTTATATCTAGTTTTTTTGATGATTTTCATCATGATAGGATGTTGCATCAAATGCTTTTTCATTATCAATTGAAATGATCATATGTTTTTTGCCTGTCATTCTGATGATATGGTAGATTACATTGATTTGCATATGTTGAACCATTTGCATCTCTGGGATGAATCCCACTTGATCATGATAAAAAATCTTTTTAAAGTGTTTTTGAATTTGGTTTTGATAGTTATTATGTTGAGGATTTTTTTGGTTGTGTCTTTGTCTGGTTTTGGTGTCAGGGTGATACAGGCCTCATAGAATCAGTTCGAGAGTGTTCCCTTCTTGATTTTTTGGAATAGTAAGTAGGATTGGTATTAGTATTTTTTTTTTTTGAATGACTGGTGGATTTCAGCAGGGTAGCCATCAAGTCCTTGGCTTTTCTTTGACGAGAGAGTTTTTATTACTACTTCTATCTCATTACCTGTTATTAGTTTATTAATATTTTTTATTTCTTCCTGGTTGAATCTGGATGGGTTGTATTTGCTAGGAATTTATCCATTTCTTCTAGGTTTTCCAATTTATTATTTAATGTCTTTGTTAAATTTCTCTGATAGGCTTTGCATTCCTTCTCTGTGCTGTCTTAAAGTTCATTGAGCTTCTTTAGAACAGCTATTTTGATTCTTTGTCTGAAAGGTCACATATCTCCATCACTCCAGGATTAGTCACTGGTACATTATTTAGTTTGTTTGGTCAGGTCATGTTTTCCTGGATGTTCTTGATGCTTGTGGATGTTTGTCAGTATCTGGGCATTGAAGAGTTAGGTATTTATACCAATCTTTGCAGTCTGAGCCTTTCTGAACCGTTCTTCTTGAGAAGGCTTTCCAAATATTCAAATGGAATTGAGTATTTTGATCTAAGTCTTTGGTTTCTGCAGACAGATCAGTACTCGGGGCATCCCAAACTCAAAAATGCTGTGACTCTTGCAGAATCCTGGTGGTACCACCTTGGTGGACTTGCATAAGATAAATGATAAATGAGAATTCCTTGCATTACCTGGCAAGATCTCTCACTCTTTTCCTTCGCTCTCTGTGCTGGGCTCCTAGAGTTGGGGGAGGAGTGATGTGGGCACTCCCTCATAACCACCACACCTGGGACTTCGCCAGGTCATACCTGAAGTCATCTCAGTCTTACTCACAGACCATGGTGACTGTTTCCTGGCTATCTCTGATGTTTGTTCAAAGCCCAAGGGCTCTTTAGTCAGAAGGTGGTGAATCCTGCCAGGACTGGATCCTTCCCTTCGGGGCAGCATATTTCTTTCTGGCCCAGGGTGGGTCTAAAAATGCCATCCAGGAACTAAAGCTTGGAATCAGGGACTTCAGGATTCTATGTGGTAATTTATTTTATTATGGCTGATTTGGTACCCAAGTTGCAAAACAAAGTCATCTGAACTCTTCCCTTTCCTTTCCCCAAGTGGAATAAGACTCTCCCTGAGCCACACTGCCTGGAGTTGGGGAAGGGGTAACACAGGCACTCCTTCGCCTTTGCTGCTAATGTCTCTCTTAGTCACATGCAGCCCAAGACCACTGGCTCTAAACCAGCACCACCACAGGAATTGCCCAAGGACTGCAGTCTTAGTGGCCTTCCTGCCTTATGAAATTTTCCAGGCCCCAGGCCACTTTTTGTCAGCCAGTGTTGAAGCTAGCTGGAACTCAGGTTTCGAAGTGGAGGATTTCCCTCTTTCTGGTCTAAAAGCTCCCTCTGTGGATGCCAGCAGTATTCTGCTCTGTACTGTTCTCCCCTGTGACAGGGTGGCCCTGAGTTCCAATACAAAGTTGCACAATCACTTCATTCTCCCTTCCTCGGGCACACAGATGCTCTCTCCACTGGGTACACTGGCACAGCACTACCAAAGGATGGTGGAGGGGTGGCATAGGAAATGTGAGACTGCCTTCCTCAGTGCCTCTCTCCTTGATATATTAAAACCAGTATTAAATATAATACTGTGATCACTCACCTGATTTTTGGTTCTTCTGAAGGTGCTTCCTTGCATGGATAATTGTTGAATTTGGTTTTTGTACAGAGGGAAGATCACTGGAGGTTTCTATTTAGCCATCTTGCTCTGCCCCCTCTCCATCATAATATTTTTAGGATAGCAATACCACTCAAATCCAACCACAAAATTAAATGACCATTTAAAAACTTCATTACAGTCTATATCAATAATTGGTAATAAATAAATGTACTTGTCAGGCATTTTTGAGATATCTTTATTGTGCAAGTCACAGTACAAAGTGATATAGGTGATACAGAGATGATTAAGTCCTGGAACCTGCCTCTAAGCATCTGATAGATACAAACTCACTCAAACAGCTGTAAATCCATGCAGAAGGAAGTCTTACTGAATATATCAGAAGGCTTGACAGAGAAGGAAGTATTCAAGTATTGAAGAATGAATCGTTTGGTACATGGATGCAAGGGCATTCTAGACTGAGAAAACCTATGTGAGCAAAAATACACATACAGAAAAGTCTGTTCTTAATGCAATTTCCCCCAAGGACCTCGACTATACAATAGTCAGTCTAATTTCAGTCACCATAAATATTTGAACATCATAATTTATATTCCTTTTAAAATATTCTATAATTCATATTCCCTGTCTCTATCTTCCAATTAGGTTTTTTTTTTTTTTTTTTGCCATAAAAAAGAAACAACTTTTTGGGTCTTTTTTTTTTTTTCCAGACTATTATAGGGATACAAAGGCTTTGATTACATAAATTGCCTTTGCACAGCCAGAGTCACAGCTACAAGCTTGCCTATCCCCCCTTAAGTGAAGCAGTATGAATAAGAATGTAATAAGATGTATTTTCCAATTATTTTGAATTGGTGAGTCTTTATTACATTCTTATTCATACTGCTTCACTTAATGGCTGCTAAGGAGATCAATTTTTTATGATCTTCTGTGGGTTAATAAAGTAATAAATTTTTTTCTTTGAAGTCAGAATTGGTGCAGTGCCTTAAGAGGCAGTCCAAAACTAAAATAAGGAAACATTCTAATCCTTTTCATAACAGAGGAATAATTAGTCACATATATGAATGGTACACATCTTTTTCAGAGAATGTGTAATGATATAGGATAAAGTAATAAATTTTTTTAAACATTTAGTATAAAATCCCAGTTTTGTAAGGA
>NW_012154840.1:2567306-2583206 GCF_000956105.1 Propithecus coquereli
CAAGTTTTTAAAATTATTAGACCTTATTATTTAGAATAGTTTTAGGTTTACAGAAAAATTGAACAGAAAGCACAGAGAGTTCCCATATACTACACCGCCACCCAGTTTCCTTTATTATTACCATCTTACATTAGTGCTGTATATTTGTTGTAAATGATGAACCAATATTGGCACATTATTATTAGCTAAAATTCAAAGTTTACATTAGAATTCATTCTTTGTGTTGTATATTTCTATGGTTTTGAAAAATGCATAGTGTCATCTCTTTACCATTACAGTATAATACAGAATAGTATCACTTCCCTAAAAATCCCCTGTGCTCCATGTATTCATCCCTATCCCCCCCATAATCCCTGGCAACCACTGAACTTTTTACTGTCTCTATGGTTTTGCTATATTTTCCAGAATGTCACATAGCTAGAATTATAACATATGTAGCCTTTCGGACTATTTTCACTTAGCAATGTGTATTTTCCTTTTATTCATGTATAATAATTTCCATATTTATAAGGTACATGTGAGTCTTTGTTACATGCATAGAACGTGTAATGATCAAGTCAAATTTAGGGTTTCTATCACCTTGAAAGTTTATCATTTTTATGTGTTGGTATCATTTAAAGTCCTCACTTCTATGTACTTTGAAATACACATAATATTGTTTCTAAATATAGTCCCCTACCTAGTCTGTTATCAAATATTAGCACTTATTTCTTCTATCTAACTGTATGTTTATACTCATAACCAAACTCTCTTTATGCCCCTACCCACCCACCCTTCTCAGTCTCTGGTATCTATAATTTTATTCTCTATGTCCATATATGTGTGAGAACATGTGGCAATTGTCTTTCTGTGCCTGGCTTCTTTTATTTCACATAATGACCTCCGGTTTCATACATCCTGCTGTAAATGACATTATTTCATTTATTTTTGTGACCAAATAGTATTCCATTGTGTATAGACCACATTCTCTCTTTTTTTTTTACAAACGTACCATCTTTACATATTGAAACAATTAATATTATTAAAGTACCATATTATCCAAACCAACTTATAGACTTAATGTGATTTCTATAAAAATTCCAATGGCATTTTTCACAATAATAAAAACAAAAAAAATTCAAAATTTATATGAACCTAGAAGAGACTTTGAGCAGTCAAAGTAATGTTGAGGAAGAAAAACAAAGCTGGGGACAGCATGCTTTCAGATATTAAACTATTTTTGAAGAATATGGTTACAAAAAAAGGATGCTAAGTGCGTTAAAAACAGACACGAGAACCAATGGAATTGAAGAGAAAGCCTAGAAATAAACCCAAGCACATAAGGTCAACTAATCTTTGACAGGGCAAGAATACACAACACAGAAATTATGATCTTCTTTTTTTTTATTTCAGGGTATTATGAAGGTACAAACATTAAGGTTACACTTTATGTTTTGCCTTACCCAAGCAAGGGTTATGGGCATACCCTTCCCCACTATAACGCTCCCTGTGTCCTTTACTTGTGGGTTTACCCCCCCATCACCCTAATCCCTGGAGAATATTTCTGCCATGTAGACCACATTCTCTTTATCTATTCATCCTTTGATTGGCTTTTATGATACTTTCATATCTTTGCTATTGTGAATAGTGCTGGAATAAACATGCAAGTGCAGTTATCCCTTTGATATACTTTCTTTCTCTCTCTCTCTCTCTTTCTCTCTCTCATCTCTCTCTCTTCATTTTGTGGATAGATGCCCAGTTGTATGATTGCTGGATCAAATGGTAATTCTATTTTTATTTTTTGAGAAATCTTCATGCTGTTTCCCATAAGGGCTGGACTAATTTACATTCCCACAACAGTATATAAGAGTTTACTTCTTTCCACATCCTTGCCAGCATCTGTTACGTTTTTTGTCTTTTTAATAGTAGCCATTCTAACTGGGGTGAGATGATATCTCATTGTGGTTTTGATTTGGATTTCCCTGATGATTAGTAATGTTGAGTATTTTTTCATATACCTGTTGACCATTTGTGTGTCTTCCTTTGACAAATGTCTATTCATGTCCTTTGCCCATTTTTAGTGGAATTATTTGGTTTTTACTGTTGAGATATTTGAGTTTCTTGTATATTCTGGATTTTAGTCCCCTGTCAGACGAGTAATTTGTAAATATATTTTTTTCATTCAAGAGGTTGTTTCCTTATTCTGTTGATTGTTTCCACTGCTGTGCAGAAGCATTTTAGTTTAATATAATCCTATTTGCCTATTTTTGTTTTGGTTGCTTGTTTATAGATATGCATTTAAGGTTCCTCCATGTCTTTTCACAGTTTTATAGCTTATTTCTTTCTGTCACTGAATAATATTCCATTATGGGTGTAGCATAGTTTGTTTATTCATCAACCTATTGAAGGACATCTTAGTTGCTTTGAAATGTTGGCAATTATGAATAAAGCTGTTATAAATATTTGTGTTAAGGTTTTTGTCTGGACATAAGTTTTCAACTCATTGAGGTAAATACTGAGGAGTGAGATTTCTGGATCGTATGGTAAAACTATCTTGCAAAATAGCTGTACCGCTTTGCATTCCTCCAAACAATGAATAAATGAATGAGAGTTTCTGTTGTTCTCATTTCACAATTTTCTTTCTTTCTTTTTTTTCTTTTTCTTTTTTTCTTAGAGACTTGTTCTGTCGCCCAGGCTGGAGTGCAGTGGCATGACCATCGCTCATTGCAGCTTCGAACACCTGGGCTCAAGCAGTCCTTCTGCCTAAGTCTTCCGAGTAGCTGAGACTACAGGTGCCTTCCACCATGACCAGCTAATTTTCTTTTTTTTTAGAGATGGGGTCTCACCATGTTACTCAGGTTGCTCTCAAACTCCTACCCTCAAGCAATCCTCCCATTCGACGTCCCAAAGTACTGGGATTATCACCTCATCTGGCCTCATTTTCAGATTTTCTAATGAAAACTATCCTTAACATTGTGTTATGTGACCTTCTCAGCTATTAATGACTAATCCTGTATCTGGTTAATAGATGGTAAGAAGACAAACCAGAGTGTGGCTTCCAATTGTCTATTTGGCTTCTGCTGTGATTCCTGGAGATCATAACGATTAAAAATAATTAAGCACCCGAAGGATGGACATATTTAAAACTTAGACTTGGGGGGGGCAAGGGCAACATACGTAACCTAAACATCTGTAGCCCCATAATATGCTGAAATAAAAAAAATTAAGCATCACAATGCAGATTTTACTCAAGCCCATCTCAATGGAAAAGGAGAGTTTCTATAAGACTGGATTTTTGTATAATGAAATTGAATTTGGAATTTTGTTTTCTAATTCTGTTGAAACTTTTTCAGCGGCATTTACCCACTGACCAACTTCATGTAGTCAGGTGTAGAGGAACTGCACATGAATTTTCTGTAATTTGCAGAGATTTGGGAGTTGTTCCCAATTCAGTCTTCACTCCTCATTGAGCTTGCCCTCATCGTTCTCTGAACAGGTATTGTGCACAATGCACACACTGTTTTTATTCATGATTTTCTACCTGGATGATCTATCTTTCCAACAAGGTTGCCAACTCTTTGAGGGCAGGGATTCTATTAATCACTTTTATATTCTCCTCTACAGTATCTGATATGACACACCTTACTGTTTCAGTTAGCTCTGTTTTGGTTGCAAGGAAAGAGATTCAATAAATCTAGCTCAAGTAAAAGGGACAAGGGGTAGGTTAAATGTATACATGATTCTCAAAGAAGGTGAAGGACAGGAATTGATTTACAGCCAGGCCTTTTTTTTTTTTTTCTGAGACACAGTCTCACTCTGTTGTCCAGGCTACAGTGCCATGGCATCAGCCTAGCTTACAGCAACTTCAAACTCCTGGGCTCAAGTGATCCTCCTGCCTCAGCCTCCCAAGTAGCTGGTACTACCAATGCATGCCACCACCCCTGGCTAATTTTTTATAATTTTAGTAGAAACGGGGTCTCACTCTTTCTCAGGCTGGTCTCAAACTCCTGACCTCAAGTGATCCTCCTGCCTTGGTCTCCCAAAGTGCTAAGATTACAGGCGTGAGCCACCGTGCCCAGCCAATATAGCCAGGCCTTGCAGGAACTGGAGCTGGAATAGGAGTGGAGTAGTTACAAGTGCTAATTCTGGAGTCAGACCTCCTGGGTTCAAATCCTGGTTGTGCCACTTACTAGCTATGTGACCTTAATGTAAGTCACTAAAGAATCTGTGCTTCAATTTCCTCATCCATTAAATGAGGATAAATAATAATACTTCATAGTAAGTTTGTGAAGATCAAATGAATTAACATACATAAAGAGCAAAGAAGAGTGGCTGACACATAATGAATGTTTTATAAATATTAACTGTTACTATTATCAAGTGCCAAAGCAGTGCTTGCACACTCACTCTTTCTCTTTCTGTCTGTCTCTCGCTTTTGCTCTCTTGCTCTCTCCCTCTCTCTCTCAGGCTTCATAGCCTTTTTCTTGACATCTTCTTTCTATCTATGAGTCTTCCCTATTCTCCATTTTTTTTAGCAAACCAATGTCCTCTGCCACTACTCTATATTATTTCTGCTCCCTCAAAATTTCAGCTTGAATGTTTTCCTTTAACTTACTATACTTCAAACTCATAGCCATGTAGTTAGTGGTTAAGAACATGGACTCTGGAGCCAGACTGTGTGAGTTTTAATCTCAGCTCTGCCACTCACTACCTGTGTGCCCCTGAACAAGTTATTTGGCCTTTTGTGATTTCATCTTATCATTTGTTAAATGGTGATAATAATAATAGAATCTACTCCATAGACTGTTGTGAGGATTGAATGAATTAAGATTTTTCTTGGTATATATAGCAAGTGCTACATGAGTGTTTGCTATCATTATTGTGGCAACTCTCAAAGCATTCATGTCGCTTCTGCTCCTGCTGCTAACTGCTTCAGAGTAGTTTGTTTCGCTTAGCTCATCTTTTGTAGGCTGGGATTCATTGATCACAAATTGATGCCAAGCCTAAGAATAGAGTTCCCTTGTTTATGTACCGATTTATGGTCCATTCAGTTATGGCCAGGGCAATGGGGTCAAAGAATATAAAACATGGTTACTACTCCTGGTGGGACTGCAGGGGTGGGGAGTTTATACTTCCTTTAGGGTGTGAGTAGACAAATGCTGTAAACATATCTAAGACACTTGGATAGATTTCTCAATAAATATTGCTGATGCTGAGTAAGCTAGATGACTAATGGAAATATAGATTGGATTGAGTATGTACAGGGCCCAGAGCTCTCCCTGAAAATATATTTGAAACTAAATCCTAGAACCACAGAATGTCAAAGCTGACTAAAGCCTTAAAGAGATTTTCTAAGTACAACCTCCTGTCATTCTTCCATGTCTGCCTCACATTTTACAGCTTGGAAAACTGAACCCCAGAGACTGGATGTGACAGTCCAAATCATGCAGTGAGTTATCAAGAAACATCAGCAATGCCAGTACTGTTGCTGCATCATTTAGTCCACCGTCTAATACAAATACTTTTATGAAACCATTTTCTCCATATCTCAAACAACACTTTCCACCTAATTTTTTCAGCCCAATGGCCAAGACTTAAGCCAATGACTATCCTAATTTAGGTTCACATAGTCCTTCATATTGATTTTCTACCTAAAGATGGGACGTTATAATATATTGTTTTGGAGAGACTTTTCCCTACCTGACACCTGCCATATCAAGGAAGTATAGTCAGAAATATTGAAAGAGCCAACTTATCACATGATCTTGTCTGTAACTCAGCTTCACTGCGTAAGGCACCTATGTATCATATGTTGTTACATCTGCCAAAATGATCGAAACTTTAAAGGAAAATACAAAAGATTTCTTTAATACAAATGACTACGTTTCAACAAAAGTTCCCAGCTTTGAGGTCCTATTACTTCATCCATCACCTGATTAGATATATTATAGCACTTAATCTCCTTTTTTTATTGTTCATTTACTGGCATTTGTAAATTCATGACACTGAAGATAGCAGTAAATCCAAAATGATTCATATAAGAAAGTGTAGCCATGATAATAAATAAAGCTAAAGTAAACATAATGAACTCTTCTCAGTTCTCAAATATCTTTGCACATGTTTGTCTCCATACCTTTCCCTATCCTAATGCACAAACCAGATGCCTGTTCCTCTACTCTCCACATCTTCATATCTGGATTAACAAATCTCCTTATTTGAAAGGGGGAAGCTATAGCATCCATTGATAAACAACTTTGGAGTAATTTTGTCTTCAATAAAGTACACATGACGTTAAAATATTAATAATACTAAATGTAAACAAGTGTCTCTCTCATGAATTCACAGAAACAGAGATTCCGTGGCTTGACATTAAAGGCATAATACAATGGCTCGAACTCATCATTCCAAACTTATCACCCAGCACTGTCCTCCTTAAATCTGTCACTCAAGTCAGAAAGGCTTACTTGTTTACCTTTTAAAATGTCTTGTACATTCCAGCCTCCTTAATGATACCCCACTTACAATGACCTCCCTGCCCCTCGCTGCAGATTTTACCCATCCAAATCCTAGTGGTTGCCATAGGAGTTTGGCAAAGAAAGAAAACCTTGTGCATTGACTACACAGAAAGTCTTCATAGAAGAGGAGAGAAGAAACATTAAATGAACCTTAAAACCAAAGTAAGATTTGAAGAAGTGGAGAGTAGAAGAAAAAGCATCTGGCTTAGGCATTAAGATAGGCAAAAGTGTAGGAGTAGAAATGCACAAGAATGTTTGAAGGATGAGTAAACCAGTTTTGCTAGTGAAAAAAAATGAGGGTCTAAATTAAATAGACATATTAATTATGTAAACTCTGTTCATTTCCAAAAGCTGTCTGAGGCAGGACAGAGCAGTAGGGATAGAGGAGGAATTATGAATCTGAGCAATATTTGCAAGAATAAATGGAACTAACTGTTCAAGGGTTTTAAGCCTGGAAGTACAGTGATAATATTTTTGCATTAGAAAGATTGCTATGGCAGCAGTGTAGAGAATGCAATGGTGGGAAGCAAGGTGATCAGTTAGGAAACTATTGTCCTGTACCAAACATGAGATTATGAGGGCCGCCTTGCTTGGGGTAGTGAAAGGGATGGGGAGGAGGGAATGTCAGTAAGAAAGAATACAAGAAAACTGAGAGAATAAGGTGTCATCGATGAAAACAAGAAAGTCTCAAGAGAGAACCAATCTGGTGGATGATAGCTTAGTTTTGGCCAGTGTGTGAAGAGTATAGCATGTGTGTGTGTGTGTGTGTGTGTGTGTGTGTGTGTGTGTAATGTGATTTTTCATAAGATACACTAGATACAATTTAAATTGTATAAATTCTAGCTTCAAAAAAGACTGGTAGAAGGGGGATTTGGGACTGTCAAGGGTTCCACAGGGGATGTTTAAGCTATGGCACCTGGTAACAGCTGCCCTGCATCTGACAGCACACCTATCACACCCAGGCTAGGTATGTCTGCTCAGAATCAGAGGGGACAATTAAGCCAGGGTGCTTGGGAGAGGCTGCCCCACTTCTGACAGAGCACCTATCACATCCAAGCTGGCTCTTTCTGCTCTGGATCAGTGAGGGTTCTACAGGTGACAATTAAGTCAGGGCACTGGGAGCAGCTGCCCTACCTCTGACAAGAGTGCCTATCACACCCAGGCTGGCTATTTCTGCTTGGAACCAAAGATGGTCCCACAGGGGAGGATTAAGCCAGGGCAAATGAAAGAGGTGGCCCCACCTCTGATAGAGCACCTATCATACCCAGGCTTCCAGGAGATTGGGGTTCACTCCTTTCACTCTAAAAAGATCCATTCCCAATGACAAAAGCTACTGCTTCCTCTGAGGGATGTTGCTATCATTCTTCTCCCCAAGCTGCTTGTCTTTTCCATGAGGACCATTTCGGCCACAGCCCACAGCCAGTCTGGTGCCCCTGCACACAGTGGGTTGAGCTTCCTCCACCACCTGTGCTGCAGCTGGGCCAGGATGGAAGCTGGGAATATGAGTGCTTTTGTGCCCCTGAAGGGCAGAGACTGCCAAGAGAGGGAGATGTGAGTGGCTCGTGTGTCCCATAACTGCTTGCCTCTGCTAATCTCATCAAGAGGGTCCCCCTCCTGTCACAGAATCATGGGGCATCTGCCCTTCTCCTGCCTGATCATTCTTATAGAAAAGGAGAGCAGCCCACCCATCACTATCACAGCCTGAACATTAACCCAGGGAGGCTTGAGGGCAAGTTTGCCAGCTCAGTCTTGGTCTGGTGCCCCCAGGACTAAATAACGCCATCCAGGGGGTTGGGAACTGGATATTACCTAATCTAGACCACCAGTACTGGCACCTGAACACTTTCCCAGGGAAGGTCCAACTGACCCAAATTGCCAGCAACACCATATTGGGTACCTACTTACATGAACCAAAAGGCAATATACCTCTCCCTCTCTACACTGAGCAGCAAAGCTCCTAGCAGAGGAAAACAGGTGAACCACAAAGTTATCTGTTTTGAAGTAAGGGAAGAGTTTCCAGATGAAAAGAAACCAACATGAGAACTCTGGCAATATGAAAAAGCAAGTTGTTTTGACACACCCGAAGGACCAAACTTGCTCTCCAGCAATGGACTCCAACCAAAAGGAAATTTTTGAAATGTTGTATATGGAATTGAAAATATGGATCACATGTAAGCTCAATGGGATCATTGAGAAAGTTGAAAACCAACATAAAGAAACAAAAATAAATAATTCAGGACACGAATGAAAAATTCACTAAAGAGATATAATTTTTAAAAAATACATAAGAGAACTTCTAGAAATGAAGGAGTCATTTAGGCAATTTCAAAATAAAGTGGGAAGTATTAACAACAGACTAGACCAGGCAGAAGAAAGATTTCAGAGCTTAAAGACAAGACTTTCAAATTAACCCAGTTAGTCAAAAATAAAGAAAAAAGAATTAAGAAATGAACAAAGTCACTGAGAAATATGGGATTATGTAAAACACCCAAACGTAAGAATCATAGGTATCCCTGAGAAAGAAGAAGAAAAAGCTAAAAGCATGGGAAACCAATTTGATGGAATAATGGAGGAAAACTTCCCTGGTCTTGCTAGGGATTTAGACAATGAGATACAAGAAGGGGAGAGAATGCTTGGAAGATTCAAGGCAAAGGGGATATCATCAAAGTACACAGTTGTCACTCTAGCCAAGGTCCAAGTGAAGGAGAAAATCCTACAAGCTGTGAGATGAAAGCATCGAGTAATTTACAAAGGAAAACTCATGAAACTCATGGAAAACTTCTCAGGAGAAATCTTATAGGCCAGAAGGTACTGGGGTGCCATCTTTAGTATTCATAAACAGAATAACTTTCAGCCAAAACTTTTGCATTCTGCAAAACTAAGTTTAATAAATGAAGGAGAAATAAAATCTTTCCCAGGCAAGCAAACACTAAGGGAGTTTGTCACCACTAGACCTGCTCTACCAGAAATACTCAAAAGAGCTCTGAACACCAAAAAGAATGGTTGGTACTTACAGCCAAAAAAAACTTGCAAGTAAAAACTCACAGTTCTTATAAAACAGTAACACAAGGGAGAATACAAAGAAACTAGGTAACAATCAACATGATGAGTAGAACAATATCTCGCTTATCCATATTAACATCGAATATAAATGGTCTAAATGCCCCCATTTGAAAGATATAAATTGGCAGACAGGGAAGATGGCTGACCAGAGACACCAGCTATCAGAGCAACTCAGTAGGAAGGAAATGTTTTTATATTTTTTTTTATTTCAAAATTGTAACAGGGGTACAAACATTTAGTTTACATATTTTGCAGTTGCACCATGTGAGTTGAAGCTACAAGTGTGCCCATCCCAGACACTGTGCATCACACACATTAGGTATGAATTTACCCATCCCCTCCTCCCCTATCCCACCTGCCCAACACCCAATGAATATTACTTTCATATGTGCACATAAGTGTTGATAAATTAGTACAAATTTGATGGTTAGTGAATGTGGTGCTTGTTTTTCCATTCCTGTGATACGTAGTAGAATTGGCTCCAGCCCCATCAAGGATAATACAAGAGGTGCTAGATCGCTATTGTTTTTTGTGGCTGAGTAGTACTCCATGATATACATATACCACATTTTATTAATCCACTTATGTATTGCTGGGCACTTGGGTGTTTTCCACATCTTTGCAATTATGAATTGTGCTGCTATAAACATTCGAGTACAGATGTCTTTTTAACAGAATGTCTTATGTTCCTTTGGGTAGATGCCTAGTAATGGGATTTCTAGATCAAATGGTAGTTCTACTCGTATCTCTTTGAGGTATCTCCATATTACTTTCCACAGATGTTGTACTAATTTGCATTCCCACCAGCAGTGCATGAGAGTTCCTATCTCTGCACATCCATGTCAATATTTATTGTTTTGGAATTTTCGATAAAGGCCATTCTCACTGGAAATAAGTGATATCTCATTGTGGTTTTGATTCGCATTTCCCTGATGATTAGAGGTGTTGAGCATTTTTTCATACATTTCTTGGCCATTAGTCTATCTTTTTTTGAAAAGTTTCTGTTGATGTCCTTTGCCCACTTTTTGATAGGGTTGTTTGATTTTTTCTTGCTGATTTGCCTGAGTTCTAAATAGATTCTAGTTATCAGCCCTTTATTGGATGTGTAGCATGCGAATATTTTCTCTCATTCTGTAGGTTGTCTGTTTACTCTCGTGATAGCTTCCTTGGCTTTTTATTTTGATGAGTTCCCATTTATTTATTCTTGTTGTTGCTGTGATTGCCTTTGGGGTTTTCTTCATAAATTATTTCCCTAGATCAATGTCTATAAGAGTTTTTCCAATATTTTCTTCCAGAAATTTTATAGCTTCATGCCTTAGGTTTAAGTCTGTTATCCAACATGAGTTGATTTTTGTGAAAGATGAAAGGTGTGGATCCTGTTTCAGTCTTCTACATGTGGCTATCCAATTTTCCCAGCATCATTTATTGAATAAGAATTCCTTTCCCTGGTGTATGTTTTTGTCTGCTTTGTCAAAGATTAGATGGCTATATGAGGGTGGTTTTATATCTGGGTTCTCAGTTCTGATCCATTGGTCTATGTCTCCGTTCTTGTACCAGTACCATGCTGTTTTTGTTACCATAGCTTTGTAGTATAGCTTGACGTCTGGTAAACTGATGCCATATTTTTACCTAAGGAGGTAAAAGACCTCTGTAGGGAGAACTATGAAACAATGAGGAAAGAATAACAGAGGACATAAACAGGTGGAAAACAATACTATGCTCATGGGTCCACAGAATCAACATTGTTAAAATGTCTATACTACCCAAAGTGATCCACAGATTCAGTGCAATCCCTATTAAAATATCAACATCATTTTTTGCAGATGTACAAAAAATAATTCTATGACCCATTAGCAAAAGCAGTCTTAAGGAAAATTGACTTTAAATCAACAATACTAAAAAAGATAAAGATGGACATTATATAATGGTAAAGGGAACAATTCAAGAACAAATCATAACAATCCTAAGTATTTATATACCTAACACAGTTGTGTCCAGATTCGTACAGCAAACCCTACTAGATCTAAGCAAAGAGAAAAACAGCAGAATCATAATTGCCAGGGACTTCAACACCCACTTAGAGATCTGGACAGATCATCCAAACAGAAAATAAATAACCACTAGACTTAAATGGGACTCTAGAACAAATGGGCCTAGTAAACATTTACAGAACATTTTACCCAAAAACTTTTGAATATACATTCTTCTCATTAGCACATAGAACATTCTCCAAGATTGGTTATATTTTAGGCCACAAATCATGGTTCTACAATTCAAAAAAGTTAAAATTATACCATGTATCTTCTCAAACCACAGTGAAATAAAACTAGAAATCAACTCCAAGAGAAACATTGAATTCTACACAAAGTCATGTAAATTAAACAACCTGATGCTGAACAATTATTGGATCAATAATGAAATTAAGATGGAAATCAAAATATTCCTCTAAATGAATGCCAAAAGGGACACAGTTATCAAAATCTATGTGATTCAGCAAAAGCAGTCCTAAGGGGAAAATTCTTAGCCTTACACACCTACATCAAACAGACAGAAAGATGATTAATCAACAGTCAAATGACGTGTCTCAAGGAATTAGAAAAGAAATAGCAAACCAAAGCCACAATCAGCACAAGAAAATAAATAACTAGGGGTAGAGCAGAACTAAATTAAATTGAAGACAAGAAAATACTACAGAAAATCAATGAAGCAAAAATTGACTCTTTAAAAATATAAATAAAATTGATAGACCCCTTGCTAAATTAACCAGGACCAGAAGAGAAATGATCCAAATAAGCTCCATCAGAAATGAAAAGGGGCCGGGCGCGGTGTCTCATGCCTGTAATCCTAGCACTCTGGAGGCCGAGGCAGGTGGATTGCTTGAGGTCAGGAGTTCGAGACCAGCCTGAGCAAGAGTGAGACCCCATCTCTACCAAAATTAGAAAGAAATTAGCTGGACAACAAAATATATAAATATAAAATTAGCCGGGCATGGTGGCGCATGCCTGTAGTCCCAGCTACTCAGGAGGCTAAGGCAGAAGGATCGCTTGAGCCCAGGAGTTCGAGGTTGCTGTGAGCTATGATGAAGCCACGGTACTCTACCCTGGGCAACAGAGTGAGACTCTGTCTAAAAAAAAAAGAAACGAAAAGGGAGATACTACAACTCATACCACAGAAATATAAAATATCATCTGTGAATACTATGAAAACCTCTATGTACAAACTTGAAAATGTAGAAGAAACGGACAAATTCCTGGAAACACACAACCTCCCAGGACTCATAAGAAAGAATTAGCATTCCTGAATAGACCAATAATAAGCTACAGCATGGAAGCAGAAATAAAAAGTTTCCCAACAAAAAAGCCTCCAAACCAGATGGTTTCACAGTCCAATTTAATCAGACCTAAAAAGAAGACTTAATACTCAAACTGTAGAAATTATTTCATGACATCAAGAAGGAGGAAATCCTCCGCAACTCATTGTATGAAGCCAGTATCACCTTGATACCAATTACAGGAAAGAACACAACAAAAAAGGAAAACTACAGATCAATATCCCTTATGAATATAGATGCAAAAATTGTCTATAAAATACTAGCAACCCAAATTCAACAGCACATCAAAAAGAAATCCACCACGACCAGGTAAGTTTCATCCCAGGGATGCAAGGATGATTCAACATATATTAATCAATACATGTGATTCACTACATAAACAAAAGCAAAAATAAAGATCATATGATCATCTCAATAGATGCAGAAAATAATTTGATGGAATTCAGCACTGTGTCATGATAAAAACCCTCAACAACCTAGGCATACAAGGAACATATCTCAAAATTATAAAAGCCATATATGACAAACCCACAGCCAACATCATACTGAATGGGGAAAAGTTGAAAGCTTTCCCACGAAGAACTGGAAGAAGACAAGGATACCCACTATCATCATTTCCATTAAAATAGTCCTGAAAGTCCTAGCCAGAGAAATCAACCAAGAGAAAGAAATTAAGTATACACAAATGGGGAAAGAGGAGGTCAAACTATTACTTTTTACAGATGATATAATCTCATATCTAGAAAACTGCAAAGATTCCACCACAGGACTCTTGGGATTGATAAATAAATTCATCAAAGTCTCAGGTTACAAAATCAATGTGCATAAATCAGTAGCATTCCTATAATCCAATAACAGTCAAATGAAGAATCGAATCAAAGACTCAATACCATTCACAATAGCTACAAAGAAAATAAAATACCTAGGAATATACTTAACCAAGGAGGTGAAAGATCTCTACAAAGAGAACTATGAAACACTGAGGAAGGAAATCACAGAAGATATAAACAAATATAAAAACATGTCATGTTCATGGATTGGTGGAATTGACATTGTTAAAATTTACTTCCCAAAGCAATTTACAGATTTAATGCAATCCCCATCAAAATATCAATGTCATATTTCACATATCTAGAAAAAATAATTCTAAGCCTTGTTTGGAACCAGAAAAGAGCCTGAATAGCCAAAGCAATCTTAAGCAAAAGGAACAAATCCAAAGGCATCACATTACCAGATTTCAAACTATACTATTAATACAAGGCTATAGTAAGCAAAACATCATGGTATTTGCACAAAAATAGAGACACAGACCAATGGGAAAGAACAGAAAACCCAGATATAAAACCATCCACATACAGCCAACTGATCTTTGACAAAGAAGACAAACATATACACTGGGGAAAAGAAGTCCTATTTGATAAATGGCACTGGGAAAATTGGATAGCCACATGCACATCAATGAATGTGATCCATATCTCACACCACTCAAAAAGTTAATTCAAGATGGATAGATGACTTAATTGTAAGGCATGAATCCATAAAAATTCTAGAAGAAAATTTTGGAAAAACCCTTCTAGATATCAGCTTAGGCAAAGAATTTATGAAGAAGACCTGAATGTCAGTCACAGAAACAACAAAAATAAATAAATAGGACTTGGTTAAGTTAGAAACCTTCTGCACAACCAAGGAAATAGTCAACAGATCAAATAGACAACCTACAGAATGGGAGAAAATATTCACAAGCTATACAACCAATAAAGGACAAATAACCAGAATCTACAAAGAACTCAAGCAGAACAGCAAGAAAAAAAATAAATGACCCCATTAAAACGTGGGAAAAATACACAAACAGAAGCTTCTCAAAAGAAGATAGACAAATGGCCAACGAACATATAAAAAAAAATGTTCGATGTCACTAATCATCAGTAAAATGCAAATTAAAATCACAATGAGATATCCCCTTACCCCACACAGAATGGCTTTTATTAAAAGTAAAAAACAATAGATGCTGGCATGGATGCAGAGAAAAAAAGAACACTTATACATTGTTGGTTGGTCTGCAAATTAGTACAACCTCTATGGAAAACAGTATGTAGATTCCTCAAAGAACTAAAAGTAGACCTATCATTCGATCCAGCAATCCCACTACTAGGTAATTACCCAAAGGAAAAGAAGTCATTTTATCAAAATGACACTGGCACTTGAATATTTATTGCAGCACAATTTGCAATTGCAAAGATGTGGAATCCACCCATATGCTCGTCAATTCATTAGTGGACTAGCAAATTTTGGTTTATGTATACCAAGGAATATTATTGAGTCATAAAAAAGATCACTTAATACCTTTTGCAACAATTTGGATGGAATTGGAGACCATTATCCTAAATGAAGTGTCTAAAGAATGGTAAAACAGACACCTCATGTACTCATTATTAGATTGAACCAACCTATTTTTAAAAAGATGTAAATTGGCTGAACGGATAAAAAACACAACCCAAATATCTGATCTCTCCAAGAAAGCCGTTTGATTTGTCAAATGTCTCATAGATTCAAGGTAAAGCAGTGGAAAAGAATACTCCATGTGAATGGAAACCAAAAGTGAGCAGGAGTACCTACTCTTATATCAGAAAAAAAAACAGACTTTATATCAACACGGTATTAAAAATCCCAAAAAGATGGACATTGTATAATGATAAAGGGATTAATTCAACAAGAAGATATAACAATCCTTAAAATATTTAACATACACACCTAACACTGGATCTCCTAGATTCATAAAACACATGCTACTAGATCTATGAAAGATAATAAACAGAAACATATAATACTGGGGTATTTCAACACTCCACTGACAGAACTAGACAGATTATAGAGGCAGAAATTCAACAAAGAAACACTGAACTTCTGCATATAGCTTTCCAGTTTTCCCAGCACCATTTATTGAAAAGAGATTCTTTTCCCCAGTGTATGTTTTTATCAGCTTTGTCAAAGATTAGATTACCATATGCAGAT
>NW_012154840.1:2584838-2588679 GCF_000956105.1 Propithecus coquereli
GGAGGAGGGGGGAGGAGGGAGGAGGGGACGGGTATTTGTATACACAAGGAGTGCAATGTGCACTACCCGAAGGATGGACATATTTGAAACACGGACTGGGGGGGGAACCAAGGGCAACACACGTAACCTAAACATCTGTACCCCCATAATATGCTGAAAGAAAAAAAAAAGAAAAAAAAAAGAAACACTGGACTTAAACAAGACTTTAGAGCAAATGAACCTAACAGACATTTATAGAATATTCTAGCCCCAAACTACAGAATATACATTCTTCTTGTCAGCACATGAAATATTTCCTTATGTTAGGTCACAAAACAAGTATCGGCAAATTTTTAAAAAATTGAAATCATACCATGTATCTTCTCAGACCACAGTGAAAAAAACTAGAAACCGATTCCAAGAGGAAGTCTCAAAACTATACAAATACATAGAAATTAAACAACCTGCTGTGGAGCAATCTTTGGGTTAACAATAAAAATCATTATGGAAATAAGAAATTTTGTATTGAATGAAAATGGTGACACAAGCTATCAAAACCACTGGGATATAGTCAAAGCAGTGCTAAGAAGGAAGTTCAGAGCACTAAATGTCTACATAAAAAAGGCAGAAAGATCACAAATTACCAACCTAATGTTACACCTCAGGGGACTAGAAAAACAAGAACAAGCCAAATGCAAACTAGCAGAAGACAAGAAATAACAAGGATCAGAGCAGAACTAAACAAAACTGAAACCAAAAAATAAAAACAATACAAAGGATTAATGAAACAAAAGGTTGGTTCCTTGAAAAGAGACAAAGTTCATAATCCACTAGCTAGATTAACTAAGAAAAGAAGAGAGGATTGAAATAAATTTAATCAGAATTGAAAAAAGGTGACATTCAACTGATACCATAGAAATACAAAAGATCATTCAAAGAATACTATGAACACTTCTATCTACACAAATTGTTGAATATTAATAAAAAATCTAGAGGAAATGGATGAATTTTTGGAAACACACAATCTTCCAAGCTTGAATCAGGAAGAAATAGAAATTCTGAACAGACCAATATTGAGTAGCAAGATTGAATCAGTGATAAAAAACCTCTCTACAAAAAAGAGCTCAGGACCAGACAGATTCACAGCCAAATTCTACCAAACCTACAAAGAAGAAATGGTACCTATCCTACTGAAACTGTTTTATAACACTGAGAAGGAGAGAATCCTCCCTAACTTATTCTGTGAAATCAGTATTACCCTGATATCAAAGCCAGGAAAGGATACAACAAGAAAATAAAACTACAGAAAAATATCCTTCTTGAACACAGATGCAAAAACCTTCAAAAAAAAAATACTAGCAAACCAAATCCAAAAGCACATCAAAAAGAAAATAATTCACCATAATCAAGTAGATTTCATCCCAGGGATGCAAAGGTATTTCAACACATGCAAATCAATAAATGTGATTCATCACATAAACAGAATGAAAAACAAAAACCATATCATCTCAATACATGTAAAAAAAGCATTTGATAAAACCCAGCACCCTTTCATGATAAAAACCTTTAACAAACTAGGTATAGAAGGAACATACTTCAAAATAATAAAATCCATATATGAAAAACTGATAGCCAACATAATACTACATGGGGTAAAGTTGAAAGTATTCTCCCTAAGAACTGGAACAAGACAAAGATGCCTACTTCCACCACTTCTATTCAGCATAGTACTGGAATTCCTAGCCAGAGCAACCAGGCAAGAGAAAGAAATACAGGGTATCTTAATCAGAAAACAAGATGTCAAACTATCCATTTTTGCTGATGATATGATCTTATATCTAGAAAACTCTAAATACTCCTCCAAAAGACTTCTATAATTGATAAATAAATTTGATAAAGTCTCAGGTTACAAAATTCATGTACACACTAATACACTATACACTAATAATAGCCAAGCTAAGAATCAAATCAAGAACTCAACGCCATTTACAATAGCTGCAAAAAATAAAATAAAATACCTGGGAATATACTTAACCAAGGAGTTGAAAGATCTCTCCAAGGAGAACTACAAACACTGATGAAACAAATGCTTGATGACACAAACAAATGGAAAAACATCTCTGCTCATGAATTGGAAGAACCAATATTGTCAAAATGTCTATAGATCCCAAAGTGATTTACAGATTCAATGCAATACCCATCAAAATACCAACAATGAGATACCAGCTTACTTCTGTCAGAATGCCCATCATTAAAAACTCAAAAAACAATAGATGTTGGCATGGATGCAGTGAAAAAGGAATGTTTATTCATTGTTGGTGGGAATGTAAATTAGTACAACCTCTATCGTAAACAGCATGGAGATTCCTCAAAGAACTATAAGTATACCTACCATTCGATCCAGCAATCTCCATACTGGGTATCTACCCACAGGAAAACAAGTTATTATATCAAAAAGACACATGCACTCATACATTTATCACAGCACAATTCACAATTGCATAGATATGGAATCAACCTAATTACACACGAACTGATGAGTAGATAAAGAATATGTAGTGTATATATATGTCATGTGATGCTACTCAGCCATAAAAAAAGAATGAAATAATGTCTTTTGCAGCAACTTGGATGAAGCTGGAAGCCATTATCCTAAGTGAACTATCTTAGGAACAGAAAAACAAACACTGCATATACTCATAAGTGGAGCTGAACAATGTGTATACACGGTCACACAGTAGTATAAGGGACTTTGGAGACTCAGAAGGAGGGAGAGTGTGAGGAGGGTGAGAGGTCAAAAATTACCTATTAGGTACAATGTACACTGTTAGGGTGATGGGTATACTGAAAGCCCTGACTTCACCACCATACAATTCATCCATGTAACAAAAAACCACTTGTATCCCATAAATCTATCGAAATAAAAAAGAGAAAGTAATGCAGACCAATTGAAGTGCCTGATGCCATTAGACTTCCCAAGCCAAGGGAGTTCTCACTTAGGAAAATAGCTACAAATCCAAGGACATTGTGCCTTTTTCCCCCTGCCTGTGTGTGCCCCTAAAACATAGCCATAGCTCCACCACAAGGACCTGGGGTGAGGGATTCTGAAAGTTTGGTGGAGGGTGGAGGGAAAAGACAAATGAGAAAGGAAATAACAAGTAAGCAAAATTCAAGTAACAAGAAGAAACACAAAATTAGAATGGGAAAGAAGAGGAGAGCTTTACTTTTTCATGTTGAATACTTCCCAGGCATTTGTTCTATCTTTATATGGTGTTCTCATTGTTAGGAAAAGAATCAAATGGTATAAAACTTTATTCTTTCCTCTACCTAAGGAACAGTTTTTTAATATAGTCATTTCAGTCAAAAATGGAGCACCTTGCATTTGAAAATGTTCAACCTATCTCTCCCATAATTTAACTATTTACTGGTAGTCACAGCACAGGAACACCCTAGTGCCAGATCTTAAGAGAGGCCTTGATTATTTCAATGGGGTGGTTTCTATTTACTTAGCAGGCTACATTCCATTCTGGCATTGTAGGACCTAGATCTGCCTGTGCAATAGCTCTTTAGACATTTTCTCCCTAGATAATGTACTTATGATATTCTCTGATATTATATTCTCTTCTCAAGTACGCTGGCCTTATTTTCTCGAATAAACAGAAACATGCTTTAGCAGCAATGTGACCTCAGACAAATTATTTCTCCTTTCTGGGCCTCAGTGCACCCATCTATAAAAAGAAATGTTAATATCATATCATCGGCAAAGAGCGAGAGTTTGATCTCATCTGTCCCCATATGGACACCCTTAATATCCCTCTCTTGCCTAATTGCTGTGGCGAGGATTTCGAGCACTATGTTGAAT
>NW_012154840.1:2590494-2591895 GCF_000956105.1 Propithecus coquereli
TATAGTGGCCATCTTTGTCTTTTTTTACTTTTGCTGGTTTAAAGTTTATGTTATCTGAGAATAGTATAGATACCCCTGCTTTCTTTTGACTTCCATTTGCCTGGCTGATAGTTTTCCATCCCTTGACCCTTAGTCTGAAGACATTTTTGTGGGTTAGATGTGTTTCCTGTAGGCAGCAGATACTAGACTTGTGGATTTTTATCCACTCTGCCAGCCTGTATCGTTTCAGAGGACAGTTCAGTCCATTCACATTTATTGAGAGGATTGAGAGTTGTAGTAGGTTTCCATTCATATTGTTGGGTGGGATTCTGTTGTTTGCTTTCGCTCCTTGAGCCATCATTAAGTCCACGTTCTAGGCTTTAACTCTTGAATGATTTTACTTTGAAGAGTGTGTATTGTGCTATTCAGTGTGTAATGCAGGACTGAGTACTTCCTGTAGGGCTGGTCTGGTCTTTGCAAAATCTATCAGTGATTGCTTGTCTGGGAAGGATTTTATTACTCCCTCGTAGATGAAGCTTAATCTTGCTGGATAAAGAATTCTGGGTTGGGCATTATTCTGTTTTAGAAGATTAAGGATAGGGACCCAGTCCCTTCTGGCTTGTAGGGTTTCAGATGAGAAGTCAGCAGTTAGTCTGATTGCCTTTCCTTTATAGGTTATTTGTTGCTTTCGTCTCGCTGCTCGAAGAATTCCTTCTTCCGTATTTACTTTGGTCAGTCTAATAACTACGTGACGTGGTGATTGCCTTTTCACGTCGAGCCTCCCTGGAGTTCTGTGTGCTTCTTGAATCTGGATGTCCAGATTTCTGGCCAGGCCTGGCATATTTTCCTCCAGTAGTCCATGAAATAGGTTTTCCAGCCCTTGAATATCTTCTTCTTCTCTCTCTGGAAGACCGATGACCCTAAGGTTCTGGTTTTTTACATAATCCCACACATGTTGAAGGCTTTGGTCTTGTCTCTTGCTTTTGAGTTCTTTTTCTTCGTCTGATTTGTTCAGCACAAAGACATTGTCTTCAAACTCTGAGATTCTTTCCTCTGCATGGTCCATTCTGTTCTTGAGGCTTTCCCTTGTATTTTGAAGTTCCCCGAATTCCTCCTTCATTGACAAAATTTCTGTTTGGTTTTTCTTTAGTATTTCAATTTCTTTGGAAAATTTTTCATTCATTTCCTGGATTGTTCTCGTGGTTTCTTTATATTGGGTTTCTATTTTCTCTTCTATTCCGTTCAGTTTCCTTACAATCCATAATCTAGAAAACCCCAAAGACTCATCTAAGAGACTCCTAGAACTGATAAACAAATTCAGCAAAGTCTCAGGCTACAAAATCAACACACACAAATCTGAGGCATTCATATATGCCAACAACAGTCAAGCAGAAGATCAAATCAAAAAGGCAATTCCTTTTA
>NW_012154840.1:2593634-2624711 GCF_000956105.1 Propithecus coquereli
GACTTCGGTGGGGGGGGAACCAAGGGCAACACACCTAACCTAATCATTTGTACCACGGGAAGGGCGGCGGGAGGAGGGGGAAGGGGGGAGGAGGGGATGGGTATTTGTATACACAAGGAGTGCAATGCGCACTACCCGAAGGATGGACATATTTGAAACACGGACTTCGGTGGGGCGGGGAACCAAGGGCAACACACGTAACCTAAACATATGTACACCCATAATATGCTGAAATAAAGAAAATAAAAAGAAATGTTAAGACTAGATGTGCACTACATTGTCTTCAATTTCTATCAATTCCTTTGTCAATGGTATTTGTTGATATTCTCCTCCAAACCCATTATTTTGTAAAGACTGACACAATATGATAGCAAGAAAAGAATACTAGACTTTTCCCGGGAAAAGCTCAATTCCTGTCTTAGTCCTGCTATCAAGTGATCTTGTGAAGATGACATCATATTGCTGCACTCGATTTGCCAATCTGTAGAATGGAAAGGAGAGATTTCTAAAATCTAAGTAGATTTCTCAAAGTGTTGCCCATCTAGCTTTGAGAAGCCTATGTACCTAAAACATAGCTAAAACATGTTTCAAACGTACAGTACTTTACAAACATTCTTCTTCAGAATTTCATTTCTAAGCTTTGATATTGGCAGAACCACTTTCTTGGTTACCAGGCTTTCTACAATTCTCTATATCCAATCAGTAATGAAGTCTTCCCAAATATCTCTTGCAAACACCCCCTTCTCTCTGTCCTCACATTTACTGACCCACTTAGGTTCTCATTACATTTTTGGACTATTAGAACAGGCTCTTAACTGGTTGCCCTGCTTCCAAGTTTAACCCTCTCAAGCTCATCCCTTGCACAGTTGCCAAAGCAATCTTTCTGAAGAATATTTTGGAACATGTAATCCTTGTCCTCAAAATCCTTCAGTGGCTCCCCGTTGCCTCCAATAAAATGTCCAAAGGTTTTAACCTTGTCATTCAAAGCTCTCCATGCTATCACTCCACTAGTGTATTCACTCTTTCCTGTCTGCATCTTACACTTTCTCATTTCCATACCTATACTCAATGATGTTTCTTCTGTCAGACACATCTTCCCTACAGTAACTCTTTTTCCTTGTTGGATTTCATACATCCTTTAAGATTCATTTCACATTCTTACTGCCTCCGTGAAGCCTTCTCTGATTTACCAAATAAATATAATCTCTCCTTATGCTATGGTCCCACAGCAGTGCCTCTAAATATCTCTAAGGGTGTTCATTACATTCTTCTACTTATCAACTCATTCATGTGTATGATATCGTCCCTTACTGTACTGTAATTTCATTGATGATAGAGTCCATGTTTTACTCATTCCTATTGCTACTCTAACACTCAGTATAGTCTAATACAGGATCCTGCTGCTCTGTACATAACAGGCACAGAAAGAAATTTAAAGTCATAGAGCTGACTGCAAACAGAGAACAGAAAAAGTGTGAGTACAAGTCTGCCTACCAGAACTGTTACAAAGCAGATGAATTCTTCCTCCCAGCACTAAGAAGAGAGAAAAATCAGACACACCAAATATATACAAAAGCCAATGACCTGTATCCTGGGGATCCTATAGAGTTAGCTAATGCACTGAGAACTCATGGACAAGGAGCTTTACAAATTCACAAGACACCCAAAAAGTGAATAAACAAAAGTGGAAAGTGACTTATTCCCATCAAAATAAAGTGATATGTCTCCTGACAGTTACTCCCTTATAGGTAAAATCCAGAAGCCATGAAAAATAATCTGTCAGGCTTGAAGCAAAATTAAACCATAAACAATTAGAAATGTACATACTAACCGAGAACACATTGTACCAGACAGACTTAATCACTTTACTTTAGAACAAATTAGAGTAATTAACAAATGAAGGCCTTCATCAGGCATCCCTGAATTCAGGTAAAGCAGCCAATAGGCACTTTCTGAGTTGTCCTTGGGGACATAATTGGCCTCAAGACTGATTGGCTTTGAGGGTCATATGAATGCTTAGAGGAATAAGAAGAGAAAAGATGTTCCGATAATGGTTTCATGTACCACAGGGTACAATAATGGCCAAGATTCATGGCCCAATTTATAAAGAAAAATACAAACCTTTAGGCACAAAAAAACATTTCTCCAAATCCCAACTTGGCCATATTAATAGAAGGTTACCACAAATAAAGCCATAAAAAGACCACTGCTACCTAGGGCCACTACTGTGGAGTTGGCTGAGTGTATATTCATTGGCTATTCAATAATATTTTCTAATATGTCTAATATTTTATATACCCTCTCTCATTTTGTGCTATCTGTCCCTTCTCCATAGCTCACCGAGTGACTTATTTGCTTGTCCTGTAATTGGTTCTAGGCAAGTTCCTTAATTTCTCAAACATCCATTATCCTGTTGTTTTTAAAAAAAAAAAGAAAAAAGAAAAAGCTAAATATTCCTAGTTTCTAAGTCTGGAGGCTACTTGCAAGGGTTAAATAACAATATGTATGTGGAATCTCTAGTACAGAGTCTGGGAAATATTAATAGTAGGAGCTCAATTTATAATAATTTTGTAAATTATTTTTTATTATTTATTTATTTTTTATTTCAGCATATTATGGAGGTACAAATGTTTAGGTTACATATATTACCTTTGCCCTGCTCTAGTCAGGGCTACTGGCGTGTCCATCCCCTAGACAGTGCACTTGAACTTGAACTTGAAACAGTAATTGCTCAAGCTTTCATCTAAAAAAAATTTTGATGCAAATTGAACAAGCATAAACAAAGTTAACAGGCCAGTCTGGAAGAATTGATCTGTGAATGGAGATCTATAAGCACATGTTCTTCTCATAACATTATGAAAGAGAGTATGGAAAATCTTTAACCATTGTTAAGTCCAAAGAAATGTCACCAAGACATTCATATGTAAATTCATATGTTTCTGTTTAGAGACAAAGAGAAGAAAAATTGAAGAGAACATTTTATTCTTCTTGTGTATTAAGTCTACTTCTCCCCTGTATCTGCTGTTACTATTGTTATTCTTTTGTGTTTATCAAAATAGAACTATGGAATGCCTCCTCAGAGAGTTAATAGTAAACTGTATTGGAAGCATTTGCAGCTAGCTAATACTTGAACATATTTTCTAAAGTAATAATTTCTGGTGCTTTTTAAAGAACCTTTAGAGGTTCTGATTAAGGCACAAAGAGTTTTGAATCTCCAAACCAGAATTTTACTTGCAGATATACATAGAGTGAGGCAGTAGTTATATAATTGCTTTTATTTCCATAAGCGCTCAACCATTTTAAAAACAAAAGAAATGCTTTTAATCATAAATAAATCATACATAACTTGGTTTCATGTCAAGTAAGAATTTCATAAACTAAGCAATTTAAACACACATGAGCTGAACACATTGTTATGTGTTTCTTTGTCTATATGATGACTTTAGTCTTGCAGTATATTTAGACTCCAAAAACAAGTTCCCATCAATTTAACACATTTTTACATAAGTGCCTGGGCTAATGGGCTACGGGCCCCAGAAATGAAAGAGACACTCTCTCTGCCTTTCATGAAACACACAAATTCCTTGTTGGGAAAAATGGATGAACATGACTCTATATGTTCTAGTTTAGGTAACTGAGTGATACCATTAGCTAAGAGAAGAAAGGCAAGAGGGAGAACAAATTTGGAGTGAAAAACATGAGTTCAGTTTTAAACAGGTTGTGTTTGACATGTTTATAGGACACTCAGGTGGAGAATTCTAGTATATAGACAGATAGTCTGGAGATCAGGAAAAGTTTCAGGGCTGGAGATACAGATTATTGAATCATATTTATAAGGGACACAGTTGAGACCAAGGGAGTCAATATGATCACCCAGTAAGAAGTAGAAGGAGATGAGGATGCATTAAGTAATACCCTTAAAAGGGGCAGACAGAAAAATATGAGCCATAGAAAAATAATGGCAGTTCTAAACAAATATCACTAACTGAACCTTAGTATCTAATTTTGTTTCCCCTGAAACTCTTTTAATACAATACCATGGGTTTTTTAGTGTCATAAACCCACAGAAGCAAAGAGAACAAAAGAGGAGACAACAATAATACGATTTTGGAAGCTGGAAAGCAGGTTGTTTCATGATAATTAATTTAACAGCTAGAAGAATTGAAAGCCATCGCCTCTGAAAAATGGGAAATGTGGGGGAGAAATGCAGGGGGACTGCTTATTTTTGTGACTCTTATAACAAGCCTAGCAGAAATCTAGGAGCCAAGATCTGAATAGATATAGGTTGAAAAATAAGTTGAAGGTGAAGAATTAGACATCGAATATCAACTATGCCTTTAAGAAGTTTGGTTATGAAAGGAATGAGGCAGATGAGGAATAAAGAGGAAAAATAAAAGGTTTGAATTCTCTGTAAAACAGTTAATACTGGAGCACATTTGCAAGGTGCGAGGAAAGATGAGAAGAGTTAAAATGAGGTTCGATGATACACAAAAGGAGAAAGAAAAGGATGAATGATTACAGGGACATTGGATGAATAAGCTAGATATAATTGTCACCTGATGGCATATTTTAGAGAAACAGAAATTTAAGTCATCTGTTCAAAGTGAGGAGGCCAGAAGTGGGGGCCTGAGAAGAGAAATGAAGGTTTGGAACAGCTGCTGTGGGAAATGGTAGAAGAAGCCAACTACGGATGAGAAAAGGATTAAGGATAAGAGTTGAGGGTCCAGCTGAGGTTGGAAAGCATGCATTTGTAGTGAAGCCAATGAGCATGGATTTGCAATTTTCCCCAGATGGGTCTTCAGCAGCCTGGGAACAAGAACAGGCAAAGTGGGCCACTGAACTGAGCCAAGACTAGGCAGGGATTGCCAAAGTTGTGAGATAGAAGGTGAAGGAGTCAAACCAATGGAAAATGCTTGTGAGAGTGTCATTGAAACAGGGTCCAGAATAGGGAGGAAGGGAAAAACAGGATGTGGCTGTTAGCCTAAGAGATTAAGTAAGAGAGAAGGGAACGGAGGTCAAAATAAAAAAAAAAAAAATGGCCACAACACCATTCCTTGGTGTTTCAGATAAAAATTAGGGGAACAATGCCTTTATAACCAAACTTCTGAACCCTTTTAGCTACATAGGTTCTTATTTTTCAGTAAATGTAGTGTTAATGAGGCTTAAATGACTGCTCTCCACCATGAGCTATCTCACGATGGTGATATTTATTCCAGTTTTCCCATTGTTTTTAAGGTATTTCTCTCAATGAATCTTAGCCAATTCAGCCTGGGCGGGGGAAGGGTCTAAAGCACAATGAGGGGAAGTATGTATTTAATAATCTCCTTTTGTGTATGGCTCTGCTTCAGAGACTCTTTACTGTAGGGAACACAAAGAACATTTGGAAGCTATCAGTTTTCTGAGGGTCCCAAAGTGCAGCCGGCTCTGAAAAGAAATCCTGCCTACTCCCTTTTCAGTCCTCCTCTAGAGGGCAGCTGCTTCCCTCATCAGCTCCTTGCCCAGATAGCTGTTCGCCACTTGTAGGCTCTGATTTTGCAGCAGTAGGGAAGTGTGAGGTTTTAGGTGTGTTCATTCACCAGAGAATGCAGAAGCCTTCAGGCCTATCAATTCCCAACCCATATAGGCCTCCTCTAGCCTTCTGGATCATGTCACCAGGGTTTCAGAAGAAACCTTTACTTATACCCACAAAGCTGTGGTAGATTCAGACATGTTTGCATCAGTAATAATTGCCCCTGGCTAGCAAAAAGAGTAGGAGTAACTTCTTCAGCTGCCCTTTAGTTACGGAAAAATGTCCTATATGCCCTTCCTCTATTTCTTCATTATTAGATGATTTACTTAAGATAAATATTTTTGTGGGGAAAATATTTCCAATTATTTTAAGATTACCAGCTATGATATATGGCAATACAACCTTTAATCAGCATGTCTTACATTCTCAGGGACAAAAGTTTATGCTCTCAGAAGCTGTAACATACTTAGAGGCCATCATACTGGTTTCCTGCTCCTTACTGTTGGAAAACAGAAACTTATTGGGGCTCCTCAAATAGATTATCTGTGCTACTGCACATTATTTATCAAATGAGAATTTCCACAGAAATTGATACCCTATCATTTCTCTCAACACATCCTTCTTCTGTTTTTATGCCCAAAGGCATAAAAGTTCTGGAATGTCTGTCTGGCTATTCCATTTCCATTGAAACCCCAGTATTAGTCCTCAATATTGCAACTTGACCATTATTTATCCAATTAGAAAATAAAATCCACTAAGAGAGAGCCTTGAAAAGGTAACATCAAGTGTTCATAGAGCAAATGTTGAAGAGCTATATAAAATAGTGGTTAACATAGTTTTGACTGTAACTCTTCTCTACTTTAGTTTAGAATGTGAAGAGCCAATTTTGGTACCAATGTATCAGTTTTGTTGACAGAATCAGAGAAAAATTTTTAAGAGTAGTGCAGCTATCATAAAATATATGTCTGTTGGGCCTTTTTAAGAATCTGTAACTAAAGGGGAAGAAATATAAAAGTATGACCGTTGATCTACATAAAAGTGGCAATATTTCCAGTTTTCTAGATTTAGCCAAAACCAAAACAATCTAGGCCTGCTTAAAATGAAAAAGAAGGCCTTTGGCTTACCTTGGGGCTAAATTATATTTGCTGAAAAAGCTCTTTGAAGACTTAATTGAATGCTCCTTGGGATGAGAAATTGAGTCCGTTTCTGCATATGGCTTCAGACTGCTAGGTAGTCCTTGGCTAATTCTAATTTTTATTCATTTTCTAACTTCAATCTCACTTTGCAAAAACGATTGTGCAACCTATGTCCAATGAAGCTTAAATTTAGGACACTTGTTCTCCTTTAGGTTTGAAATGGAAGAAAAACATGTGCTTTTGCCATCCCTCTGGAAAATTCTGGCTCTGACTTTAAATGAATTCAGCTCACTAAAACTATCCACAGCAACTTTCATTTCACATTTGACACTTATATCCTGCTACTTCTTTCAGGTAAATGTTTGTGACCTTGGCATCTTTTTTCATACTAGAGCCTTTGGTTTATGAGCTTTCATTCCTCAAAGTACAGCACACCAAGAAGAAAAGGGTCTTTCAAAAGTCTCACATATACCATTTGACCATAGAAGCCCATTCTAGGATGTGGTCATTAAAAAACAGCCTCTTACCATAAACCAGAATATGATGAGGGTTAAGGATAGGTGGGAGAATCTCCCCAGCTATAATTTTTATAATAGTAAAGAAAGACAGCAACCACTTTTAGATACATATATGCATATCACAGTTTTTGTCAGGCTGACTTGGTAGCTAAAAAATTAAATAATTCTAATATATTAGGGGAATTACAAGATCACTATATTTCAAAATGTTTATAGGTTAGTTTTGCAGGAACAAGAACAGCTTCTTCTAATGGAACAAGGACATTTACTGCAAAAGAAGCCAAGAAGTCTGTTTTTCAAGAATATTTGCAATAGGAGAAAGTACCCAAAAGACAGCCCTTTTTGTAGAAAGGTTGGAAACCTTTTCTGGGTGATTTAAAATGTTCTCCAGTGAACCATGGCCAATTTATGATTAAAAGCAGAAATAAAAACTGAAATAAAACTGCAAAGTGTCCTTTTGGTAGGGTTTTCTTTCTCAGAAATCTATAATAGATTTGATTTATGTCTTATCCAGATTCCATGTGCTGGTAAGTCACTAAAATTACCTTTAAAAAGGCAATTTATGATTAAGGACCCAGGCATTAATTATAAGGCCAAAATGACTGCCAGTCCAGTTGGTAGCAGGCCATTTTAATACCTCGAAAGTGCAGAAACCAGTATATCTTAACAAAGGGCAACTCATTGCTTAGGCCAAGTAGGTACTCATGTAAATGATATGATTTCAAGAAACCTAGAAAAACCACCCTAACCCAAAATATCTCCCTAGAAGTCTGCTTTATGGATTGAAATTTCTACCATGACACTCTCTCTTTGGGATTAAGGATGCTGTTAAAAAATAGATCTACCCTTGAGAGGTAACATATAAACGAATTAAGGTGGCTTCATTATCCACTCCTTGGCAGAAAGAAAAGCTCTGACAATGATGGGGAAATATTAGGGATGTGCATGTATAATTAAAACAGTGGATAAGAAAAAGGACTGAATTTTTCATTGAGTCCTACTTGGAGGGGAGCCTGAATGCTAAGGACATAGGGGCTGGACAAACTCTAAAAGGAAAGGTAGAACACATAAACCCCATGATGTGGTGGAAGGAACACTGACCTGGGAGTCAAAACTTGTAATGCTTAGTCCCTTTTCTAGAAATATCCTGTGACCTTGATTAAACACCTCCCCCAGATTCAAATTTCTCTATCAAAAGAGGATAGCATAGATGAAATAAGTGATCTCTGAAGTCCTACTGAGCATTCTTCTAATACGAAGTGGTATTGGCAGGATACAGATGAGGACAAACTGGCTGTTTTATTTTTCCATTTTGCCCAGTCCCAGTCTTAACTTCTGGGCTCCAAATAACTTTCTGTGAAGACATTATGGAAACAGTAAGAAGCAACATGGATTACCCTTTAAAAGAACCCATGTCAATGAGTAACAACATTCCCTATCAAAAAAATCATTCTTTTTCTCCTCTTGCTCCTCCTACTCTGTCATTTTTTTTGATTGCTAAAACCAACTGGCTGCCTTTAACAAATTCTATGTCAGTTCTCCATCTGACACAACAAATTCATAACACATTTTTTCTATCTTCATTTTACCACATTTCATTTACTGAAGGCCCAAAGCTTACCAAACCAAATTCCCCTTTTATTGTCCTAGCTGGCCTTTCAAATATGTGTTGTAACAAAACAATTAAAACATGGAAGTGATTGTAAGGGTGATACACCAAATGGAAAGATAGGAAACATTTAGAGACTAGTACAGTTATTCTCCTCGCCAGTATGGGATTGCTTTCTATAATTAGACTTCAAGAATATTGCACAATCCATGTTGAAAATGCCCTAAGTGATGCTGTCACATTCCCTTAGAGACCATTCCTCAGTTTAAAAAGATTTCACTGACAAGAAATATTTAACTGATTTTAAGTCAAAACTTGCTTCTAACTTTTACCCCCATGCTTTCTCATTAAACATTAGATAATAGTGAAAAGGAAGCCCCCACCACCACCATTATCACCTTCTTTTCAACAATTTCCACAGTTCCAAGTCGTCAAAACACCACAGTTGAGTCCACTTTCTTTGGTCTGTATTCTTTCAGCTCTTTAATCTAAGCTTATTTTGACCAACTTGTTCTGTTTAAATTTGCTTGAGCCTCTTCTCATTGGACAATATGGCATTTCTGGGTTCATCCACTGTCATTAGCAGGTGACTAGTCCCTTTTGGCAACTGTAATTTGGTTTCGGCAAAGGTGTTACCTCAGGTCAAACTGCTAACTACTGTATTCTAGTTGCCCAACGCGCATAGGAAAGGCATCCATAGTGCTGTCTTTATTAGATTAGAGATCTGATGTTTTGGATAAGACACATCCTAAAAAATCGCTCTGTCCTTGAAATCTTACTGTCTATTTAACACAATAGAACCTTTGGCCTATTGGAAATCTTGACTCTAATTGCTTATTTTGGTGTGGTAATGTCTGCCTAACAAACTGGAAATTTGTTTTGGAAGTATTATTTGTACGAAGTATGAAACATTTAAAAATGTCCCCTTCTAATAAATGTAGACTTCATGAGAAAGTCACCAAGGAATCTGGCTCTGTTTGATCAAATGACTCTCCTGGAATATTATGAAAATAATAAATTTGAAATAAGGGAAGTGGGGGAGTTCTAGGGATCCCCAAGGGCTTCAAGGATTATCCAAAAACATATACCAGCGATGTTCAGATCATTATGAGTTACATAAGGATAAATATGAATGGTTTCTGCCTTCATGGTGATTAAAAAAAGATAAATTATTTGTCCTGAAAATCATAGTCGGAATATGGTAAATGTCATTAAAAAGGACACAAATTGCTAAAAGGATTCAGAAAATGGAGATCGCTTCCAGCTATAGGAATCTGCAATACCTGACTCAGTAACAAAAAATTAAATATTTGTTGACTGAATGAAAGAATGGGTGAGTGAATGATTGGGAGTGGTGGATAAAGCAGCTGCTTAAGCTGAAGAATGTAAAGAATTCAGATAGACAGAGATGGGAATGGTACTTTCCAAAGAAAGGAAAAGCCAAGAGCAAAGGTGGGAAAGCCTAGGGCATAAACAAGGAGTTGAGTGGTCCAATATGGCTAGAAGAGAAGGTTCCTCAAGAGAAATTTGGGATCATACTGTGGATAGATTAAAATGAAAGGGCAAACTCTTGAGTTTTCACACTAACAATTTCCTGTCTGGCACATATGCCCAGTCTTGTTTATTGTCTACAACACTTCCACCTGCCTGAATCTCTCAGAAATACGTGGTCCTCAGCTCCCACTCCAAAGCAGGGTAATCATCAAAAAGAAGTTCATGCCTTCACCCTCAAATTTTGATACCTGATACATATCCCCACAACTAGGGTTCACTATGACGCACCTTGACCTTGATTATGGCCCTGCTATAATGACTGAAAATGACCAGTCCCTGTTATAGCAGGCTTGACTCTTATAATAATCTTAAAAATTGGCCACTCTAGCACTCGTTTTTCTTCACATATGATATCCTTCTCCACTCAGCCCTTTCTACAAAGTCAAACCATGAGTTTCTATCTTCATAGAAGTTAAATATAGTCTAGGAAATAAGGAATAGTCCCTAACCCTTCATGTTCTGGTTATTTCATTGAAATTAATATTATCTACCCATCAATGAATCAATCAAGGGAAGCCATACTGAATTAGATGCAGCATTGATTTCTCATGCTGTACACAAATTACATTCATGGAAACAGAGCATTCTATATGTCCAGGGAATTTTTATGCCTCAGTGCTTCAGGGACATGATTATTTCATTTCTGAGATTTCCACAAGTGAGTTTTCAGGACTTTCAATTTCCCACTGTGGGCCAGGCATGGTAGCTCATGCCTGTAATCCCAGAACTTTGGGAAGTCAAGGCAGGAGGATCACTTGAGGCCCAGGAGTTCAAGGCCAACCTGAGCAACATACTGAGACGCCGTCTCCACAAAACAATAAAAGAAAATTAGCCAGGCATGATGATGCATGCCTGTAATCCTAGCTACTTGAGAGGCTGAGCTAGGAGGACTTCTTGAGCTGGGGAGTTGGAGGCTGCACCAAGCTATGATCGTGCCACTGCACTCCACCCTGGATGACAAAGCGACACCCTGTCTCCTCAAAAGAAAAAAAAATTGCCACTGTGTTCCACAACTGTAAGACATCTTTCCAAACTAAGATAATATGCAGAACATGCTTAATTGTGATTATTTTGGAAATCTCACATTTTGTAATCTTAACTATCCCAGGTGTCAAAAATGATTGAATGATATAAAAGTCCAGGCCCAAACATTTGCTAATTTGGGCAAAGTTCCTTTAAAGGTTAAGTGACCTGATTCTGTTTACTAGATTTCATAATTCCCAAACTACAAATTCCTCAAGGACAGGATGCATTCCTTACCATTTTCTGCATCTCCAGTACATAACACATAGTAGCTGCACAGAAATATGTTGCTACTAGTCAATGATGCTTAGGAAAGGAGAAAACCATTTGCAAAAATATACCCATGAAACGTGTCCGATCATCCTCTTCCATTCCATTCCATCCTTAGTTCATCAGCGTACATGACTTTGCCCTTCATTTAGGGACATTGTGTAAACTGGAAAAAGGTGTTTCTTCCTCAAAGAAAAATAAATAAACAAGTCAATATATTATTGCAAAACACAAACAACCATACATGGTTGCCCTATGTGCCCTATCTGAGTGCACAAATGCACCCATACTCTTGTCAGCTCACACACACTTGGATATATGCTAAGACTCAAATTCCACAGGAAGTGCTCAAGTTTTGAGTCCCTCTCCTTAATCCACAGATAAGGTGACTGCATCAGGTTTGGAATCTTTCTGGGAGGTTAGAATCAGACTCTGAGAGTAGTGAGCAAGAGAAAAAACCACCCTCGGGGATACAGCTAAAGTGCAGCAGGGACAAGGGGCAGCTTCACACATATATGTTTGTCAGTGAATGTGTGTGAGCTCTCCCAAGTGTATAAACAGTTGTATGTGCCGCTGTGGGTTTACACAGGCTGGTACTCTCCTCTACTGCTCTAGAAGCTGGTTGGGAGGTTTCAAATATCTATGTTCCTGCCCCCCCTCCTCATATAAGTTATTATCTGCTTATAATGTGAAAAGCACCCCTTTAGGTTGAAACATCTTTGGGCACTGAACAACCTCAATACTCATCCATAGCAACCCTATCCTCATCCCTGAGATTTTATATGACCTTTGTGCTATCAATTATATTGAGGAAAATACGACCATCTGGTAGTCCTATTGTTATTGCTGTTACCACCTTTGAGTAGTAGGGGTTGGGATGGAGTTTTGCCTTCTTCAACCTGCCTCTCTAGAACAACTGCAACTGATGTAGCCAACTCTGTGCTATTTGGTGGTTGACATGTTCCAGGCCAATTTCACTGGGCATTACAAAATGTCTGTTTACCAGAGCGAGATGGTACTCCTCCTCATTATTCACAGGTTATTAAGATTAGCCTAAAACTTTGGCTTCAGGCTAACTCACTTTCTTGAATGGCTTCCTGTAATAATTATTTTCTTCCATCTAAATGCAGTAAATTTTAGGTAAGTCAATCATAAACAGAGCCACTTGTTTATTTTGTAAAGAATAGTACTTCTCTCTTACCAGATGTAATTAATGCCTTTTCACGAGCTAATGCATTCAGTTTCAATTTTGCAATCTGGGTGAGTTAACCCATGAGGCTGATTGTATTTTTTCAGTGAATTCCATCTCCAAATGATACTTTCCACAGAATGAAGCCTTCTCTCTGGAAGTTCACTTTGTAGACTCATTTAATTCTATGAATATTTTATACATCTACTGGGTGCCTACAAATATAAACTATCAGTGCTAGGTACTACAAAGGATGAAAAAAGGGCACAGTTTTAAGCCATAGAACAGTAAAGTGTTTGAGGGCGTGTACTTTGAAATGAGACACACCTGAATTTTAATTTCTGTCGTGTCTATGATGAAAACTGCTGGGTTTTTTTCATTTTACAAATATCAAATTATATTCTAATGCTAATGGCCTTTTCAAACTATGTAAAGATCCACAGGATTCTGATATTCTCCCATAAATAAAAACAAACAAACAAAACTAGGGATGGTTGTATAAGTTGGTGAGGCATCAATGGACAGGAAAATGTAACTAGGTAGCAAGGAATGGGGATCTGGGCAAGAGAAAATAGCAAGAAAGAGGCTGGAAAAGAAGAAGGCACATGGCCCATGGTGAGGCATTCAGAGGGCCATTATTGGCTAGAGGTTGTGTTCTCAAAAGTGAGGTTGGCTTAGAAGGATAAAACCAGACTGAAGAGATTTTGAACAGCAAAATGACGTATTAGATCTCCTCTAGCCAAACCTCACATCCTTCCCCATCCTCATTCAACCCGAGGGGAAACCAATTTAGTTCAATAGGTTTCTGCAGTGAACTTTTCACTTCTCATATCACTCTATTATTTTCGCCTGTAATAGATTTCTTTTTTCCCCCAATCAATCTCTTCCTTCATTTATTGATTTTTCTTTTTATCTGCACTTTCACCTGAAATGCAAAGAAACCTCTTACTTCAAAATACAAAGGGAGGGGCTGACTGGCACCCAGGCCTTGGCAGAGGCGGCGGCTTTCTCAACATGCTTTGAAGCTACATGATCTGGGAGTCCAAGAGAAATATGGCATATTCAGTGTATCAACTTGGGGTGGGGTTGGTCCACACACTTAGATGTGCTACACATAATCACCCTAGGATGCATGGGGGTGCAGGATCAGGATCAGGAAAGTGCTAATATTGTGCTCAGTAATAGGATTTCAGTGCCAACATTTAAAACACACAAGGAAATGGGTCTTGTAAATCATATCTTTACTGAAGACAATTTAAAGAAACTATATATTTCAAATCTTGCAGTTGGACACATGAGGTACACCACTGCAGGAAACTGAATTGAAGAATTGTCCACTTCATGGAAAAACAGATGTTGTACATATTGGTGAGCTGGTAAATGTTACCCCATTAGGGGAAAAAGTTTCTGCGTCATAGTGCTATCTGTTAACAAGTTCTGATAATCAGCTAGCTACCTAGTTATCAGCATATACATCTCCTCAGGAGTGAGATGAAATCTGATTGAGTGGAAAAAAATAAAAACTTCATGGAGGAGGCATCCATGGCGTACTCACTGTTTATCATTCACAAAGATATTATTTATGCAGCACAAGATCCTTATAGAAATTGTCCTCTATGCATTGGTCATTTTATTTCTGTGACTGTGACATAAATGCAAAAGGGGGGAGGATCTCAGAAACAAAAGAATGTATGGTGTTTTCAGAATCATGTAGCTTTCTATTTATTTGATACAGTGTATTACCATAAAGTCTTGCCTAGAGAAATTTTGAAAATATCCAGACATAATGGCTAAACTCTTGATTTTATATTAAGGTCTGAAGGAAATCCACTGGCCATTTGTATCTTTGAATATGCTTATTTTGTAAAATCCGGTAGCATATTTGAAGACCAAATGATAAGAGACTATTGTCGTCAGTAGCTGAAAATTGAAGCACCTGCACATGAGAGCTAGTGAGCACTTTTCTGGAATTTTCTATGTCTGCTGTTCTTGATTATAGAGGAAATTGTGGACATCCATACGTGAAGGTGCTGTATAAAATCTAATAGCTAGGAACGATCTCCATGCAGCTGAGATGAGACTAAGACAACTTGGTGTTTCAAAATGAAATTGGAGTATTGTCAGGTAACTTTAAAGGTAAAAGAGTTGTTCCTATAGATGAATTGATTATGAGAGGCAATACCAGCCCACTCATAATAAAATTTCTCAAAGTATCTTATGCAAAAGAAATACATGGTCAAGTAACTTCATCACTGATAATATTTCCATGTTTCATGAGAACAGAAATTCCCATACAAGAAGAGCTTATTGCCAATAAATCAATATGTGATCACCTTGCAAAATATCTAGGAGCAAATAGTGTTGTTTGTCTGTCAATACAAGGACTGGTTTCATCTGTATGAAAAGGTTAAAATTTTTAATAACCAGAAAATTGAAAAGCAAGAGATCATGATTCAGAAAGATGAGAATGGTCTGAAATGATTTGAAAATAAAGATAATTGTACAGCTTGTCTCACTGGAAAATACCAGGTAGAATTGAAATAGTACTTTGTACGATGTTTTATTTAAGATATAAAGTTGATTAAAAAGTTGTAGCCTTATTAAAAGGTGATTACTGTATGGTTGGTACCAGTAAAAATTGTCCCACATGCATATGTTTTACCTTTACAAGTTTTGAAGTTTTTCCGAAAAGGGTACCTAAGTGATTTGCTTAACTGAATAATCTTAGACAAATGTTTTGGTTCTTTAGGACCTTAGGTGGTCTTGTCAGTTAACTTTGAGGCTACCAATTATGAGATTATATACATGTATTTTGAGATCATCAACAGTAATGCAAAGAATAGGTAGATTTCTGTTTTAGACAGAGAATACCAGGTGCTGTACCTTCCCAAGAGTTCTCACAGAATTTTGTGAAATATTTTTTGAGAGTTGTTGAAATTTAGCTATGAAATAATTTCATAAATGAGCCTTGCTAATTGCATATAGTACAGCAATATATGTATTCTTTTTTATACAAATGTTTGCCAGCCTGGTATACCTGGTCAAAGAAGACGGGGAGTAAGTGGATTTTTGCAGGTCCGTTATTTAAAGGATTTTCAAGAGGTCAGACCATGTTAGGAGATGTGAAGCAAGCAGGGAAAGTGGGTTAAATATAACATTTCCTGCAAAATCTAAATAGATTATATCCTACAGGTATCTAGTCTCTACAGAGTTCTGATTGTAGTTATGCTTCCCTACTTAACCTTAGAAAAATCTTAAAATAAAACATTTTTTGTGCCTCATTTTTCCCAACTGTGCAATGGGTTGCTTATTTAGTTAAACTAAATAATAAATAGGCAAGTGAATAGTTTTGGAGGTTAGAGGTATCATTTCAAATTCCCTTCAAACTTTAAGATAGTTCATAATTATTAGCTTTTGAAATGTTGCTGTTAATCTGTCTTTTCATCTTTTTAACAAGGTCTTTCATAGAAAAATTGTTTTAAATATGATAAAGCCTAATTTATAATTTTTTTCTTTTATAAGTCATGCTTTTGATGTCAAGTCTAAAAACTCTGCCTAACTGTAGATCATTCTTTTGGTTAAAGTTTTATGGTTTTATGTTCTACATTTAAGTCCATGATTGATCCCTTTTTAATTAATTTTTGTATAAAGTGTGAGAAGCTTAGGTTGAGGTTCTGCTTTTCTTTTTGTATCTATGGATGTGCAACTGCTCCAGAACTATTTGTTGAAAAAGGCTATCTTTCCTTCATTGAATTGCTTTGCCCCTCACAAAAGTGAAGTATTGATTCACACTACAATAACCTTGAATACATTATGCTAAGTGAAAGAAGCTAGACACAGAAGGCCATATATTATATAAGTCTGTTTTTTATGAAAGGTCCAGAATAGGCAAACCCATACAAAGTAGATAGGTGGTTGCCTATGGCTGGGAGTTTGAGGAGAATGGGGAATTACTGGTTATGGGTATGGGCTTTTATTTGGGGAGGATTAAAATATTCTGGAATTAGATAGTGGCAATGTTTACATAACTTTCTGAACATTCTGAATTTTATACATTAAAGGGGTGAATTATATGATATATGAATTATATCTCAATAAAATTATACCTCAAAATCAGTTAGGTGTATTTGTGTGGTCCATTTCTGGGATTTCTATTCTGTTGCATTGATCTATGTGTGTCTCTTTCTCTGCCAATACCACATAGCCTTGATTACTGTAACTTTATAGTAAGTCTTGAAATCAGGTAGACTAATTCTTCCCACTTTATTCTTCTTTTTCAAAATGATATTAGCTATTCTATTTCCTTTGCCTTTTCATTTTAGAATATTCTTATCTATGTCTACAAAAACCTTGCTGGGAATTTATAGGCATTGAATTAAACCTATAGATCAATTTGGGGAGAATTGACATCTTTACTATATTGAGTCTTTCGATCTACGCACACGGTGTATCTCTCCCTTTCTTTAGCTCTTCTTTGATTTCTTTCATCAGAGTTTTGTAGTTTTCAGCATACAAATCAAGTACATTTTTTGTTAGTTTTGTACCTAGGTATATCATTTTTTAACCATTGTAAGTAGTATTATATTATTAATTTTTGTTTCCACATGTTCGTTGCTAGTATTTAGAAATATAACTTATTTTTGTATATTGATCTTGTATCTTGTGACCTTACTGAACTCATTTATCAGTTCTAGGGGTGTGTGTGTGTGTGTGTGTTTGCATGTGTATTCCATAGGATTTTCTACATACATAATCATATCTGCTAATGTAGACAGTTTATTTGTTCCTTTCTGTTATGTACGCTTTTATTTTCTTTTATTGCCTTATTGTACTGGCTAGAATTTTCATTACTATATTCAATAAGAGTGATGAGACAGGACATCCTTTCTTACCTTGTTCCTGATCTTAGGGTGGAAAACATTTAGTCTTTCACCATTAAGTATAATGTTAGCTATAGATTTTTGTAAAGACTCTTTATCAAGTTGAGGAAGTTGCCTTGTATTCCTACTTTTCTAAGAATTGTTTTAAATCATGAATGGGTTTTGAATTTTGTCAAATGCTTTTTCTGTATCAATTGATATATTCACATGACTTTTCTTCTTTAGTCTCTTATCATAGTGGATTGTATTGATCGATTTTTAAATATCGAACCAACTCTTCCATTTCTATTTTTATGTATAGCTGAATTCCATTTGCTAATATTTTGTTAAGGATTTTTGCATCTATATTCATGAGAAATATTTATCTGTAGTTTTTTGTTTATTTTGTGCTGTCTTTTTTCTGGGTTTGGTATCAGAGGAATAGCTTCATAAAATGAATTGGGATTGTATAGAGTTGCTGTTAATTCTTCTTTAAACATTTGGTAGAAATTTCCACCGAAACCATTTGGGCCTGAAGATTTCTTGTTTGGAAGTTTTGAATTATAATTTTTTTTTCAGATTCAATTTATTTTTAAAATATCTAAAAATGTCCTATCTCTGGTAGTCTCACTTGAAACAAAAGTTTAAAAATAAAACAGAGGGAAAAAATATTCCAGGCAAGATAACAACTTTAATTTCTGGTAGAATAAAGTTAATGTCAAAAATGTCAACAGGCAAAGAGAAATATCACCTACTCATAAAAAAAAACTAGGAAAAAACTGTATTTACCATTTTGAATACGCACCTAATAATATAACCTTTTTTTTTTTTATATGCCCGTCATTTTTTTTTTATTTTCAATTTCTTCGAGAGTTTTATAGATTATTCAAATTATCTACCTCATATTGGGTAAGTTGTAGTAGTTTGTGTTTTTTAAGAATTTGGTCCATTTCATCTATGTAGAATTGTTCATAGCATTGACTTATCCATCTGTTGTCTGCAGGGTCTGTAGTGATACCTCCTGTTTCATTCCTGATGTTGGTTGTGTGTGTCTTCAGTCTCTTTTTCCTTATCAGTCTCACTACAGATTTGCCAAATTTATTGATATTTTTCAAAGAACCAGGCCTCTTTTCATTTGTTTTTCTCCTTTCAATTGAATAGATTTCTGTTCTCACTTTTATTATTTTTGACATTTTGCTTGCTTTAGGCTTATTTTGCTCTTATTTTTCTAATTTCTTGAGGTAGGAGCTAGATTATTGATTTGAGATCTTTTCTTCCTTTTTAATATGTCTCACAAATTTTGATATGTGATATTTTCATTTTCATTTGGTTTAATGTATTCTTTTTTACTGCCCCTGAGACTTTCTCTTTGAACTAGGGCTTATTTAGAAGTGTGTTTTTATTTTCCAAGTGATTGGATTTTTTCTTATTACCTTCATATAACTGAATTCTAGTTTGATTCCACTGTGGTGTCCAGAGAATATACTCTGTATTATTTCCATTCCTTTAATTTTTTAGCTTTGTTTTATAGCCCAGGATATGGTCTACCTTGTTATGTGTTTTGTGGACACTTGAAAAGAATATGTATTCTGTTATTGTTGGGTGGAGCATTTCTGGAAATGTTAATTAGATACTGTTGATTAATGCTTCACATATTTTATAGCTCTGTTGTTTGATGAATATACATTTAGTATTGTTATATCTTCATAGTGGATTCTACTTTATCATTATATAATGTCTCTCTCTGTCACTGGTAAATTTTTTTTGCTCTGAAATCTACTTTATCTGACATTAATATAAACATTGTTGATTCCCTTTGATTAATGTTTGTATGATATATTTTTCCATCCTGTTACTTGAACTTCATTTAAAATGAATCTTCTATAGAAAACATATAGTTGGGTCATGTTTTTTTTAATCTACTTTGCTAATTTCTGTCTTTGAATTGGTGTATTTAGACCACTTACATTTAATGCAATATTGATATGTCTTAAGTCTATCATTTATATTTTGTTTTCCATTTGTTCTCTGTTTTCAATTCTCTCTTTTATTTTTTCTGACTTCCTGTGGGTTACTTGAACATTCTTTAAAGTCTATTTTGATTCATTTTGAGTGTATCTCTTTTATAGTTATTTTAGTTGTTGTTTTAGATATTACATTATATGTGTATAACAACAGTCTACTCATGTCATCATTTTATCAGTTCAGGTGAAGTATATAAACCATATCTTTCTTTATGTTTCCCTACCTTCTGCTGTCCACAATATAATTGTCTCAAATATTTTCTCTACCTACATTTAGCAGCATATCAGACAATATTATAACCACATCAGACAGATGGCTACCTTTAATTCTCAAACATAATTTACAGAACTCAAGAGGAAAACAAAATTCTATTGTATTACTCATATTTGTGTTTACCCTGTTCTTTTTTCCTTCCAGATATTCCATGGTTCTTGCTTTTATCATTTCCTCCTTTCTGTTTAGAGAACTTCCTATAGCCATTCTTTTTTGGAGGAGGCCTGCTGATAACAAACTCTCTTAGTTTTTCTTCATCTGAGAGTATCTTGATTTCCCTTCCCTTCATTTCTGAGGGATATTTTAGCTGGCTATAGGATTGTGGGTTGAGTTTTTTTTTTTCTTTTAACACTGGAAAAATATTGTACCACTTCCTTTTGACTTTAATAGTTTCTGATGAGAAATTCATCATTGAAACTATTTTTCCCCTATATGGTAAAATATTATCTTTTCCCTGGCTGCTTTCAAGATTTTTTCTTTGTTTTTTGTTTTACAATTTTAATTATGATATGTCTTGGCATGTATTTCTTTGGGTTCTCCTGTTTGGAATTTGCTCAACTTCCTGAATATGTGGGTTTATGTCCTCCAAATTTGGGAACTTTTCGGCCACTATTTCTTTGAATACTCTTTCAGCCCTACTTTCTCCTCTCCTTTCCTCTCCTCTCTTCTTCTCTCCTCTCCCTCTATAACTCTAAGGATACCAATGCTGGATATTGTTATTATTCCACAGATCCCCCTGAGCTATGTTAGTTTCTTTTTTTTTTTTTAATCTGTTTTTTTCTCTGTTATTCAGCTTGGGTAATTTCTATTGCCCTGTCCTGTAGTTTACTGATTCTTTCCTCTGACTCCTCCATTCTGGTCTCAAGTTCATTCACTGAGGTTTTTATTTTGATTACAACATTTTTCAGTTCTAAAATTTCCATTTGATTCTTCTTTATGTCTTCTACTTCTTTGCTGAGACTTTCTATTTTTTTCATTTGTTTCAAGTTTACTTATAATTGCTCATTGAAGCATTTTTATCCAAACCGCTTTAAAGTTTTTGTCTGATAATTTCAAAATCTCTGTCATCTCAATGTTTACATCCATGGATTGTATCTTTCATTCATTTTGAAATCTTACTGGTTCTTCATATGGCAAGTGATTGAGAACTGGAAATTTTTGTGTTATTTATGAGACTTTGGACCTTACTTAAATCTACTTTAGCTGGCTTCCTCTGACTCCACTATGGCCAGGGAAGGGACACATCTCATTGCTGCCAGGTGGAGGTAGAAGTCCAAGTTTTGCACTTGGTCTTCATTGGCACCTGATGTATGGGAGGAAGAGTGGCTCCTATTAACTGCCAAGGAGGATGGAAGTTCTGCCCCTGTGTGTAGTCTCCACTGATGCCGCAATGGAGGTAGGCCTTACTACTGCTGGGCAATGGTGAAAGTACTGACTCTCCACTAGACCTGACCTGACATCACCCCAGCAGGGAGGCGGAGGAGGACCTTGTGCTGCCAGGTGGAACTGGAAGTCCAGACTTCCCAAGTGGTCTTCACTGACATTATTCAGGGAAAAACTTCTTATCAGCCAGTGGGGATAAAAGTCTTGTCTCCCTACTTGGTCTTCTCTAACACCAAAGATATGGGGGTACCTCATTACAGGCTCACAAGCCTGTAAGTCTAGGCACCCCACTCAGTCTTAGATGATGTGGGTAGACTCATAGTTTTTTCTGTAGTGTTTGGCTGGAGTAGAGGGATTATTGCCTCAAAACTGTCTGTCTTTTTAAAATTCCCCCTTTCTTGCCCTTTGGCTAAAGACAGCAGGTTTTTATTGGGGCTTTATTTTGTGTGTGCCTATTGGCATTCCCAGATCACCTGTTTCTCCAAGTCTGGGATATATGAAGCCAAAATAAAATGCAGGGAACTACCACTATGTAGTTCCTCAAGTCCTAAGGTCCCTACCTGATCTGCCATCTTTTTTCCTCCTTTCAGAGTCTTCTTATGTTTGTTTTATATATAAAGTCCAGGGTTCTTATTTGCAAGAGAAATAGGGAAAAGTACATTTATTTCATCTTCCTGGAAGAACATGTGATTTTTCAAAATAGGAAACTCAGGGAAAGTACTAAACCAAAATCTCTAATTTGATGTTTGTGTTTTTTATTGTTTTTATTTTGTTTTATCGAGATATTTTTATAATGGAAAGTAGTATTTTGATGGTGTGATAATTTAGCATATTTCTTAATACTTATCCACATGGCCTTTATGTCATAAGTTTCTAAAAAAATTAAATTACAGTTTTGACCAATTTCACCTCAAATGTTGTTTAATTGCTTCAAAAAATTTACTCATGTAAATAGAATATTATAAACTGCAGAAAATATAAAAATGTGTTTTCACAGGGTGTATTTTGTAGCAAACTAAACTAAGCCTAATTTTTCATGACCTCTTTTTGATGCCATGGTGATAAATACATGTGATAAGTATGTTAAAAAATGCAACGGGTCTGACTGTCTTCGCCATTTCTCATTAATCTTTTCTATGTGTATCACATATCTTTTCATCCAACTGTTGTTCATAATCAGGAAATGTTTGATATTCATTCTTGATTACAAGCAACAGTATTGACTTTCAAAATGTTGTTCAACTTTCCTTGTCTTTCATAATGAACATATGGCTTTGCTTAGGGCAAGTTGGAGTTTCACATTGAGTATGTCTTGAGTGTGTATGAGACATGTCTGGTATCTGCCAAGGTAACTAATTTCTGCTGCCCACAGTCATTCGTTTTTCTGTATATGTATTTTCCAGTTGCTTCTTTCCAGCTTTTAGTGATGGTTCTGTGAATGAAATTACCCCTTGTCTAAGTAGACGTTTTGTCCATTGACATAGAAATGGGGTGAGAAGTCAGCTCTGTCACCTCATAGATTAAATATTCCTTTACAGTTAAGGAGTTTGGCTAGGATTTCCCAACATCTGTGTTACAAATTACATACCAGAACCCTGTGGAGCATGAATCTCCGACACCTAGATGTTCGACTACAACTCTAAGCAGGTTAGCTATGCTATGTAATGCTTTTGGATGTCTTCTAGGAATCCAGAAATGTGAAGGAAAATACACACATACACACGCACACACACACACACACAATTATTTTAATAGGAAGTGTTATGGTTAGTAGTACCCTAGTTTTCCCCTGAATACCTACTTTGCACACCCCAGTGATCTGATCTTCAATGAAATAAAAAGTAGTTTCTCCCCACGAAAACATCAGAGACCTCTGACCACACTAAGATGCATACAAGATTCATTAAAACTTTTCACAAGGAAAATGGCTCTATAGAACAGAGTTCTTGTAATTAGCCTAAAGACCATTTCATTAGGATAAAAGATTCCACTGACTATCTACAATACTCTCTTTCTAAAAGAAATACCTTCCCAGTACTCATGCATAGACCCTTGTCAAGTTCGGAAAATCCCCCTTGTAATGATTTTCTGTTTTATAATTTTCTTTTTATAATATTTCAATCTCTGATCTTTTTTTCCATTTTTTTATTTCAGCATATTATAGGGGTACAGATGTTTAGGTTACGTATGTTGCCCTTGCCCTCCCCCCCCCCAGTCTGAGTTTCAAATATGTCCATCCTTTGGGTGGAATCTTTGATCTTTGAAGGGAATTTTTTTTCTTTTTGCCATTAAATGCTTATAAAATAGCTAACAAATACCTCTTAAGAATTAATGGGAAGATTCCTCTCATTTCTGATAAAACAATAATGTAGTTCATAAATCCAATTCAACTGCCTAGGTCAATTAATAATCCATAACAGAAATAGAAGTACAACTACTTTCATGTTTTAAGTACAAATACTATAAGAGGCTGGCCCAAAGACTCCCACTAGAAAATAACTGATAAAGCAGAGAGATCAGCAATGGTGTCCTGCTATCCTTGAGACAGTGAATGATAACAGTGCTAGATAAGCCAAGTAAGCAGAGGAGCATATGAAGAGGGAGAAATTCAGTGGCCTAAAGTTGTTGGAATTCAGGACAAAGAAAGGCATGAAAACAGGAAAGGAGCTTGAAATTTCTAAAGAGCAAAGGGATAGAACAAATAGGAACGTGCCTAGGGTTGGGTAGTAGGAGAAGAGGGCAGAATATAGGAATATTTACCTCTAAAGGACTTCTGAGTTATAATCTTACTGTCCTTCATTCTTACTTTCCTCCAGTGCCTACATAAACAATCCAAAATGGAAGTGTGGAAAATAATACAAATAATTGCTATCACTAATATAATGCATACTATTTGCCAAGCACTTTTCTAAGCATTTTAATATATTTTCTCACTTAATTCCTGTAACAACCATATTAGATAGGAATTATTATTATCTCTATTTCACAGAAGAGGAAACCGAGATATAGCGAGGCTGAGTAATTTGTCCAAAGTCACACAGTAAGTAAATGGTGGAACTAAGAATCCAGTCTAGGCAGTCTTACTGCAGATTTTCTCCTCTATGCTCATCTAGCCAAGTGAGGAGCTCTCCTCTGCTTTCTAAAAGGAATATATTGGAAAAGGCCAAACAAAGCTTAAGAAGTTGGGATTAAAAATCACAAATAAGATAAAATACAAATGAAAGGAAAAGAGCACACACCAGTCTTTTGTATACACAGATTAAACAAGCTGCCAATGCCCACAGGGAGGGGGAAAAATCCTCCCCGAATAGAAATTGTATCATTACCAAGCCATTCTCTTGGCTTAAATCTTAGATCTCCAAGAAAATGTAAATCCATCCTAGAAGAGATAGCCCAGCAAGATTTTCCCCTTAGTTACATCTCAATGCATGTCCACTTATTATATTCTTTACAAAAAGTTCATCTTGATAGTGGAACAACAGAATGTGGAGGGTATGAGATCACTGTAGACCTGAAAGTGAAGGCTAAACTGAGTTCCAACTGCACTGCTTTTACAAGTTGGCCAAGGGCCCAGCCTGGAAAAAGTGAAGAGATAGAACCCGGTGCATTACAGTTCAGCCGTGAACATCAATCTTTGTTAAAGTGGAAATTTTTGGCAATGAATAAAATACTATGAAACTAATGAGGGCTGTTGAGAGAGATTCAGACATATGCTAGGTCAATTGATCTTATAACAGGAGGTATAAAGTCTCACCTACAGCTGTCCCAAAACCCAAGAGGAAGGGAAATAAATCCATAGCTATAAAGAGAGGGAAGTGATGGCAAGATGTGTAACCAGATTGCAAGTGTTATAGAAGAATGTTTTGTACATTATTCTATCCTTTATCTTTCTCCTAGCAAGAAAAAATATAGGCCTATATGTGTAAAAAAGGAAAAATTCAGGGTAACTGCCCAGTTATTTGCTTATTCCCCAAAATCCAAGCCAACAGTGTTGTAGGAAGGATACCCTATCCTCATTTGTATCAACATCCTTAGTTTAGCACATGAATAGTTACTACAGCTGGAAGACATTAGTGTTGTCCAAGTCAACAATTTTCCATAAGCCAGAAAGAAAAGAATTTTCAGTGTTTGTTGTGACACATGAAAATTGGAGTCTTAAATCCTGCTTAGAATTAAAGTGACTTATGATAAGAGGAAATGAGAAGGAAAAAAATGTTAAAGTGTTATAACAAGGGCAATCATGGTTGGACCATTTTGGAAACAAAACCAAGCAGAGAACACATTTCAGATTCATAGGTAATATATGCTGCAAAGGAATGTTGGAAAGGCTAGTGAGTTTTACATTAGACCTAAAAGTTTGGTTTTGTTTGGAGAGTATATGTGTCAGTAGATCTTCACTTTATTGCTGTCTGCTTTTCTGCTCAGATGCTGACATGCAACAGTGCATGGGCAATTACTCTATCCGGGGCAAGCCCTCTGCTAGATTGTGAAAGTCAGTCAAGTTTTATGTTAGCACTCCTTATTTTCTTCTCCGGGTTCTTTTTACTCCTTTTCACTCTCCCCTATTTTTGCTTCCTTCCACCCTACCATGGCTGAGACTTTTTTCCTGTGAAGCTCTACATGTTAGATGCATTTGTTCATTCAAGAGTTAGTCATTACCTTCAAGGAAAACCCCAGTGCCAGGTACGGGGGAGAGAGAAATAATCCAGATCTAGATCTTACTGTTAAAGAGATTATAATCAATGGCAACTGCATTTCCCTGCATCTGTCTCTAAAATGTTAACACGTATGTAACTATTTCCAGAGGAAGCGAGAAACCATAAATAGAAAGTCCTGTATCTTCTTCAAATGTTCAGTTCACAAAGAATTCTCTTTGACAATACTATATTAAGACCTGAGATTAATATCATCTTAACTAGCCATGTTTCTTTATTCATTCTCTAAGAAAAACAAGTTGGAGCTGGTGCTTGTAAATTTTATGAATAACTCACCAAACACAGAAACTTAAGCGGAACTTTTTAAAAATAAAAACCTTTAAATGGATATACTGGAATTGGGTAGTGGTATGGTCATCTACACTAATGAGTGATTAAAAAGCTGATGGAAATCTGGCATTATGGTATAATTTCAATATTTCATCTGAATCACTTGAAAAGGGAAATCTAACAAGTCAAATTTAGATGTTCTGTTCTTTGTATATCTCATTACAGATGGAAAGGCAGAAAGGTAAAATTAAGCACTTCAACTTTATGCTTTTTCACACCCTGTTCAAAGGTTTGTTCAGGTATGACTACTGAATAATGTGGAATGATGATTAATTATATTCTACAGACTAGAAGAATCACTTCAGACAAGCACAGCTCTGATCAGAGCAAGTTTGGGAATTTTAAACACATTTCCCCTTCAATAGGAAATGGTAAAATAAAACATAAAATTTCTATGTTCATGAAATCATTCAGCAAAAATTTATTGAGCACATACTGTGCACCAAGTGTGGAGTTACACTGAGTTTCAAACAAGGACACAAGGCATGCTCCACATGCAGATCTTTTTGCCAATGTTTCACTGCACTTTTGTTGAGGGAACAGCAAAGCACTTCTGCTGTCTCAGCACTCCGCTTGTACCCCTCCTGTTCATTTTCCTCATTCTTCCTTAAATTATAGTGATTCATGAATATTTCACTGTACTGGGGCTGAAAAATTAAACATGTCAGCCATATCAGTATCAAAGACCTAGTAATAATAGCAAAAACAGCTCACATTTATTGAGCACTGTGATAAGTGCTTTATGTGCATTTATCCAATTTAATCCTACAAAACCCCTATGAGGAAGGCCCTGTTATTATTCCATTTGGCAGATGAAGACACAAAGTTAGAAAATGGATAAGTAACAGTAATAGTAACAATGGCTGAGCCAGGATTTGAATTTAGACAATCTGGCTCCAGGGCCTACACTTGTAATTGCTTCAAAATAGAAAAAGAAATTATATCAGTGTTAAAAAGAATAATAAAAATTTTTCACTCTCTTTCCTCTGTTATCTCCAGATCAGGAGGATTCCACTAAAATGCTACCTCCTGCACTCACTCAGTCCCAGTGATAAGTCATCATTTTCTTTTCTTATTTTCCACTGTCCTATGTAGGGACCTCTCTTAAGGCACTTTTTATTTTCAACCTAGAATATAGGGTTCCATGGAAATAGGGGCCAATATTTTATATATCTGCTTTATTTATTTTCTACCTCAGCCACAGCCTATATTAGCACAGTGCCTTGAATACAATATTTGTTCATTATTAAATGCCTGTTGAATGAATGCATATGATGAAATGGGATAACATAAAAATGTCTCAGGAACTCAATCTCTCTCTAGACCATATGCCTCTTTGCATCCCTCACAATGTCATGCACACAGTAGGAACTTAAAATTTCTTGAAACTGTTGAAGTGTTTAAATTCCTGTACCCAAATGAGCACTTGCTCACAAGTGGAAAAGCATATTGCTATTCTGTAAAATTTCTTTGGAAGCCAACATTTGTTGTTTCATGTTTTTTTGATAGAGGCCAATCTCACCGGGGTTAGGTGATACCTCATTGTGGTTTTGATTTGCATTTCTCTAAATTCTTTTCCACAGAGGTTGCACTAATTTGCAGTCCCACCAGCAGTGTAAAAGTGTTCCTGTCTCTCCACATCCTCTTCTTTTGAAAAGTTTCTGTTCATTTCCCTTGCCCATTTGTTGATGGGGTTGTTTGATTTTTTCTTGTTGATTTTTTTGAGTTCTAGATAGATTCTGGTTATCAGCCCTTTATCAGATGTGTAGAGAGCAAATATTTTTTCCCATTCTGTGGGCTGTCTATTCACTCTAATGATAGTTTCCTTGGAAGCCATCTCCATGCAGAGTCAACACCAGGTAGGGGTGAGGATCATGAAACAATGAAATCTGGAAGTAGATTCCTCATCCTAATATTCTCCCTATCTCCCAATATGACAAAATTTTAATAATAACAACAATATCAACAAATATAATTCTAGCAATTATTACACATTTAATATCTTCTATTTTTCAAGTACTTATAATTCGTCATCTTATTTGATCCTTATTAAAACTCTGTGAGGTAAGTATTTTAATTTCCAATTTAAAGATAAGAAAAATCAGGTTTAGAGAAGTTAAATGATTTTGTTAAGGTCACATGGCTAGTAACTGGCAGAGCTGGCATTCAAACCAAGTTCTCTGATTCTAAAGCCTAGGCCCTTTCTGCTTCATTTAGTATGTCCCTCAACAAGCTCATGAGTCTCTTATTTCGCTGCTCCCAACCTACTACCCAAATACAGATTTTGTAGACACAGCACCAAATTTTGTCAATATTTCCAATTTGAAGACAGCATGGTTGTACTTAAGAGCTCAGACATTGGGATCAGACAGACCTGGGTTTGAATACAAGCTATACAACTAATAAGCTATATATCTTTGGATAAGTTATTATCCTCTCTGAATCTCAATTCCCTCATCTGTTATAAGGAGTTAAAACTAGTACTTCATAGGGCTATTGTGAGGAAATATGAGACAATGCATATAAAAGGCCTCAGGCATAATAATTATTCAGCGGAGTACTTACTTTGCTACCCCAAGAATAGCCTTGTATATTTGTCATAATTATATTAAATGTTGATAACCTGTCAATGTTTTCTTGATATAAAGGAAATTAAACAATACTAGTAAGTGTTAATTCTTATAAGCCAGTGACAAAGGAAAAGATAATCAATGTTGATAACTGGGAAAGTGGAGACACCATTGAAGTAAGTCTCAACCGAGAGGCATAGAGAACAGAGATTACTACTAAATCAGCTTCCATGCATGGCTGGTAAAACAGACTATAGATCAGTAGTCCTAGTCCAGAATCTAGACCAGGGGTGGGGAACCTGCAGCCTTAAGGCCACATATGGCCTTCTAGGTCCTTAACTGTGGCCTTTTGACTGAATCCCAATTTTACAGAATAATTCATTTTATTTTTATTAATACATTTTTGTTTGTCTTTTATATTTGTATTTTATTTTAAAAATGAACATATTTAAAATACAAAAGAATAAAATAAGTTTAATGAAATAATCCTCCTAGATTGATCGTAACAATTAGAACATTAGTGAGCAATAAGGGCTAAATTGACTGCTGCTATGCTCGTGATTTAATTCTAACTTCACTCACCTGACTGGCTCCACTACCGCACAAAGCTGGTTGGTTGGCAAGAGATTATGGGGGTCGAAGACACCAGTCTGTCATCAACTTTTAACAATGGTGCACTGCGTTTCTGTTTGAAGTGGAATTTGTGAATGGTTGCACAGCTCGACAGTATTTTTTAATTCTGTGTGCTTAACAGCCCAACATGTGAAAGAAGACCAAGAGAATGCTAAAGGAAGAAAACACATTTTTAAATGAGGATTGGGATTTGCAATACTATCTTGTTTCTGCTAAAGATAAGATGATTTGCTTGCCTTGTGATACTGCAACATCTACATTAAAGAAATTGAATGTTCATCAGCATTATAACGCTCATAAGGACCACAAATATTTTAAATTAGAGGGAAAGGAGAAAAGATTGTATTGCAGAAATTAAAAGATAAAAAGCAAAAGCAAGACAATTCTTTCAAGCAGCAATAAGACCTGGAAATAATGTCACTGAAGCAGCTTATAATGTAGCTTATAAACTTTGAGAAAAAAGGTAAGCCATTCAGTGATGTAGATACTGTGAAAGAATGCATTGTTGAAGTTGTAGGATGCTTAGACCCCAGTAACATTTCAGAGTACAAACAACTACTTTTTTCAAGGAGAACCATAACTGATTGGCATCATGAATTAGCTTTCAACTTAACAGAACAACTTCATGCAATACTTCAAAATAGAAATATATATTATCCAATTACTTTGGATGACTCAACTGATACTAGTGACTTGGTGCACGGTTTGTACTTCATTTGGCTCATAACAGAAGATTTTCTTTACTACGAAGACTTATTCCCTTTGGGCACTCTTGTGAACAGAACATGGGAAATAAATATCTTCAACAACTTTCAAGATAATTGTCATGGTGTTGGACTGAATTTGGTAAATTTTGTGAGTGTATGTACAGATGGTGTACCTTCCATGACAGGAAAACATGAAGCATTTATTGCACAGATTAAAGAAAAGTATTAACATTGAGTCCATGTGGTGTTTGTTTTTCCATTCTTGCAATACTTCACTAAGAAGAATGCTCTCTAGTTCCATAATATTCTGAAATTTAAAAAATATATAAAAGAATTTGCCCTGAGGAAATAATAGGGCATAAGCAAAAAAAAAAAAAAAAGTATTAACAGATCTAGATGCTCTCATTTCTTTTCATTGTATCTTGCATCAGCAAAATCTCTGTGCTAAAGTTACCGTTTTCAGTGACACTCTACAGCAAGTTATAAGTATTATTAACTATATTCATGCAAATGGAACACAACATTGTCAGTTTCATAACATGCTAAAGTTGAATGACGAGGTATTCAGTATGGATTTGCCATATCATTCTAAAGTGTTTTGGCTATCGCAGGGACAGGTGTTAGCTAAAATTTTACCTCTGTGAGAACAGGTAGTTAAATTTTTTTTTTATTTCAGCATATTATGGGGGTACAGATGATTAGGTTACGTATGATGCCCTTACCCTCCCTGCCCCCCAAGTCCGATCTTCAAGTGTGTCCATTCCCCTGGAGGTG
>NW_012154840.1:2625276-2627263 GCF_000956105.1 Propithecus coquereli
TAGAGATGTTGAGCATTTTTTCATATGTTTTTTGGCCATTATTCTGTCTTCTTTTGCAAAGTTTCTGTTCATATACTTTGCCCACTTTTTGATAGGGCTGTTTGATTTGTTATTGCTGATTTTTCTGAGTTCTAAATAGATTCTGGTTATCAGCCTTCTGTCGGATTTGTAGCACACGAAAATTTTCTCCCATTCTGTGGGTTGCCTGTTTGCTCTTGTGACAGTTTCTTTAATGGTGCTGGGAAAACTGGATAGCCACATGTAGAAGACTGAATCTAGATCCACACCTCTCACCCCTCACAAAAATCAACTCACGCTGAGTCACAGATCTAAATCTAAGGAGTGAAACTATTAGAATTCTAGAGGAAGAAGTTGGAAATACTCTTCTAGACATTGGCCTACGCAAAGAATTTATGAAGAAGACCCCAAAGGTAATCACAGCAACAACCAAAATAAACAAATGGGACCTGATCAAATTAAAAAGCTTCTGCACAGCCAAAGAAACAGGTAGTTAAATTTTATGAAGAACAGGATCAGCAATGTGAATTATTGAAAGAATATTTCTATAGGAAGGCAGCATTTCTGTGTGATATCATGTCAAATCAAAAAGACTGGAATATTTCTTTGTAAGGTAAAACTAAATCTATATATATGTGGCAAAAAATCTAAACATTTCAAAAAAGCTATCTTTTTCTTCAAAACACTTCTTCTTCAGAAGGAAATTTTGAATGAAAATTTCCCCAGTTAGCAAAGGTCATTGATAAGCAGGGTGATACATGTGAATCATTTGAAGAATGTGCAGCCGTTATAGACCTATTAATTGGAGAATACAATGAAAAGTTCACTGACTTTGAGAATCATGACATCACATTCAAATTACCATTTCAGCCTCATCTAGTTGACATCATCAAGGTACCTAAAGAACTACAGATGGAATTGATTGAGCTCTCAGTAGATGACATTTTAAAGTCATTGTTTGATGCTAAGAAAGATCCAGTTGAAATATGGAAAAATGCAGTAGAGTACCTACACCTTTGACAACATGCCCCAAAAATGCTTTCTTGCTTTTCAACTACTTACTCCTGTGAATCTACATTCTCCTACCTAACGAAAATCAAGACACCCTTAATGTCACCAATTACTGATAGCCATCTAGAGGATCAACTGAAACAGCATGCCTCCATGCTGTAAGCAAATATTCAAGTGCTTTCCAACAAAAAGCAGACACAACAAAGTCATTAAAAGGTTAGTTAACTTTAAAATTAACAAACAGTTTTCATTTTTTGAAAGTATTAAGTACATAGTAGTTAGATTTTTACAAAATAATGTACATTTTTAAGTATATCTAATTGAAGTTTCTTGAATGCAGCCTTATTTGATTATAACGAGATTAATGTGGCCTTGCAACACGAAAAGGTTCCCCACCCCTGCTCCAGACTATACTTAGATCCAATACACAGAAGAGGGTTTGCTTAGGGAGTGCTTGAGGGTTTCTCAGTCCAAATTGTATTTGGATTGAACCAGGGTCTATGACTGCCCCAAAAACAAATTTGACTTTTCTCTCCACTAAAGGACATTTCCTGAAACTAGAAAACCTACTTTCTTGGGATTCAGTGATGTATGGTACTTCTGGTTGGTTTACAAAACCAAAGTAAATGGAACAACACAAATTGAAGTGTGGCATTAAAGGAGTTCCTGCTCACTGACATTGATCCATTTGTAACACAGATGGACACGAGAAATTTTGGAATACTCTTTACATCCACTCTCTGTTGTCTTCAATCCTAAATCAAGAGATATTTTACCATTCGATCCAGCAATCCCATTACTGGGTATCTACCCAAAAGACCAAATGATATTGTATAAGAAAGACACCTGCACCCGAATGTTTATAGCAGCATAATTCACAATTGCAAAGATGTGGAAACAACCCAAGTGTCCATCAATACATGAGTGGATTAATAAAATGTGGTATATGTATACCATG
>NW_012154840.1:2627488-2629350 GCF_000956105.1 Propithecus coquereli
TTTTCATACACAAAGAGTGCAATGCGCACCACCCGAAGGATGGACATATTTGAAACTCGGACTTGGGGGGGGGGCAAGGGCAACATAAGTAACATAAATATCTGTACCCCCATAATATGCTGAAATAAAAAAAAAAAAAAAGACTGACATTGCTCAACTGTAGGATTGCCTGACTAAAGCCATTTCTAGACTGCAACTGTAAAATCTATGTAAATGATCTAAATCTAAAACAGACCAAATGAAACCACTTTGAGTTCAGAAAACTGCTTTACTTTTCTGACAACCTACAAATTCGACCAAGTAGTTTCCCCACTTGGGGCCCTAGAAAATGCCCTAAACATTGAAAGACTTGAATTAGATACTTTCTAGAGGCCCTTTGAGCCCCAAAAGTTTCCATTCTAATGTAAAGGAGAGTTGCATTCTGTGTAGTGTCTGCGCAAGCTGTAACACATGTGGTGGAGTTTAAGGGAGCAACAACTGACCCTCATCCTTTACAATATCCCTTAATGCCTTATGCTGGAAAAGCATGTTTTCATGGCTAACTGTATAGACAAAGAGAAAGGCCACAGGGCCCCAAGTTTCATCATTTCCACTGAAGCCCTAATTTTGCCCATATAATTGCTCAATAAACTCATGGATACATGCAAACAATCCAAGTAATCATTTGTTTATGATTTGTATTATGTCAAATATACTAGTTGAAAATGAATCAATGACACAGGCAATGAGATTTAGTTTCAACAAGATGCATAAACTATCATGAGAATGGGAATTAAAGGTCATATTCCAAAACATAGCCATTATTCTCATCTCTAATTATGATGCAAGTTTTTAGAAATAACTACGTGATTTTCTCTGTGTGCCACATATTTTTATTACTTCAAACAAAAGTAAATTCTTTTCTCCCAAGTATTGGTGATTTTTAAAATCACCCATGCCCATATACTTGGGAAGAAATGGTGGAATTATTGCCAGAATATCAGCTTATGTATTTAACTCCATACAGTAATAACCTTTGCAAAATTAAGGAAATTTTGATACCAATAAAATGCAGGGATTGTTCAACATACACAAATCGATAAATGTAATTCACCACATAAACAGAAGCAAAAACAAAGACCATATGATCCTCTAAATAGACACAGAAAAAGCATTTGACAAAATTCAACAACCTTTTATGATAAGAATGCTTAATGAAATAGGCATAGATGGGACTTACCTAAAAATGATACAAGTCATATATGACAAATCCACAGCCAACATCATACTGAATGGGGAAAAATTGAAAGCATTCTCACTTAGAACTGGAACCAGACAAGGTTGCCCACTATCTCCACGTGTATTCAACATAGTGCTGGAAGTCCTTGCTAGAGCAATTAGACTAGAGACGGGAATTAAGGGCATCCAAATGGGGGCAGAAGAGATCAAACTTTCACTCTTTGCTGATGATATAATATTATATCTAGAAAACCCCAAGGATTCAACCAAGAGACTACTGAAATTGATAAATGAATTCAGTAATGTCTCAGGATACAAAATGAATATACACAAATCAGAGGCATTCATATATGCCAATAACAGTTAAACTCAGAATCAATTCAAAGACTTAATACCCTTCCCAACAGCAACGAAGAAAATAAAGTACCTAGGAATATATTTAACTAAGGAGGTAAAAGACCTCTACAGGGAGAATTATGAAACACTGAGGAAGGAAATAGCAGAGGATATAAACAGATGGAAAACCATACCATGCTCATGGGTCAGCAGAATCAACATTGTTAAAATGTCTATACTACCCAAAGTGATCTACAGATTGAATGCAATCCCTATTAAAATACCAACATCATTTTTCACAGACATAG
>NW_012154840.1:2629705-2635624 GCF_000956105.1 Propithecus coquereli
CAAAGACAATCACAGCAACAACCAAAATAAATAAATGGGACCTGATCAAATTAAAAAGCTTCTGCACAAAGAAACTATCATGAGAGCAAACAGACATCCTACAGAATGGGAGAAAATACTCACATGCTACACATCTGATAAAGGGCTGATAACTAGAATCTATTTAGAACTCAGGCAAATCAGCAAGAAAAAAATCAAACAACCCTATCAAAAAGTGGGCAAAGGACATCAACAGAAACTTTTCAAAAGAAGACAGAATAATGGCCAAGAAACATGAAAAAATGCTCAACATCTCTAACCATCCAGGAAATGCAAATCAAAACCACAATGAGATATCACTTATCTCCAGTGAGACTGGCCTTTATCAAAAAGTCCCAAAACGATAAATGTTGGCGTGGATGCGGAGAGATAGGAACACTCATACACTGCTGGTGGGACTGCAAACTAGTGCAACCTCTTTGGAAAGCAATATGGAGATACCTTAAAGAGATACAAGTAGATCTACCATTTGATCCAGCAATCCCATTACTGGGTATCTATCCAAAAGAACAAAAGACATTCTATAAAAAAGACATGTGCATTCAAATGTTTATAGCAGCACAATTCACAATTTCAAAGATGTGGAAACAACCCAAGTGCCCATCAATACATGAGTGGATCAATAAAATGTGTTATATGTATACCATGGAGTACTATTCAGCTATAAGAAACAATGGTGATCTAGCACCTCTTGTATTTTCCTGGATAGACCTGGAACCCATTCTACTAAGTGAAGTATCCCAAGAATGAAAAAATAAGCACCACATGTACTCACCAGCAAATTGGTTTCACTGATCAACACCTAAGTGCACATATAGGAATAACATTTATCGGCCATTGGGCAGATGGGAGGGGGGAGGAGGGGATAAGTATATACATTCATAATGACTGCTATGCACACTGTCTGGGGGATGGACACGCTTGAAGCTCTGACTAGGTGGGGGGGCGGGGCAAGGGCAATATATGTAACCTAAACATTTGTATCCCCATAATATGCTGAAATAAAAAAATGTAAATCATTATGGTATAAAGGAAGCAATGGATGACATGAAACAGGAAGAAATAAGAAATACATTCCATGACAGAATCAGGATCAAAAAGATCTTGACAGATAAAACCACTGAATAAAATCTAATGTGAGAGAATCTAATCAGGATAAATGTAAAATCCTGCACACAGGTACAAAGAGTCAATCCAGCTGTACAAGAGCAGGATCAAGGAAGGGTTGACTAAGCAGCAATATGTGTAAAAGCAGACTTGATGTTTCAGAGGCTATAAGATCAGTATGATTCAATAGGAACTGCCAAAAAATGTGTAGTATCTTAGTCTGCGTTAAGAAGAATTTCCACAAATAGAACACTGTGTTCAATTTTGGAATCCGTAGTTTGACATACACACACGTGCACAAAGAGGTGACAAAACTTGAAACTTCACTGTTATCTATTTCTGCGTACTCGTCAAATGTTATTTTTTGTTATGTATCAACAAAGATCCTTCACTCCAATTACCTTGATCAACTAACAGCTACCTCAAATGTTCCTTGTTTTCCCACACTTCCAATCCTGATTTTACTTCTCAGCTAAAGCATATCACCTTTTATAAATATTTTCTGATATTTTTCCACCCCATGTCAGGTATAGTTAGTTTCTGTCATCACCCAATGCTCACCTCCATCACAGCACTTATTGAATTGTTGTTGACATTTTCTTGTCTCCCCACCTAGAGTTCTTTGAGAGCAGAGATTATGTCTTATTCATCCTAATATCCCTAGCATCCAACATAGTATCTGAAACATAGCAGGTGCTGAACAAACAACTTTTAAATAATTTAAAAATTATCAACAAATAGCTTAAAAAAATTGAGCTGATTTGCCTAAGGAATAGAAGAATTATAGGGGTTGGGACACAGTAGCTACCTTCAAATATTTCAAGATCTATCATGGGGAAATGAACTGAACTTATTTCCTTCAGTCTCAGAGTGCAAAAGAAGAACCAGTATGCAGAATTTATAAAGAGAAATGAAGCTTTCACCTCCATATAAATATTTTCCAACAAAAATAGGATATTTCCTTAGATTATAATAAGTTTTCAATCCATAGAAGTGATTAAGCAAAGTGGATCTTTCAAGGGCATAAGAGAATGTATTCAAGCATTATATAGACAGTTAACAGTTTAAGTTCCTCTAGCTTCTGTAACTCTGGATTCATAGAGCTCTATAGTAAAGATCAAATCAATTGGGTTCTTTCTAGTCCTGACTCTGCAACTTACTAGCTGGATGATCTTGTTAAAATACTTAAGCTTTTTGTGTCACAGATTCCTTATCTGTGAAATGGCAGGGTTGAACTAGAATGTTCCCTCCAATTTAAAAGGTTATGAGGTAAACAATATTTTATATTTATATAGAAATTATAATTTATAGAATATATTCACATTTTCTTTCATTTGATCCTTGTAACATCCCTGGGGTTGATAGGAAGGTGTTTCTACTCTGTTTGATAAATTAGAAAACTCTAGCCCAGAAAAATTAGATGATTTTCCCAAAATTGAATGTTCTTTTCACCACACTACATTTAATTTAAAATTGAGGCTTTATGGTCAGTTTAATCAGCCTCTTTTTGAAATCCAGACATCCATGCTAACATCCATGGAAGGAAACCAAATCCACCATGGCATGTTCTCATTTACCATTAGCAAAAATAATTATCAAATTCCTGGACATATTCAGGCATGCCTTTATGAGTACAAACTTCTGAAGCTAGTTGAAACGTCCCACCCAAATCACATAGTCTCAGCCTGTTATCTCATTGAGCAAATAAAAACTTGAATAAAAGGAGGTTAAAAACCTAAATGAAAGCAACAAAAAAAAATGAGGTTAAACTTACTGTTTAAGTCCTGGCCAGGAATCAATATTAGGACTAGCATTTAGGAGTTTCAGTCTAAATCCTACATATTTGACAAAATCCATCATGTTTTTCCCAGCCTATGTGAAAGCACTTGGTTATAGGGAGTTCTTTCAATTTGGGAATTGTAATACCTTTTAATCATGATAACAAGTTAAAGTATTAATATAAAGAGGCTCATTATTCTACCTATGAAAATCCCACTTGTTTTCATGATATGGAGAACTCAGGGTAAAATATAGTGATAACTGTGAATACAGGGCAAAAAAAAAGCACTACCCCAAGTCATCTGTTGTTCATTGAACAGCTGAATCAATTCCTTTTCTTCCAAAATCAGCAGAGCATTTTTGGTCTCCTATAACTATTGAAAATCATAGTTGCTATCAAAACTTAACCAATAGAAGGACATGGTGTTTCTCCAACTGTTTCATTTTATAAGGAGTATTTAGTGTGCTGCCAACTTTTCCCTTTGAGTGTCAGTGCAAATTTCTTCTCTTTTTGCTTCCTCCAAATATGGAAAAATGAGGCCCAATGCTATCGTATTTTTCCCAAGTCTATGTTGTTGTGACGGGGAGTCTGGGCATTTTCTCAGGTGAGGAAATACATTCTCTAAGGAAAACAAAAATGAATTTCTCCTTAAAGAAGAAACAGACAACATTTGGGGCATATGGTTAATTGATGATAACAACCTGTCTCTGGAAATACCTTAACATTCTGTTAAAAACATAGGCAACTCCCAAGAGTCTAAGCAGTTTCTGAACCTTCAAATAGTGTCTGTTTCTTGTGACAACTCTTCCATCAAAATCAAAGGACAACCGAAATACAGTTCCCATGTTCTTTCTTTTTCCCTAGTTAATACAATTCTCTGTAACATTTCGGGTTTAGTTTGCTCCTTTTTTTTATTTTGAATTGATGCTTTTTTAGAAGTATCAACAATGGAAAAGAGTATTAGAAAAGAGAAGAAAACTTCACGAATTTACTCAAATCACTCTGTTTCTGGTAATGCCTCAGATAATAAATCTCTCATCTTAATACATGTCAAATTTAATATAAAAATGGTTTCAAATAAGGGGCTTCTTTGGCTGATTGGCATTGCAGTTTTCATAAATATTTTTGCTTTCATCGAGTACAGAAGAAAGTCCAAAGATGTAAATTCTGAACTAATTTACATTGATAAATCTTTGAAGTTACACAGAAAAAGCTATATCATAGATATGGTAAAAATTCCTATTTCTTTCATTGCCAGACCTAACCCAAAATGCAAGTTCTGTATTAAGAAATGAGGTCATTTCACGCTGTAACTCAATCCCAGACAAATCTGGCATACACTTGCAAAGCTTGACTGTCACTGACTTTTTACAATCCCTACTCACATGGTTCCATTTATGCTGCTTTTTGTTGTTGTTGTGCTGTGTTTGTTTGTTTTGCATGTGATCCTCTGAAGAGTTTTCTCAAAGTGCATAAAACGGAAAGAAAGACATTTGAGTGAAAGAGATTTTTACAGATCAAATGAAAAGTTCTCTTCATAAAGAAAGAAGTGAATATTACTCAATTTATCTTGAGAACTTGAGAATTCAAACTCTTCTAAGTACTGGATGTTAACAAGTTCTCCATTTGGCTTTAACTATTTCTTAAGTATAAAGGAGTCCTTGGGGCTTACGTACCCTTGAAGTTGTTGAAATCTAGTAAATTATGCTTTTTGGTTAATTTGTTATCATATTTTTATGAAATATTCAAAAATAGCTTTGCTAGAACTGCCATAGTCTTCAACTATGTCCTAATTTTAATTAATGAGATATTTTTGCAGTACTAACAGATAGATGTGTTTTTCACATATGAGTAATGCTCCTCCATAACCACTTAAGGATTTTCCTCTAAATTTATTCTTATGAGTGATAACTTACTTTATTTGCCTGAAAAGATCTGTAATTGTTTTTATTGCTGAAGAAAAACAGCTTTGAGCATCATCTGGCTTTAAAGAATGTAAGAGACCTTAAAAATCATCTAGTCCAACCTTCTCATTGCGCTTATGAGGGAAATGAGGCCTAATGAAGAGAAAGTATTTGCACATAATGAGAGGTTAAAACACTATGACAGCTCAAGAAAGGTTTGATGAATGAGCAAATGGATCAATAAGTTGATTGATAGATGATGGATAGATGGATGAATGGATGGGTAATGGATGAGTGCATGAACTGATGGATCAATAAATGAAATTAGTGGTAGATTCAGGGCTGGAGCCTGATTGTCCTGGCACCACTCACTTCACTGAACCTCTACTATAAAACACTGCCTCTCTAAGGAAAAAAAATTAAGAATAAAATACCTTTGTATTTTTTTAAGTTCTACTTTAAATTATGAATTATTCTTTATACTGGTAATTCAAGACTAGTCAATACTCATACAGGTAATTCAGTGAATAATGCTTTTTTGTTTGGTTTGGTTTGGTTTGGCTTGATTTAGAAATAGCAGAATTGAGCATGGGCACATAAACTCTAGGTCATTTGAAATAATTAAAGAAAGCCTAGTAAATTGACCCATACAGCCCTAGCCAGACAACTCTCTGAATTGTGAACACAATGCCTGAGAGGAAAGAGACATTTTCTGGAGGTGGAACTGCCTTTGCAAACTTAAGCCTTTAGAGTGATGACAATGCCATTTTCCCCTTTGCCATTTTTTTTTACGTGTGTTTTATTTTTTTATTTTTTTTTCTTTTATTTCAGCATATTATGGGGGTACAGATGTTTAGGTTACATATGTTGCCCTTGGTCCCCCCCCGCAAGTCCGAGTTTCAAATATGTCCATACTTTCAGTGGTGCACATTGCACTCCTTGTGTATAAAAATAACTGTCCCCTCCTCCCTCCTCCCCCCACCCCCCGCCGCCCTCCCCCAGCATCCAATAGATGTTGTTCTGATATATACATTTGTGTGTTGATTAGTTAATACCAATTTCATGGTGAGTACAAATGGGTCCCGTTCT
>NW_012154840.1:2636859-2677529 GCF_000956105.1 Propithecus coquereli
ATCCATGAGCAAGGTAGGTTTTTCCATCTGTTTACATCTTCTACAATTTCTTTTTTTAGTGTTTTGTAGTTCTCCCTGTATAAGTCTCTTACATCTTTCGTTAAATATATTCCTAGATATTTAATTTTCTTTGAGGCTATTGTAAAAGGAATTGCGTTTTTGATTTGATCTTCTGGTGGTATAGTGGTGAGCATAGCTGCCTTCCCTTTGCCATTTTTTGACCTAGAAGCTGGAGAACCAAAGGATTCAATGATTATTGTAAGAAAGATACAATAGATAGCTAGGTAAAGGTTTGGAAGGATAAGCATAAAGTCCTTAGGCCAATTAAATTAAAATTTAATCACCTGGACTATAGGCATGAGTGATTCAACTACACCGAAGTTTCAGACAATTTCAACTGTACTCTGAATATTATTACTTCAGCTGGGATAGCAAGCCAAAATTACCTGCCATAGACCAAGCCATCTGGGCTCTGAAACTAAAACAACAGAAGTTTCGTATTAGCAGTGAGAAGAAAATTCATTTTGCTTGTATTAACTACTTCCATTCTGTTTCTATAAATATTATGCTCAGATCTAAGTTCTTCAAGAGTAAAACTCAACAAATTTCTCAAGGATCTCTTAATCATCCATATGGTAGATGGCTGAGGTTTGAAGAAAATTATAAGCAGGAGAGAGGCAGGGAAAGGGGCAGGGAGAAAAGTGATGAAGAGACACAAACTCCTCCTTCATCTGGTTTCATCACCGGTTCTCTCACCCCTTTGTCCTACAAATACGTGTGGCACTGGGTAGTGTTGATCCAATTCTTGACCCCTATATTATAATGAACATTTGGATTTCTGAATAAATATAAATAAAAGCTGTAGTCAGTTGAGTCAAGACTGTAGAAGTCACGTCAGAAGGTAGACTGTGTAGTTAGATACGCATAATACCAGTGATTTGTAGATAATTTTAGATTGGTGCATAAAGAAACTTTCTTTAGCATTCTCCAGCACATCAAGCCCATGATGCCAACAAACATAATGCTTAGGATAGGATAAAATAGTAATTTAAGCTTTAAAAAAGAGTCAAAATAGCAAGCTATTAGTAATAAAAGTGATGAGTATGTAGCAGATATTAGGAAAGTGGTATAAAAATGACCAAAATTTATGCTTAAGGAAAACTTAATAAAATTCAAGGGCTTTAGAGAGCAGGATATACATATTTATAACCTAAAGTCATTGAATTTTTATAGTCAATAATGAAATATTGGTTATGTTTACACTATATTTAATGACAGAGTCTTGAGCTGGCACGGTCCCTACTAATCAAATTGGCAAATGATTTTAATCATTTAAAGTACCAAACACTGGTACTTTGTTTAAGGGAGAGATCAAATGAGAGAGAGAGAGAGAGAGAGAATGCATTTGAATTTTTATCAGTTTCTAATTATCCTTCTTTTTAGTAAGTTCAAATGTTTTATTTAATTTGATGAGGGTCTCTTTTTAGTATCCTAGGTTTTAGATTAGGACTAGATGTCTAATTAATATGTGCCTCAGACTCAAAAATATTTTCTCTATGCCTTTCTCAGAAAGACAGAAATATCCAAAGTGAACTTAATACAATGTGCTTTTATTCACTCACACAAACAAAAGAATGTAGTATTATCTGGAACAATAGAAGTTTGGGGCCAAGGATCCTGAGCATAGGTCTTCCTCCAGATTTCCTACATACTACATTTTCTTGGATATGTGTTTTGCTGGAGAGAGAAAAAAGAAGAAAGTAAAAAATGGGGTTTTTTTTAGTAAAAAAGGTTTGAAATAGGACCAGATATACTGTTACATATTTGAGTCTGTGTCTTGCCTTAATGAAACAATAGACCAAGGAGAATTTGCATTTGGCCTACTAATCTTGCTAAATCACTGATTTAGAAGTCTAATTATAAGGATTTACTATCAGTACCAATAGTACCAATTATTACCCCACTCATTCTCCAGCCAGAAATATAGAAAACACACATACATCACACACGTCACATTTTATATCTGTAGAGAGTATGTGTACATACACACACACATATATATATATGTATATATATATATATAGGGAGAGAGAGAGAGAGAGAGAGAGAGAGAGGAATATGTACAAATATATATCTGAAAAGTTAATAAAAATTGTAATGATTTTTTTTGAGACAGAGTCTCACTATGTTGCCCAGGCTGGCCTCAAACTTCTGAACTCAAGCGATCCTCCCACCTCAGCCTCCTGAGTAGTTGCTATTACAGGTGCATGCCACTGTGCCCAGCTTGAAATTCTTGAGTGCTTTTAAATTTTTAAATTTTCCAAATATCTTTGTATTAATCTTTTCGAACAGATAGTTCATGATCATTAAAAAGGGGGTAGGAAGCATGAACAGCTGATATTATTTCCTAAGCAGATTAACCTCAAATCATTTTTAAAAGGGTTGCTGTACTAGCAGATTAGTGGAACAACATAGGCCTGATATATCTGAATTTTTTCAAGTCATTTTACAAAGTCTCTTTGATATCCTGTGGACAAAATGATGAAATGTGGGATGAATCACAGGACAGATGTGGAACATGTTAAACAGCTATATCCATGAACTGCTAATAAATAGATTTCCATCCACCCAGGACAGGCTAGTTGTAACATATCAAATACATGTCAGATTGTAGTATTGGGACAGAAATAAATGGTAACAGAAGAGTGCGAGGGTGATGAGGAGTAGACAAAAGCTTATCATGTGAGAAACAACAAAAGGCTATTTCACCTGGAAAAAATTTGATGAGAATATCAGTGTCGGTCTTCACAAAATTGAAGAGCCACCATACTGAAAAATAATAACTTATTCAGTGTGGTTGAAAAGGGCAGGATAAAAACTAAGGGGTGAAAATTTTAGTAAAACAGTTTTGAACTCAACATAAGGAAGAACTACCTGGTAATAGTAAAATGAGTTGCCTAGATAAATGGTGAGTTCCCTGTTCCTAGAGTGACTTGAGTTTGGATTGGATGAATGTTTGTCAGGGATGTTGGGGAGGATGTTATAAAGTGTAAGACTGGGTTAGATGACATTTAAAGCTTCCTGAAGTCATTCACTCATTCCACAAATATTTATTAGTCCCTACTAAGTGCCAGACACCATTCTAGGAACTAGAGAAACAGTGGAGAGTAAGACAAATTAAAAATATTAGAAAGAAAATAACATCTTTGAATCATATGCTCCTTATAATTAGTAAAATTGAGATCTTTTGATTTAGAGACCAGGACTATGTCCATCAGACTTATTTCTCCAAAGACTTCCAGCCTGGGCTTTGTCAGGCTGAATCTGGAGAGAAAAACTAACATTAGTTATTATCTCCAAAGTATACTACAGGAGTCTCATAAGAGGCTCAATTAATAGTGGGAGATACATAGTCAGTGAAAAACCACCTTTCTTGACTCCTAACCCAATAAATTCTTCAGTCTTCCCTCCAGAAGCGCATGGCTTTAGGAATTATAATGTAAATAAGGAAAGAAACATATGCTAGTTCATGTTCTTCAATCACCATTTCAAATGATTGTTTCATAGACATTGTGTAGAACAAAGAACAAAACAGGTGAGGCCTACCTGAACATGCTACTGTCAGGCCAATAATAGTCAAAATCACATCTGGGGGATGGACAAGCTTGAAGCTCTGACTCGGGGGCCGGGGGGCAAGGGCAATATACGAAACCTAAACATTTGTACCCGCATAATATGCTGAAATAAAAAAAAAATAAAACAAAATAAAAAAGGAAAAAAATAGTCAAAATCACTTAGTAAGCAGCTTTTTTTTTGGTTTTTTGTTTTTTGGTTTTTTTTTGGTGCAGAGATAGGAAAAGGCATCTTTGTCAGACCCTTCAAATAAACAGCTCTCCCCTATGGCAGGTCTCTACATTTTGTATATTAATATATCTGCCTTAGAAAACCATGTTCCAGGTCCACACTGAAGACAAGGGTGACAAAATTGCAAACTACAAAATTGGATATGATATAGCCAGATATATGTCTTTACTTGTGACAGCCACCTACCTACCTACCCTGATGCTCAGATAAGATAGAAGCATTTGAAATGTGAAAAGGCAAATAAATGGAAGGACTTTCTCAGGGAGGCAAATTAGACCAAAAGTAAACTAAAATGAATTGGAAACAGCCACCCTGCTCTGGCCCAGTCAGCAAAATGCAAAGCAGAGCCTAAGTCCCTCTGGTCACCCCCACTCCCCTGGGTGGTGAGTCAAAATAAAACATCACCTGATACAGAAAACAAAGCCAAGTTTAGTCAAGCCTAGAGAGGCATTGCCAAAAAGAGGGGGAGGGGTATAAAACAAATAGCCAGATGAATGTTCAAAAAGGCAAACAACCAAAACAAATAAACAAATACAAAAGATAATTTAAAAGGATAAAAGCAAATTTCCCAATTCTGATTGAGACAGAGAAATAGGGGCCACATAGGGAGCATTTTCCTGCCTGCCAAACTCTTTAGTTCACATGTAAATCACTCTGAGCCCAGGCCACCTACAAGTGATGATTGCAGAGAAGGGAAAAGACTGGGCAGGGCTCATGTCTCCATGGTGTGGAAGTTGTTTTCAACTCCTAGTTCATGAGCACTTAGCTAGGGCAACAGCTGCTCACTGTTGACTCCATCTTGGTATAGGACAGAAAGCTGGCCTGAGTAGGGGCATTTTTAGGAGTCTTTGGAGATTACTCTCCATGGGGCTGGTCTTCGATTATGTAATAAGCAAAATGTGGCCATCTTTCCTCTCCTATCCCCTATTCCCTGTTCCTAGGCCTTTTACCCCTTTTAATGGTTCCTACCTCTCAAACTAGTGGTCTCCCATTGAAGTGTCAGTGACTTCATAGAATGTCCCATCCAGGAGCTTCTCCTGGAGGACTTGATATAAGAGGCTGTATTAGTTTCTTAGAGCTGCCATAACAAATTACTATAAACTATGTCACTTAAAAAACAGAAGTTTATTCTCTCCAAGTTCTCAAAGCTGAAATTCCAAAACCAAGGTGTCAGCAGGGCCATTTTCCCTCTGAAGGCTCTAGAGAAAAATCTGTTTTTGTCTCTTCTAGCTTCTGGTGACTCCTGGCATTCCTTGGCTTGTCAATGCATCACTCCTATCTCTGCCTCCATCTTCACATAGCCATCGTCCCTGCGTATGTCTTTGTCTTCACATGGTATTCTTATGAGGATACCAGTCATTAGATTTAGGGCCCATTTTAATTCAGTACGAGCTTATCTTAACTACTTGTATCTTCAAAGATCCTATTTTCAAGTAAGAACACATTCTGAGGTTCAGGGTGAATTTTGAAAGGACACTATTCAACCCCAGGCAAAGGCAATGTTTAATGCAAAAGAATATATTTTCTTAGTGAAAGAGAGATATTAAATGTAAAATGGCAAATTTCAAACAATGTAACTATGGTAAAAGGGATACTTTGACAGGCATAGCTGCCAATAGAAGGAAAATGTTCAAATCTGTGTCCCTAATATGTGAAAAATAGGCTTTTATTTTTTTGGAAAGTTGAACTTTAACTCAAACCAAAGAAATGGAGTTTTGATTAAATCTTAAAATTATTTGTACGGCTTGTCACAAATGCAGGTATTTTACCTGGTAACATAAGAGCTGTGGGGAATAAAAAAAAAGCACAATCCTAATACCAGATTCTATTGTATAGTGTTTTGGAGTTTTTAAAAGCTCTTTCACAAATATGAGAATCTCAGGTTGGAAATAGAAGGCACTTAAATAATGTATCTTCACTACCCAGAGTCACTGTGATTAACAGTTTCTTGTGAAATTTGCCAGAAATGTCCCCCATGCAGTTCTTTTTAAATAACAATTTTTATTTTTCAATCTGTGTTATCTATTGCAGTCATGCTGATGTAGTAGCACAGTGACTTGACTAGATTGCAGCATAACTGGGTTACACAAATGCTAAAACCAAAAAGTGCTCCATAAGAACCACCTGGCCTGCTTAAAGGCAACTGAGAAATCACTAAACTCTCTTTAAAAATTTAGAAAACCAAAATGCCTTTTCAGCCCTTGACAAATAATTCATCAGTGTAATCCTTCCCATTTGCACATGCTGATGGAGTCTACTCTGCTGGCATGCATGAAGAACATACAAATGTCCAAGGAATGTGACATGACTCCTCAGTAATATTTTCTGCTTCAGTCTTTCAGCCAAGAAATAGTCAGAGAATAAAAGGGGGCCTATCTTTCTGTCAGTAGTACACGCAAAGAACTTAGCTTTAGATAATCCAGCTGTGCTAAAAAAAATCAAATAGTGGCAGAAATGGAATGGGAGAAAATGTGGAAATGACATTTGGTTATGCAAATGTGCTCCTAGAGGAAGCGATTGAGATGAAATAGCTAAACCAAGAGGCTCATGCCGGGGTTAGCATGAGACAGCCCTGCCTGTTTAATACCTGGTTTGAAGGGGAATGGGGGAGTGAATCATTCTGAACATCAAGGAAATCACAGCCAGGATTATAGAGTGTTAAGAAAACATACATTAGAAAGCTCTTGAAAATATTAAGAGAAAATATCAGCTGATAGAGCATATTAAAAATCTATCAGGCATTCTTGCAGGGGGTGGGGGGTTAATGGGTGCCAGTAGCTTAGTAAATTAATAAAATATATAGGGTAGTTAGAAATTGACAGGATCACATATTTCTTGCCCACATATATATAAAACATTTGCTTTTACTGTCATCTCTTTGTTAAATCTCAACTTTCTCTTTGAGTAGTTCTATATCACATTATGTCTATGAAATTAGACACTTCTTTCACATACCCTAAGCTTCATTTAAAGTGAACTGTCGCTACCCCTATTCACAGGCTGCAATTCTCAATCTCTGTGCCTTAATTTTCACTGTTTCCTCTATTGGGGATGTTTTTTATTTCATCTATTCTAATTTCACGCCCATATTAGGATTATCAAATCTTACCCTTCTTTCAAAGTCCAACTCAAAAGCCCAGCTGAACAGCGACCTCTTGTCTTCTAGTAAGCTTTCCCAGATTCTACCCACCAGTCCTCTCCACCATACCTCATCGCATCCACAGGTTCTCTCTCTTTCTATTATACCTTCAGACTTTCTGTTCCTCTCATATGACATTTAGCACTGGGCGATTTCTGCGTATTAATGCTAAAGTACATATTTTTCTTGCTGCACTGGCCTCTAAACTCCTTGAGAAAAAGCTCCAAGTGGATTCATCTTTGTGTTCTTCACCCAGCATATACACTCCAAATATACACATTACTCACATACACACACACACACATGTGCATATAAACAACCACAGCACAGTGCCTTTAATGGCCTGGATGCTCAATAAATATTTGTGGAAAGAGGGTGAGAAGGAAGGAACATGGGTTTACATTATAGAAAGCAAAATACAGATGGTCCCTGACTCACAATGGTTTGATGTATAATTTTTGAACTTTACTATTGTGCAAAAGCAATATGCATTCAGCAAAATCTGTACTTCCAATACTCATACAAACATTCTGTTTTTCACTTTCAATAAAGTAATCAATAAATTACATGAGATATTCAACAATTTCTTATAAAATAGGCTCTGTTTTACATGATTTTGCCCAACTGCAGACTAATATAAGTGTTCTGAGCATATTTAAGGTAGACTAGGCTAAGCAGTAATGTTTGGTAGGTTAGGTGTGCTAAATGCATTTTTAACTTATGATATTTTCAACTTACAATGGGTTTATCAGGATGTAACTCTATCGTAAGTCATAAGTTGAGGAGTATACGTATATTGGAGCAATCGTATTACATTGAGTTTATATACAAAAAGTTGAGAGGAGAGGAATTTTGTTTGGATGCACTAGATAAACTGACATGAAAATCAATGGTACTCTCTTGTACTAGCAATATTATTTTTATCATGAGCTGCAATTCAGCAAATGCCTATTGTTGGAGACTAACATTATTTGTAATCCTCACAGCAACTCAGTAATTACTTGTTATCTCCTATTTTCCAGGTGAGGAAAATGAGTCTCAGAAAATTTAAGTAACTTGGCCAAGATCACACAGCTAGTAAAAACCAGAGCTGGGAATTGAACCTAGGTCTGGCATACTTCAATGCCTGTGCTCTTTTCATTAGCACATCTTTTTCAAAGCACTTTCACAACTGTTATCTCATTTATAGCACACAGTAAAAATGCAATATTGGGTGTTCTCCCTCCTCAGCACTCCATTTACTGCTACATCTTCCATTCTCCCCAGTCTCACTGAGGCTCTACCACCACCCCTTCAGCAGTCTGCAACCCTATAAAGACCATACCACCACCATGGACTGATTGAGACCTGTAGAGGTAAGCCTAAGCATTAAAAGAAATAAAGCCTCCTTTTATGTGATTTTTTTAAATGCTAAAGCATAAAATCAAATTTTATCTTTAATTGACCAAAATGTACATGTGCTGAGTTTTTATGCTTCTATCTAGATTTTCTGGTATTATCTTTCCTTCTCCTCTTCTTTTTCCCTCCCCTCTCCTTGCCTCTCCTCTCCTCCTCTCTCTCTTCCTTTCCCTCCCTCCCCTGCCCTTTCTCTTCCTCCTCTCTCTTGCCTTGCTGGTACCATCAGCTTAGACTTAGTCTGCTTTCTGGATGAATCAGCATTGGCAAACCCAGAGAGTAGGGGTTCAGGAAGTACAGTAGAAGGCCAGATCTCTATGACAAGTGCATCCCCAAGAGTGGGATTATAGCAAAGTTCCCCACCCCCAGTCCCATTTTCCTGTTAGGCAGCAATGGTAGTTGCCTCAGCTCTTAACTAGGGCACCCTGGTCAGCACATCACCAGTGTTCAATGAAGCCAGAGTGCTGAAATCATTAAACAAACCTGCTGCTAACACTAGAGGTCATACAGGGTTAGCTTATAAGGAAATCAACTATAGGGCCACCTACATGGTGTGATCTGAAGGACACGCAAATGATATCTCTGCCCCAGGATATTTCTCCTAACAGAAGGGTCTTGAGGGGCTTGAAGTCTTTCACAATATCCTATGAAAATGTAAACACCTCCAAGAAAGTTCCTTTTAAAGCCCTATGAGGTAATATCTCAATAGGGATTTACTTTCCCAAAGTAAGTCAGCTGAGCAAGGGGGAAAAAAAATACTCCCAAGTATGGAACAAGAAATAAAATGAGATGATGGCAAATGTCATAAAGGGAGATGAAAAAGTGACAAATTTTGACTCCTTCAAAATTGTGCTGGGATAGACCCTATTTCCATTCCCTTATCAAGTGCTCTGGATCCCAGTCACATGAGTAAGGAGAATTCTTGGTCACTTTTCCAACTTCCAAGGATATTGGGAAATCCTACTGCCTGTATGCTGTATTATGGGGTGTTGCTGACAATGAAAAGTTTCCATTTGTACTAAGCATATTATGGGTTAAATTTAAGAAAGTGCTGCAAGCTCTAACACAACCATAAGAATAATATGTTGAACAAAACAGACACCAGGGTGGGACTGCCCCCAAGGGGTGGCTGGGCCTTGTGCCAGAGACCTGTGGGGTAACCTGTCCCGTTGACTCTTTTCCAGGGCGGGGAGAGGGAGGGGCAGAAACTTGAGTTGCTTAAAGATGCAGCCCAGCCAACTTTGGGGCGGAAGACCCCGGAAAAGACCTAAATTGTTCAGATTGTGCATTTACTGACAAAATAAAATTATGATTCTTAGTGGAATGTACAAAGTAGAATTTCATCTCATTCAACCTTTCTTTTCCCTTTCTCCCCAATATAACAATCAACATATGTAACTTATTAGCATAACTGAGTGTGAACATTTCTTATTGTTGTATAGTCTTTTTATATCTTTTAAATGAGTATATTTGTCCTTTTTTCCTGAAATATTCATTTGCCAAGTTAAGAAAACCTCATTTACTTAAAATGTCTTCATAACCATTCTAAAGGCTCCATAAATTCCATCATGTTGTGAGTGTAAGAAAAGGGATTAAAGTGTAGAGAAAACATGATGGGAGTTTGGATATGATTACTTTCCTATTCTTCCCTATTCTTACTTGACTAATTCAGGATATTAAAACCACTTTAGGCAATTTGACAACAGTCAGTGTAGCTCTTTTTTCCACTCAAAAGAGAATAATTCTCTATGTTTAGGCAGTTCGAAACTTGTACTTAAGGATGTTGAATTTGGTCTTTGCTCTTTAGTGGAGGGGGCTGGGGGAAGAAAGTTCTGTGTGTTTACATATTGAATAAATATGCCTGTAGGCAAGGCACTGTTCAGCGCTTTAGTCCATGGACTTTTTAAAATATCTATCTTGGCTGCTCCACAATCCCCATGTTAATCTCATCTTCCTGCTCAGGTGCCTCTAGTTCTGATTCTAGAGAATTATTTGTAAACTAAACCTACCATAACGCAGCCAGGAAGAAAAGATAAAAATTCCTGAGTGGTGAAAAATCGATGCTGTAAAATCCATGCCCTGTAGATTTCTTGGTATGAGAGCCCTTGCTCAGCCCCTACACAATTCTAGCATATTTACCTGTTTTCCCAATTCACAGATGATTAAAAAGAATAAATTAAAATGAGATTGCTGGTACAGCTTATTATTATTATTAACCTTTATTGGGTGCTACTAGCTCCCAAACATTATGCTAAGCCTTTTACACACATTATTTCACTAAATCTTTGTGGCAACCCTATAAAGTTAAATACTATTAATAGCTCCATTTTACAGTTTCATAAACTGAGTTTTAGACTCTAAATTTCAGAAGGACTAAGTAATTTGCCAAATTTGTATAGACTTAGTGTAGACAGTCATATAGGTAATAGAGTTAAGAACTATGTGACAACTTGATTGCAAAAGACTAAAGAAATACAAAGGAAAAGGGAACTACAAGAAGTTGGAAAGCACAGCAATTCAGAAGTTTTTCATTTGGAGACAGCCCACTTTATGCCTCTCAGTAGCTTTCAGAAGGCGACATGCTATTACGACAGAGTTAACTAGCTGGCTGGTGTAAGAATGACTCTGAACCATTAAAAATAGATTAAATTATGTTCAAAATCATCTATAAAAGAATGGATGAAGTATAACATCCATATGATTTCTGAGGTGTCAGAAAGAGCTCCCCCCTATCTCCTAACCTAGTCACCCAAAAATATCTCTTGGGTTGGCCCACTACAGAGCCTAAAATCCCCACATTGCTCAAACATCTGATTTAATCACTGAAAGCAGCTATTAAAATCCAAGTGTTACTATTATATAAAGATTTCTCTGATTTTTTTAAATTAAAATACCATTTATTAAATTTCAACTTGATGTACAGTACTGAACCTTCGAACTTATTCTTACAGAAATAACTAAATATTAAGAAAGAGTTTCAATTAATAGCTGTTTGCTACTTCACTAAGCCTTCTACAAATTTGGGTGCTGTAAATTCTTCTCTTTTCTTGCTAGGTAAAGTAAGCATTAACTGTGTGTTTTGGCTTCTCGAAGGGAAGGAAGGCTTTAGTTATCTGAAAAATTCATATAGCCAGAACACATCATTCCCTAAAGGTGGTGGTATCTTTACATGTGGTGTGTTGCAAAAAAAAAATAATAAATAGAACCTTGAAAAGTAGGGAGGGGAAAAAATCTATTTGCAAAATATTTTACTTTCCTTTTCAAAGCCTCTGCATTCAGGTTCAGCTAGCCCCGTCTGTCAATTTGCTGTGGTTTGGGCCTATTCTGTCACCAGAGTTTATCCCATTATGCTGACTAATGTGGAATTGACCATTTGTAAAGGAGACTTGGGACCACTACTGACTTGATATGTGACTTGAAGTGGTCAAATGTAATTCCCAACCCCACTCCTTACTGAAATGAAAATAGCTGCCCCTAAGTCTTGCCTAAAATGGTCACATGGCCCATACCCAGGGTATAACTGTGATCTGGCATGAGAAGAGAAGGTGAGATTCTGAGCAGGGTCACTTCCCAAGAGGCCAGCCCTTAGTGGACTTCCTGGGTGCTGCCCGAAGCACCTGACCAGCTCAGGGAAGCAAGAGAACCCAAGGCAAGGACATTGAGAAACAGCCAGGAACCCGTCCACAAAGTTTGCCTCACCCACCATGCATTCCCTTTTATACCTTGCCTAGATCTGTCCATGGTAAAGTTTCCAAGAAAACATGGCAAGGAGGAACCCTAGGGACTGAGTAGGTGGGCAGGGGAAGGGGCTGAGGGGCTGCAGGCTGTTCCCTGAGTGAGAATTAAACAAACGGCCCAGTGTGGACAGAGTAAGGGTAGATTACGTGAGACAGACATAAAAAATCAAATCCCAAACCACTGTGGTCATTCAGAAATGTTTGCAACTTTTCACAAGGGCAGTGGTATTACTCCCCATTTCCTGGCCAAATATTTATTAAAGTAACTAAGGACTGAGTACACGAGGCTGCCTCACATTGGTGCAGCATCCTACTTTCCTTGCGGCTCTGAACTGTGAGGTACTGTCAAAAAAACTCTTCCACACTCGAAATAGCTACGTTACAGAGGAGAGTTGGAACGTGTTCTGGGAGTGGGTGTGTTTGTTTGAGTTCAGTGTGTGCAGAAAAGGCAAGCCTCCACAGCCACTCACACACTTCCCTCTTCAGCGATGGGTACGCAGACAGCCGAGCTCCTGGACTAAGTCTCTGAATGGTAATGTACATTTATAAAGATTATTTTCTTAACTATTTTGAGGCATTTTATAAATAATATGCATGTGTCTGCTGAGAGCATATATATATTTAGTCAACTTTTGCTTGTTTTCTCCTGAGGCTAGTCTTATGCGGTTACTTATGTGGTATGATTTCTGAGGTGTCAGAAAGAGCTCCCCCCTACCTCCTACCCCAGTCACCCAAAAATATCTCTTGGGTTGGCCCACCACAGAGCCTAAAATCCCCACATTGCTCAAACATCTGATTTAATCGCCGAAAGCAGCTGTTAAAATCCAAGTGTTACACTGGGATATTAGGCAGACATTAGAAATTAAAAACTAAAGCAGAAAAGAATATGGAGATATTATTTCTGATATAATGTTAAATTTCAAAAGAAGAATGCAAAATGACATGCACAGTCTGGGTTAGGTACTGTTCTTAAAATGTCATGGGGCCAGAGCCAGCATATATGCCCCAGTTCATGAACATGAGCCTGTGGTAAAAGAAACTCAATGCTGTTGGGCAGATTTTGTTCTGATTTATGTTCAATGAGTGCTTTCCACAGTTTCTGATCCTCAGCTCCCACTCTCTTCACAGTGTATCTGAGACTTCCCCTTACTGAGCTCCAGAGGCTCCCAGTGACCTCTTGGTAATCAGCCTTGGTGGAGCCCAAATCCCCACCCCTCAGAAAACTCACGGAGCCTGACGTCTGCCTGTGAGCAGCTTTCAGGAAAGACCTCACAAGCGCCCACCCACCCAATCTCTCTTGGTAGCAAATAGCTCAACCCAAGCCCATTTCCTCAAAAGATGGTGGAGGACTTAGCAGCCTCCTATATTGCTTTGAAATTGGAGAATGAAATTCTGCAGGCCCAAGTGCAGCGGCTGATGGAAGAAAATGCTGCCCTTCAGGCCCAGATCCCAGAGTTCCAGAAGTCCCGAGAAGCCAAAGAGGATGAACCATTCCTAAAGCCCTCAGAGGCTCAGGAGCCCCAGAAGCCCCCAGAGTCCCTGGATCTCCCAGCAGCCTGGGAGTCTCAAGAGCCCCCGAAGGTGGAGGAGCCCCAGAAGCCCGCAGAGCCACAGAAAATCCCAGCCCGGGAGCCCCCAGCAGCCCAGAAGCCTCAGGAGGCCCAGAAACCCCAGGAGGCCCAGAAGCCCCTGGAGCCCCCAGCAACTCAGGAGCCTCAGGCACAGCCAGAGGCCCATGAGCTCCCAGCAGACTGGGAGGCCCAAGAGCCCCCAGACAGCCAGGATGCCCCAGAGGCCCAGAAGCCCCAGAATTCAGAACTCCAGGACCCCCCAAACACTGAGGAGTCACCAGAATGCCAGGAGACCTCAGCACAGCTGGAGTTCCTTGAGCTTCCAGCTCCCCAGGAGCCTCTGGAGCCTCAGGTGCTGCAGGAGCCCCTGGATCCTTCAGATGCCCAGGAGCTCCTAGAACTCTCAGCACCTCAGGAGTCCCTGGAGGGCCTGATAGTTGTGGAGACATCAGCAGCTTCAGAATTTCCACAGACCCTCAGTGGATTAGAGGCTGCAGTTTTTCCCCTAGAATACCCTTTAGCTTTCAGTGGGGACGCCCAGAAGCTTCCTGAGTTCCTGGTTCAACTGAACAGTTATGTGAGAGTCAGAGGGCACCTATATCCCACTGAAGCAGCCTTGGTGAGCTTTGTTGGCAACCGCATCTCAGGTGAGGCAGGAAGGTGGTTGCAGCCCTTATTGGATATCCAAAGCCCCCTGCTGGAGCAATTTGAAAGTTTCATACAAGTGCTCCAGGACACTTTTGACAATCCAGAAAACATGGAAGATGCCAACCATTGCATCCATCAATTCTGCCAAGGGGAGGGCCCTGCCCACCAGTATGTGACCCACTTCCACCTCATTGCTCAAGAGCTGAACTGGGATGAAAGAACTCTCTGCATCCAATTTCAAGAAGGACTTGCCAGTTCTATCAGAGATGAACTGTCTCTCACAAGCCCAGCCACCAGCCTATCTGATCTGATCACTCAGTGCATCAGCCTAGGAGAGAAGCCTGACCCCAGTCCATCAGGGGCAAGCCCCTCTGAAGAGAGAGATGGGCCTGAAAGTCCACCAGCCAAAAACCAACCTATGCAGGCTGCAAGCAACCGCCCACATCTCAGTGAAGCTGAACGGGCCCGTCGCCGTGAAGGCCACTTGTGTCTCTACTGCGGTCATCCTGGTCATTTTGCCAGAGATTGCCCTGCCAAGCCTCATCGTGTACAGCAGGCGGGAAACATCGAGGCCCGGCGGTAAGGGGGACCCCGGGCGGGCCAATCTACAAATACGCGTCCCCCTCTCTTCCAATATCCATGTCCCGTACCCTATGGCTGACTGTTGAAATCCGACTGGGAAGACGGCAGTTCTTTGAGCAAGCAATGGTGGATTCAGGCTCCTACAGAAACAGCATTGACCATTCTGTGGTTCTTCGGGAGAAGCTGCCCATCCGCAATAACATCTTTCCTCTGATGCTTGAAACCGTCGATGGCCGTCCACTGATTAATGGGCCCATAACCAAGGAAACACCACCTGTCGAGGTTAAAATTGGAAACCACGTTGAAGAGCTCCAGTTTGACATTATTCATGCACCACGGTACCCTCTGATTCTTGGAATTCACTGGCTTGAGACACATGATCCAAACATCGAATGGAGTACCCGCACTGTGTCCTTTCCATCACGATATTGTCACTATAATTGCTTCAGACACAGGTGGAATAGAAGACATCGTGATGAAATAATTGCTGGGTAGATCCTACATCCAAGTGACTGCTCCTGGCAGCCTGTCTTCTGTTACCTCAGCTGTCATCAGCACTTGCTGCTCTCCGAATCTTCCACTGAACCTCTGGCTATGAATCAAGGCTACCTGTACAACGACCCTGCCTCTTGGAACCCGTACTGAACCTGATGACTTTGAGTTACTTTTTTTCACCAACCCTGCATGCTTCCCTCTCTGACCCCTGCATTATGCAGGGCTGTTTTAATTACAATTTATACTAATAATATGCATGAAAATAGATATTAGAAACTAATAATGAAAAAGTTTAGCTGTTAGACTGGCAATATTTTTCTTATCAATTTCTCTTTATCACAAAAGTTGCAACATCTTTACAATAAAGAAAATTAATTTGCAAGTGACATTTTTAAAAATAATCAATAAACATTGGCAATTCCTGCTTGTGTTGGAATTGTTTCTTGGCTTAGCAGAGGGAAGAGGATAAGGGACTAGTAAATTAGGAGAGAGAGGGAATTGAAAAAGGTTCAAAGTTTGGGTAGAGTATCAAATATTTCAGGGGTGGTGACAGGTCAGTGGGTGATAGGGAGAGGGAGATGGAGAGAATAAGAAATGGTTGGTGCTGGGATTGGGTGAGGTATGGAGGGATCGGGGTGAAGGTAGAGGTAAGGTCGATAAGAGCATTTGGGGGAGATTGGGAGGAGATTGGAGAGGGTTCAAGGGAGGGTTGGGGTGCTGAGGGCAGGGGCAGGGGGAGGGGGAAATTCCTACAAAAATAAAGAGAGCACTGACAGAGATATTGAGCAGCTTTGAAGGTAAGCTTCTTGGACTTCACAAGTTAACCAAACAAAAAAGAGCATTGGAGCAGGTAATGAGACATCCCCCCTCAATGATCAGCCCTCCTGGTAAAGTGACAGTTCTTATTCCCTACAGCAGAAAAATATGCCCTAGAGCTCATGCTCATTAATTTGCTATTGCCAACGCACAGGAACAGGGTGGCAAGGAATCAGGTTTCAACACCTGCAGATCATTGGTAGCCAACTGTACCTCTCCTACACATACAGGGTGCCCTGCCCTGCTTAGCCAGGCTGCCTGCAGAACACATGGGGACAGCCAAGTCGGGGAAGGGAACTTATGTCCTTGTGGGCCTGAGAGGTACTAGTGTCCTGACTTAAATCTAACACACACACACACACACACACACACACACACACACACACCCTGCAGGGTGCCGGGGATGGAGGGAGTGGAATCTCCAGGTGAGATGTGAAGAAAGGTTCAGGCAGACCCTAATGCTTTTCCTCTGTGTTTTCAACTTTCCCTTGGGAGTCTCTCTCTTTGAGACCACTTGAAGAGTACTCTTCCCCTTACTTAGACAAATGATCGAATAAATTATCATAACCCCAGAAAGAGATAGGGGAGGAAATTACTATTCATTGAGCCACTCATATGTGCCAGTTACAATGTCAGGCATTTTACACACATTAATTATCTCATTACTCCTCAGAACAAGCCAGTGAAGTAGATATGTTTACTCCTATTTTATCAATAAGCAAACAGAATTCCATCAAGGCTAGTTCACTCACCCAAAGCCACACAGCTAGTACTAAGTGGTGGAGGCCTGCTTGGTCTTGAAAGCCTGTGCCTTTTCCCCGACAGTACGCCAATCTGCCTAATGCAATAATGAGGGCCAAGCGTGATTGTGGCCTCAGGGAACTAAGTGGGATAACCCTAAAAAGCAGAGGAAAAACTCAGAAGGAAAACTGCAGGAACCATTTGGGTAGTAGTTTCATTTCCCCAGTTCCCTTATCTCACTTCCAACCCTTTTGTTATTTCCATGTTCCTTTTTCATTTCTTAGAGGATTTCCTTTTGTTTAACTAATGACACAGCCCCTGTTCACATTCCATGGTGTTTTTATAAGAGTTGGGGATTCAGGGACAGTTACCAGCAGGACCTGTGCCTTACTTTGCAGCACCACCCCTCAGATTGTCTGCCTACCCACCTCCATAACCAATCAAATCCCATGTAGCCTTAAATTCCACCTCTTCTAGTCCTCACTGGCCTCGCCCTTACATCCCTGAACAGACTAATGTATTTTGGCATTATTCCATTTTGTGGAATATGGGAAACTTTCCATAGGTATATGTCCTACATTCACCCACTCCACTCCACACATACATACTTAGCCTGAGTCCAGGGACAGAATCACCTACATCCTTACCCTTGACAGCATAGCCTAACAGTACATAAAAGAGTCTCCACAGTGACAGACTCTACATTTGATTATCATTACACAGAGAAAGGGGCTTATTTGTATACTATGGGCTCTTCTTGTTTTTTCTCCTAATCAAATGTTCGTCTCTACTCCCAAGATCAAACACTATTTGTTAATGTTGGAATTCAAAAGAAAAAAATCTTTAAGCAGCCACAAAGAAAAAAATGCGTTTTATTGGTCAAACTACCCTGGAGCTAGGAAGGACAACTGTGTTTGGTTTTCCCAGGACTGAGAAGATTCATGGGACACAGGACTTTCTATACTAAAACTGGGACAGTGCTGGGTAAACTGAGAAGATTGGTCAACCTACCTGGACTTTCCATTTTTCTATCTGGCTATAGAGGTTTATTTAACTAGAGTGTAATTATTTACTTCACAAACAAGATTATCTAATCACAGAATCACAGACTTTCTGAGTTGGAAAATACTCAGCAAGTTTATTCCCTTAATTTTACAGTTGAATGAGCTGAGGCCCAGAGAAAGGAAAGTTACTTAACATAGTTCACTGTTATCAAGATCTCCTGACTCCAATTCAAGTGCTCTCTTTTCACCATGAACCACTATTCTATCCCCATAGTTAAAAATTCTGTCTGTAGCCAGCATTGAGCTAGGTACTGTGGACAGTGTTTAAAGTATAACATGAGAGTTTCACAATGTGGTCAAGAAGGAAAAATTAGCAAGCATTAGATAGCTACTATAGATAATCAAATGCTAAATTCTATGATGGCAACAAATACACCAAACTGAAATGTCCCAGCTGATAAGATTACTAATAACTTCCATTAAATGAGCACCTGCTTTTTGCCAGACATTGAGCTGGGCGATTTGAGTCTTTTCAACTGTCTGCAAGGTAGACATTATTAGCCCCATTATACAGACCAAAGAATTGAAAACCACTGAAGTGAGGTCACTTGCCAGGGGTCAAGCTGCTAAGAATCGATAAATCCCAAAAATAAACTCTCACACCAAAGTTGGGATTCCATCCAATGTACCACACTGCTTCTCAGTATGAATGACCTTTACTCTTTATTAACAAACTTAATGATATTGATTCACTAGATATGAGTTCAATTACCCTAAAAAAGATATTAATTTGTTAAATCATTCATTCATTCATTCAACGAACATTTATTGAATGCCTTCTATACATCAGGCAAGGCATGAGGGAAGAGGAGGGAAAAGGGAGAGAAAGAAAGGTACAAATATATCTAAAGTATGGTAAAGTATCATGGCTCTCAGTAAAGTATCATAGTTCATGGTAAAGTAAAGTATCATGGTTCTTTCTCTGATCACAATTTAACAGGGGAAGCTGTTGTGTAGCACAGCGCTATGATAATACAGAGGAGAGAGCACTAATTCTGCTATGGACTGAAGAGGTGCATTTTGAGTTAGGTCTTGAAGGAACATCACTGTAAACAAGAGGCAGAGCAGGGATTTCTAGGTTGAGTAAAGTGAAAATGAAAAAGCAAGCTGGCGGGAAAAACATGGTTTCTTCACAACAGATAGTTCTATGTCACTGGAGAGTAAGGGTGTGTGTGTGTGTGTGTGTGTGTGTGTGTGTGTGTACAGTAGGGGGGTGTAGGTGGGAAGATGAAACTTACAGGAGGTTGGAAGTCTCAGGTTAAACATCCTATCTGGCTGAGGAGTTCAAACATTATCCTATGGGCAATTTGGACTGGGATCTTTGTTTTTCTTTTCTTTTTTCTGTTTTAGATTCGGGTGTATTTTTTTCTCTCCTGCTGTAAAGTAATGCACACTTACTTTAACAAATTCACATGTGTTAGGAATTTATAACATAAAAAGTAAATGTTCCCTTTCTCTCTATCCCCTATCTCACAAACTAGGAGGTTTTGAAGTAGCAGAGAAGCAGGGTTGGTCTATATTGTAAAACTTTGATAGCGATGTGGAAAATGACAACAGAGAAAGTGAGGAAGTGCCCCTGTTCTTCTTACCTTCTTGGATTTTATGAAGATGAGTTCAAACTGTCAAAAGCAAGGAATTAAAAGTAAATTAAGCTCCATTTTCCTCAAATATTTATTTTGAGAACTTACTGTAAGGAAGGCACAGAAGTACATACAAATATATGCAGGACAACGTCCCTACCATCAAGAATTTTACAGTAAATCTAATAATGGAAAAAGGCTCATGAATGGTAAGAAACTACCTTTTCATTCAGGCTTCTTCAGTTTCAAATTTTAAAGACTCTAAATGGAGAGAACTTTTTACAAAAACAAATATTCCACAATATTTGGCACAGACAAAAAGAAAACAATTCCCTCTTTAGCCAACTTTCTCTAAGTTTAAACTGTAAAAGGAAAATGATCTCTACATATTTTTTCAGCTTCTCTTTCTGTTTTTTTAACAAATATTTCATATTTCATGATATTACAGTGTACCTGGAATAGTCATGGTTACTCTATTGAAGGATGTAAATGTGTTCCAGTTCTTAAAGTACCTGTATATTTCTAAAAGTATGTTTTAAAGGGTTTTGTAGGGAATGATAATTTTTGAAATTCTAGTGTAGAAACTTTGATATCTAGCATTCTACTAGATATCAAATATTAAATAATAAGAGCGATATAGGGGTCACAGCACCAGGAGCCAAGAGATTAGGATGAAATTCCTAGGTTTGCCACTTGCTAGCTGTACAGTCTATTTCACTTGATAAATCAAGATAATATTTGCTTTACCTATTCGTTGAAGTTAGAGAAAGTATCAAATGAGAAAACCCACATTACAAAAGCATCATGAAAGTTGAAAATGCTATATAAATAAAAGTTGTTATAATAACTTATGTTTTTAATAATGATTCCTAGGACCTTCAAGATACTAAAATGCCCATTTGAATTCATCTCAATTTCACAGACCTCTGTCTCTACTGTGTACTTCCATGTGCCAGGTACTCTGTATTGTCCATTCAATTAGGTTTGATATAATTATTGTATTAAGTGGATTTTTAATATTCTTACAATCAAAGCATTGGCACATATAACAGCACTCTATTTATCATAATACTATATTATCTAAAATGCCAATTCCTTCCTGGGGCATGCCAACTAGATGATAACTTAGTATAATTGATGTGAGCTTGTTTCTCCATCCCTTTAGCCCAACCTAGAGAAAACAAGTCAGAACAGACTAATCTTTGTGTTCTCACCAAGAAAAAAAAATAAAACCCACAAGATAGTTATCTTTTTCATTTCTAGTTCATAAGATTTCTTGGTAAAAATAATTGAAAGTTAAAAGGTCAAACTGTACTGGCCTCTGAGCAAGTCACAATGACTGCTAGAAACAACTGCCACTGTCATTTAACATGACTAACAGGGCCTCACCTTGGTTATTATTCCGCCTTACAGTGATTCAGATGTGTGAGAAAGTTTAGTGAAGCATTTTAGTTTGGAGAATGTGGGACATACTCCAACCAGATTGGTGGGGAAGGGTTGGGGGAACAAATGCCAACAGTAGTCAACTAACTGTGTCTGACTTGGCTCAAATGGAGGGACCATTATGTATTCCAATACGGATGAAAATAGGATATGGCAAGGAAACACAGACCAGTCATGTGTGCACAGGACATCTGGCAACCTAAATTTCACATGAGAAAAAGAAAGCATGAAATTTTACAACCACACAAAACACAATGTCTGAAATGCTATAGCTGAGTACACTGCTTTTCTTAGACTTCACATTCATTCTTCCTGTCAGTTATACCACAAATACCACATAATAGGTGACAAGTGAACGAGCTACATTGCCAATGAAGCTCTTCTGATTATTAGAAGAAAAGCTGGCTGAACTCCAATAAATTAAAGGCATTCCCCAAAAGGTAAATAACAAAGGGAATTTCCATATTTCAACTTTTATTTTATAATGCCGCCTTCTGTTATAAAGTTAGACATATGTTTGAACAAATAGGGGAGAGACCAATCAGAGGAAGTCAAAATAAAATCACACTTAAGAATGAACAGCACCTTAATGGAAAATGTTAATATGTTCCAATAACATTTTTTTCTTTTAAAATCAGTCGTTTATATTCGTTGTTAGTTCAAGCTGACTCATATCACCCAATGGGCTCATATTTTAAATGTGCTTTGCATATGCACAAAGAAAGTGACAATCAGTATTAGTTGTAGAAACTGCAGGTAAACTTTCTTTTTCTTTTTTTTTAAATTTCAAAACACTAAGGGTGTACAAATGTTTTAGGTTACATGGATCATTTTTGTAATGCTTGAGTCCTGGCTATAGGTGTGCCTGTCACCCAAATAGTGTTCATGGTATCCATTGGGTAGGTTTATTCCCCTCCCCACATCCCCCCTCCCCGCTGGTTGCTTTCCACTGAACTTTACTTCCCTCTGTGCCCTTGTGCGTTCATCAGTTAGTTTCAATTTAATAGCAAGTATATGTGGTGTTTGTTTTTCCACTCTTGCAATGCTTCACTTGGGACAATGGTCTTCATGCTATCCACATTGTTGCAAAAGGTATGAATTCACCTTTTTTTGTGATTCAGTAGTACTCTATGGTATACATATACCACATTTTATTAAGCCACTCATGAACTTATGGGCATTTGGATTTATTCCGTATCTTTGCAATTGTGAATTATGCTGCAATAACATTCAAGTGAAGTTGTCTTTTTGATATAATGACTTCTTCTCCTTTGGGTAAATACCCATTAGTGGAATTGCTGGATCGAATGATAGGTATCCTTTTAGTTCTTTGAGGAATCTCCATACTGTTTTCCAGAGAGGTTGGACTAATTTGCAGTCCCACCAAGAGTGCATAAGCATTCCCTTCTCTCTGAATCCACACCACCATCTGTTGTTTTTGGGCGTTTTGATAAAAGCCATTCTATTAATAATTGGGATAAAGTGATATCTCATTGTGGTTTTAATTTGCATTTCCCTGATGATTACTGAAATTGAGCAAATTTTTTTATATGTTTTTTGGCCATTTGTCTTTCTTCTTTTGAGAAGCACCTATTCATATCTTTTGCCTGCTTTTTTTAATTTCTGGGGTACAAGCGTTTTGATTACATGAATTGCTTTCATACAGTATGAGTCAAAGTTATCAGTGTGTCCATCAACCAAATAGTGTGCATTGTACCCATCATGTGTGAATTTACTCATCACCTCCTACCCTTCCCATCTGCATAATTTCCGTTGAATTTTACTTCCATATGTGCACATAAGTGTTGATCAATTAGCTCCAATTTAGTATTGAGTACATATTGTGTTTGTTTTTCCATTCTTGTGATACTTCACTTAGAAGAATGGGCTCAGTTTGATCCAGGTTGTTACAAAGGATACTAGATCACCATTTTTTTTATGGCTGAGTAGTAATCCATAGTATACATATACCACATTTTATTAATCCATTCATGTATTGATGGGCATGTGGGTTTTTTCCACATCTTTGCGATTGTGAATTGTGCTGCTAATAAACATTGGAGTGCAAGTGTCTTTTTTATAAAATGTCATTTTTTTTTCCTTTCGGTAAATACCTAGTAGTGGGATTGCTGCATCAAATGGTAGGTTTACTTTTAGTTCTTTGGGATATCTCCATACTAATGTCCATAGAGGTTGTACTAGTTTGCAGTCCCACCATAAGTGCATAAGTGTTCCACTCTCTCTGCATCCACAGCAGCATTTGTTGTTTTTGGACTTTTCGATAAGAGCCATTCACACTGGAGTTAGGTGATATTTCATTGTGGTTTTGATTTGCATTTCCCTGATGATTAGATACATTGAGCATTTTTTCATGTGTTTATTGGACATTAGTCTATCTTCATTTGAAAAACTTCTGTTCATGTCTTTTGCTCACTTTATAATGGGGTTGTTTGATTATTTCCTGCTGATTTGCATGAGTTCTTTGTAGATTTTGGTTATTAGCCCTTTATCGAATGTATAGCATGCACATATTTTCTCCCATTCTGTAGGTTGCCTGTTTGCTGTATTGATTTTGTCCTTGGCTGTGCAGATGTTTTTTTAATTTGATCAGGTCCCATTTATTAATATTTATTTTTGTTGTTGCTGTGATTGCTTTTGGGGTCTTCTTCATAAATACTTTGCCTAGGCTGATATCTGTAAGAGTTTTTTCAACATTTTTTTCTAGAATTGTTATAGCTTCATGCCTTAGGTTTAATTCTGTTATCCGTCATGAATTAATTTTTGTGAGTGGTGAGGATCCTGTTTCAGTCTTCTACATGTGGCTATCCAATTTTCCCCCTACCATTTACTGAATAGGGATTCTTTACCCTGGTGTATGTTTTTGTCTGCTTTGTCAAAAATCAGATGGCAATATGAGGACGGTTTTATACCTGGGTTCTCTGTTTTCATCCATAGATCTATGTCTTTGTTCTTGTGCCAGTACCATACTGTTTTGGTTACCATAGCCTTGTAGTATAGCTTGAAATCTGGTAAAGTGATGCCTCTGATTTGTTCTTTTTGTTTAAGATTGCTTTGGCTATTTGGGCTCTTTTCTGGTTCCAAACAAAGCATACAATTATTTTTTCTAGATCTTTGAAATATAACTTTGGTAACTTAATGGCAATTGCATTGAACTTGTAAATCACTTTGGGTAGTATTGACATAGTAACAATGTTGATTCTACCTATCCACGAGCATGATATGTTTTTCCATTTGTATCCTCTGTGATTTCTTCCCTCAGAGTTTCGTAGTTCTCCTTGTAGCGATCTTTCACCTCCTTGGTTAATTAAGTATATTCCTAAGTATTTTATTTTCTTTGTAGCTATTGTAAATGGTATTGAGTCTTTGATTTGACTCTCAGGTTGACTATTATTAGTATATAGAAATGGTAATGTTTTATGTATATTGATTTGATATTCCAAGACTTTGCTGCATTTATTTCTCAATTCCAAGAGATTCTTGGATGAATCTTTGGTTTTTCTAGATACAAGATCAAATCATCAATAAGTAGAGGTAGTTTGACCACTTCTTCCCTGATTTGGATATGCTTAATATTATTCTCTTGCCTGATTGTCCTTGCTAGGACTTTCACTATGTGGAATAGGAGTGATGACAGTAGGCATCTCTTGCCTTATTCCAGCTCTAAGAAGGAGAATGCTTTCAACTTTTCCCCATTCAGTATGATGTTGGCTGTAGGTTTGTCATATATGGCTTTCATAATTCTGAGATATGTTCCTTCTAGCACTAGTTTGTTTAGGGTTTTTATCATGAAAGGGTGCTGAATTTTGTCAAATGTTTTTTCTGCATCTTGTGAGATGATCATATGGTCTTTGTTTTTTCTTTTGTATATGTGGTGAATCATATTTATTGATTGACATATGTTGAACCATGATTTCATCCCTGGGATGAAGCCCATTTGGTCATGATGGATTATTTTTTTGAATTTCATGTGCTGTTGAATTCGGTTTGCTAGTATTTTATTGACGATTTTTGTGTCTACATCCATAAGGGATATTGGTATGTAGTTTCCTTTTTGTTGTTGTGACCTTTCCTGGCACTGGTATCAAGGTGATACTTGCTTTGTAGAATGAGTTCAGGAAGACTCCCTCCTTCTCCATATTATGGAATAATTTCTGTATCATGGGTACCAGGTCTTCTTTGTAGGTCTGAGAGAATTCAGCTGTGAATCCATCTGGTCCAGGGCTTTTTTTTGTTTTTGTTGGAAATTTTTTTTTATTACCGATTTGATCTCAATGATTGTTATTGGTCTGTTTAGGTGTCTATTTCTTCTTGGTTGAGTCTTGGGAGGTTATGTGTTTCCAGGAACTTGTCCATTTCCTCTATGTTCTCTAGTTTATGCACGTAGATATTTACATAGTATTCATGGGTGATATTTTGTATTTCTGTGGTATCAGTTGTAATTTCACCTTTTTCATTTTAGATTGAGTTTATTTGGGTCATTTCTCTTCTGTTCTTGGATAATCCAGCAAGAAGTTTGTCGATTTTGTTTATCTTTTCAAAGATCCAATCCAACTATGTCTTTTGTTAACGCTTTGTATTTTTTTCTCAAATTCATTTAGTTGTGCTCTGTACTTCGTTATTTTTTTCTGTTGGCTTTGGGATTGGTTTGTTCTTCCTTTTCTAGTTCCTTTATGTTTATTTTTATAGGTTTTTTTATTTTTTATTTCAGCAAATTATAGTTCAGCATATTTTGGGGGTACAAATGTTTAGGTTACACATATTGCCCTTGCCCCACCCAAGTCAGAGCTTCAAGTGTGTCCATCCCCCAGATGGTGCACCCCACACCCATTACCCATCCCCTCCTATCCCCTCTCATCTGCCCAACACCTTATGAATGTTGTTACTATATATACACTTAGGTGTTGATCAATTAATACCAATTTGATGGTGAGTACATGTGGTGCTTGTTTTTCCATTCTTGGGATACTTCACTTAGTAGAATGGGCTCCAGCTCTATCCAGGAGAATACAAGAGGTGCTATATCACCATTGTTTCTTGCGACTAGGTAAAACTCCATATACCATATTTTATTAATCCACTCATGTATTGATGGACATTTGGGTTGTTTCCACATCTTTGTAATTGTGAATTGTGCTGCTATAAACATTTGAGTGCAGATGACTTTTTTATAGAATGTCTTTTGTTCTTTGGGGTAGATGACCAGTGAAAGGATTGCTGGATCAAATGGTAGTTATATTTGTATCTCTTTGAAGTGTCTCCATATTGCTTTCCACAGAGGTGGTACTAGTTTGCAGTCCCACTAGCAGTGTATGAGTGTTCCTATCTCTTCGCATCCATGCCAGCATTTATTGTTTTGGGACTTTTTAATGAAGGCCATTCTCACCTTTTCTAGTTCCTTGAGGTGTGACATTACATTATCAATTTGTGATCTTTCTGTCTTTCTGATATAGGCATTTGAGCTATGAATTTTTCCCTGACGAATGCTTTGTGTCCCAAAGATTTTGATAGCTTGTGTCCCCTTCGTCATTCGACTCAGAGAATTTTTTAATCTCCATTTTAATTTCCTTCTTGACCCAAAAATTGTTCAGCAGCATGTGGTTTAATTTCCATGACTTTGGGTAGATTTGAGTATTTCTCTTGTGATTCATTTCTAGTTTTATTTCACTATGGTCTAAGAAAATGCATAGTATGATTTCAATTTTTGAATTTTTTGAGATCTGTTTTGTGGACTAAGATATGATCAATATAAGAGAATATCCCATATGCTACTGAGAAGAGGTATGTATTCTGTAGTTGGGGGATAGAATGTTCTGTAAATGTCTGTTAGGTCCATTTCATTTAGAGGTTGGTTTAAGTACCTAATTTCTTTATATTCTGCTTAGATAATGTATCAAGCTCTCAGAGTGGGGTATTGAGGTCCTCAGCAATTATGATGGTACTATTTATTTCTTTGCTTAGTTCTAGTAAAATTTGCCATGCATCTGAGAGCTTCTGTGTTGGGCACATATATGTTTAGAATTGTTTTTTCTTCTTGCTGAATTTCTCCTTTTACCGTTATGTAATGACACTCTTTGTTGTTTCTTACTTTTGTTGGCTTAAAGTCAATTGTATCTGATATGAGAATGGCTACACCTGTTCCCCTTTGATATTCATTTCTGTGAAAATTTTTTTCCATCCTTTCACGATAAGTCTGTGTGCGTCCTTGTGGCTTAGATGTGTTTCCTGGAGACAGAAGATACTTAAGTGTTGTTTTCTCACCCATTCATCCAGCCTATGTCTTTTGAGAGGAAGATTCAGTCTATTAGCATTGATTGATAGCATTCATATATGGCACGTTGGTCTGTTTGTCCTGTTGGGCAGTCCCTTATTGCTTTGTTATAACTCTTGTTCTATTGTTTTATAGGAGATCTGTGTTTTTGAGTTTTTTTAGATGAATTTACATTGATAGGTTTCTGTTGTGCTGATTTGTGTATAGTGCTTTTCTGAGCAGGTCTGGTCATGAAAAATTCCCTCAGTGTTTGCTGGTCTGGAAAGGATTTAATTTCTCCATCTATTGTGAAACTTAATTTTGTAGGATACAAAATTCTAAGTTGGCAGTTGTTCAGTTTAAGTCGATTGAAGATGGGCCCTAATCCCTTCTGGCTTGTAAGGTTTCCACTGAGAAGTCTGCAGTTTGTCTGATGGGTTTTCCTTTGTAGGTTATTTGGTGCTTTTATGTTGCTGCTTGCAGAATTTTCTCCTTCATTTTGACTTTGGCCAGGTTGATTACTGTATATCTTGGAGATTATCTATTTGCTATGAATTTTTTCCATAGCAAATAAGATAGTTTGATGTCCATCTTACATGTGTATGGCTGAATTTCTGGTATTATCAGGGAAGTTTTCCTCAATAATTGACTCAAATAGGTTTTCCACGCTTCTAGGTCTTTCTTCTTTGCCCTCATGGATACCTATAATTGGAATGTTAGTATGCTTCACATACTCATATCATATCTCGCTCAGTGATTGCTCGGACTTTTTAATACTCTTCTCTGATCCTTTGAATCTCTGGATTATCTTGAGAGGCTTGTCTTCAAGCTCTGAGATTCTTTCTTCTCCTTGGTTTAGTCTGTTGTTAAAGCTTTCAACAGCATTTTGAAATTCCCTCAATGACTCTCATTTCTTCAAGCTCTATTATATTCTTCCTTATGTTGTGTAGCTTTCTAGTGAGTTTTCCATTGTTTTCATTGATTTCCTGAAATATGTTTTAAGCTCCTTTTTGTTGGTTTTCAACTTTCTCTTCAATTCCAATCATCTTATTTGCCACCCATATTCTGAATTCTATTTCCATTATTTTGTTAATTTCTTTGTGGGTGGTGTCCACTACTGTAGCTTCATTGTGTTCTCTTGGAAGTGTTGAAATGTTTTGTCTTTTTATGTTTCCAGGGTTCTTTTACTGGTTTCTACACATCTGGATTCTCCTTCTTTGGCTCTGGGTTAATAGGTACGCAGGGCACCTGTTCCCCTTTGCTGGGGATGCTCTCGAACCAAGTACAGGAGTGACATCTGCTCAGGGCTGGGGAATCTTGAATGAAATGTTGAACCTCAGGGAGATTCTGCCAGCCCTGAAGTACTGGCGGGGGCTCACTTATGGGGTTTTGGGGTCCAGGCACTATCTGGAGTCTCGGTGGTGGAGTCGTGAGCGTGGCAGGGGCCCTGGAGCTACAAGGGCAGAGCCTCAGAAGTGGGAGCAGCAAGAGCTTTAAAGATGGCTCTGAGGACTTCAGAGGCAGAGCGGCTCATATAGGGGTCTTCTCCACCAAAGTGGGGACTGCTAATTCCCAGTCATACAGGCAGAGTTTTCACTCAGTGGCCCAGGTTCTGTGTAGGCAGGCTGGAGCTACTTTTTGGCCAAGGTTCTCCCCTGACAACTAGGACTCACTGAGGCAGTCACCCGAGGCTTCCCAAGTGGTGCCTGTGGTGTCTGAAGCTCCCCCTCTGTTCAGTTTTCATGCTGGGAAGGAGGCATAATCAACCCATAGTCACAGGGCTCAACGTGGGGGAGCATCTGTTCCCTCCCCAGCCAGGCGGGGTGATGTTAAATTTTCCTCCCTGTCAGTGGTTGATGTTTGCATGAATGAGCCAACTGTTGAGAAGTTCTTTTGTGTGCATGATAAACTCTAATCCCTCAGGTGGAGCACTTGAGTGCAGCAGGCATTGGGATGGGGCCCATAGCTCCCAGGGGGTCACTTGATCCCCACTATACCAGAGGTGGGTGGAGAAGTAAGACAGAGCATGGTTAGGTTGCTCAAGCCTGGAAGGCTCTGCAAAGCCTCAGCAGGGCCCAGAGATTGCTTTCCCATCCCCTAAGGGAACCCACTGGGAGGAAAGTCAGGGCAGGCTCTCCAGACAGGAAAGGCTGTTCATGGCAGGACGTGCTAAATGCTTGGTTGCTTTGGTGCAGGGCCAGGTTCTTCCCTGCCAGGGGACCCACCCTAATCCAATAGTGCAACTTTCCTATGGGGAGGAGTCAGTGCTCTCCCAGATTGCCATGTCTCAGCACCCCACAGTATTCTCCCATCAGTTCTGTACACATGGGCTCCCTCTACACCCAAGTCCAGCTCTCAAACCTCCACCTGTCCTGCATGTCTGACCTGCTAGTGTGTGTCTCTGTGAAACCATGGTGGGTAGGGAGCTCCCAGATCAGGCTCCCCTGGTCCACTGCAGGTCCTCAAGGGAAGTGGCATGGGGCCTGCTCTCTGTGGAGACCTGAGCCTGGAGTATGCACCTGCTGGAGAGAGGCTGCCACTTGCCAAAGTCTTGGCTCAAACTGTTCTCCCAGTTGCAATGGTTGGGGAAGGTGCCACAGTTTCAATTTAGCTCAAGTGCCTGAATGCACCATTCTTGGTTGCTATGCCTCCCATGGCTGGGCTTTTCCTCACCAGCCAACCAGCACTAATCCAACAGAGCAGTTTTCCTCCTGGGGAGGGAGGATGGACACTCTCCCAGATTATTGTGTCTTGTGACCCCATAGTATTCTCTCATCAGTTCTGTCCTCATGGGCTGACTTGCCACCTGAGTCCAGCTCCTAGACACCCCCCCCAATATCCCCCAGCAACCTGCTTGAGTCTGGGGTTCACAGGGTCTGGCTTGCTAGTCTGATCCACTCACTTGACACTCAGTGAAATGCCAGTGGGCAGGGATCTCCCAGATTGGGCATCCTGGGTCCACCGCAGGTCCCCAAGGGGAAAGGCATGGGTCCCACTCTCCATGGAAACCTTAGCCTGTAGCACATGCTTGATGGAGAGAGGCAGGCGCTTGCAAGTATCATGGCTTAAACTATTTTCCCAGTTGCAGTGGATGGGGGAGGGGCAGGGAAGGAAAAGCATCTGAATGGAAGAAATCTGGCTCTCTGGCCTCTTGGGTCACTCTTCTTGGAGTGGAACCTTGCACGGAATGTCAAAACTCTGGGATCACACAACTTTTCTCCACTAGTACATGTTTGCCACCATGTCTGAGCTTGTGGGGGTGTAAAAGCCTCCAAGAAACTTGGTAGCCCACTGGCCACTGAAGGGATGTGGTAGCATAACAGAGGAAATGGCCTGAAAAAAATAGCAATATTTTCTGTCTCTTTAAAACATCCTCTCCTCCTTTTTGAGAACTAAAGCGTGCATCCCTGCCTCAGGCCAGTGGTTGGGAGGAGCAGGGTAAGTCTTTTGTTTATTTGTGCAATAGGAGATGGCCCAGCCTGGACCTGGTAAATAGAGGTCCTGGGCAGAGGTCCTGGGCAGGGGTCATGAGATTGTCTTCAGCGGAGATGGGATGATCAGAATCATCAACTGTAGTTGAACAGCAATTGCCTGAAGCTGAGAACCCATCCTTAAAAGCTCTGTATTTCTATGAATGTTCAGGAAATTTGGATTTTGAGATGAGAATATCTACCATTTTTCCTCCTTTGGAAGCAAAGTAAATGTCTCCTCCCCCCTCAAAGCACTTGTCCTTGTTCTTATTTGGCCTCATGGACAAGTGCCAAGCCTTTGGTAACAGGAGGGAGGGAGAGAGAGATCCCCCTTACCCCTTCACTGGGTTCCAAGCCTCTCTGGATTTGATCCTTGCCAATATCTTTTTTCCTTTATCTTCTTCCTTCTCTTCTTCACAATCTTCCTCTGTGAGGTCCCTGGCAGGTTCCAGCACCTCTCTCTATAATCTATACCTGAGCTGTGTTCTCCTCTCCCCTCTACTTTCTCTGAAATCCTACCTTCCCTCTGGGATGGTCCAGCAAGCAATATCTCTAGTCAGCCATCTTGACCCCTTGCCCCAATTACTTTTTTTGGAGACAGAGTCTCACTCTGTTGCCTGGGCTAGAGTGCCATGGCATCAGCCTAGCTCACAGCAACCTCAAACTTCTGGGCTCAAGTCATCCTCAGCCTCCCATGTAGCTGGGACTACAGGTGCACACTACCATGCCCATCTATTTTTTTTTTTCTATTTTTAGTTGCCCAGCTAATTTTTTTTCTATTTTTAGTAGAGACAGGGTCTCACTCTTGCTCAGGCTGGTCTTAAATTCCTGACCTCGAGTGATTCTCCCACCTTGGCTTCCAGAGTTCTAGGATTACAGATGTGAGCCACTGCACCTGGCGGCCCCAATAAATTTTTAATAGTTATGCTAAAAAATGCAGAAGATAAAATTCCTGGCATGGAAAATACCAAAAACTGATAGTCCCAGCAGCCTCCCAATGCTCTCCTTCTCCTCTCCATTCTGCTCTCTTTTGGGGCCCTTTTTCTTCTGCTGGCCTGCCAGAAACCTAGATAACAAAATGCTAACAATTAACCATTGATAAGTTGCAGTAAGAAGCATTTCTCCTCACTGACTTTTCATACGGGGAAGAAGAATGGTTCAGAAAGACTTACACTCATTTAATAACTTTGTGAATAACCTTTTTAAAACAATAAATAAATCATTTTACAGATGAAGAATGGATAGACAAGGGCTAAGAAGCTTTAATCAAATCACATGGTGAAGTCAAGTGAAGAGCACAGGAGTGGTCAGGAGACTTAGATTTCAGTTTTAGTTTCTAACTTGCCCTGTGACCTTGTGTAACTCAATTGACCTCTCTTCTGAGGCTGTTTCTTCATAGTAAAAATTATGATAGTAATGTCAATGCTGGTTACCTTTATAAAATATTGCAGAGAGTAATTTATTCAATAACCGTTTGTTAAATTCCTATTAAGGTTATTTAATAAACATTTCTTAAATTCCTATTATATGTCAGTTACTGAGCTAGAACCAAATGAGTTAATGAATATCAAAACAGTAAGCCCAAATGTAAGTTAGAGTATCATTACTCTAAGGTCTGCCTAATTCTGGAAAGGAATATAGCTTTTGCAAAAAGAATAGATAAACAGGGACTTCAATATGACATTTCCTTTTGTATTTTATATTCTAGGAAATTTCCATTATTACCTCATAGCTATCTAGCCTATAAAAATTAGCAGAATTACATAATAATAAATGTTTCTCCTTCCCACCAGGTGTGTAAACTCTCAAGTTGGTTATCACTTAAAAGAATGCAGACATGTACACTGCATAGCAACTATCATTATCACTACTATTTCTGTTCAGTTAATTTATTGCTTACTCATAAAGAAGAGAAAAGAAAACTATCACTTAATAAGCACCTATTGTTGGTTACACTCTGCACTAAGGTACTTTACCTATAAAAAAATCACATCTAATCCTAACAAACATTTGACATGTAATGTATTATTCTTCTCATTTTATAAATACAATAGCTGAGTTCCAGTGAGGCAAAGATCACTCAAGAGAGACTGGTGAAGCTGTAAGACAAACTCGAGTCTGTCTCTCTCAAATACTATGCTTATTCTAGGCCTTAGAAAGAATGCTGGAGCTGGAATGCTAGAGATACTATAGCCCAGAGAAGTCAGATTCTCCACAAAGGTCATATAGCAAGTAAGTGGCAGAACCAGATCTAGAATACATACCCTTTCTTATCGAGTATAATATATTTTCCCATTAAATTTTATTAAATGAATATTGTGCCAATTTAAAGATATCCACCAAATGTGAAAAATTAGTTAATTGAATGAAAAGTTAAGTAGTACTTTCTTCATAAAAACTTTTAAATTTATTAAAAATTGTTTTCCACAGGAACTGAATTTAAAAGAAAAAAATACTTTTATATGTGAATATGAGTTGGAGATTTTTTTAAAAATTTTATTTATTTGTAGATTTGGCTAGTAATTTCCGGCCTTTCTTAAAAAAATTTTATCATCTTGTTTCTTATTTATTAGTTTTTCAAGTAAAAGAAAACAGAAACTTTTCAAAAGAAGGCAGAATAATGGCCAGCAAACATATAAAAAAATGCTCAACATCTCTAATCATTAGAGAAATGCAAATCAAAACCACAATGAGGTATCACCTAACCCCTGTGAGATTGGCCTCTATCAAAAAAACACAAAACAACAAATGTTGGCGAGGATGTGGAGAGACAGGAACACTTCTACACTGCTGGTGGGACTGCAAATTAGTGCAACCTCTGTGGAAAAGAATTTGGAGATACCTCAGAGAGCTAAAAATAGAAATACCATTCGATCCAGCAATAGCACTATTAGGCATCTACCCAAAAGAGCACAAAACATTCTGCAATAAAGACATCTGCACCCGAATGTTTATGGCAGCACAATTCACTATTGCAAGAATGTGGAAACAACCCAAGTGCCCGTCAATCCATGAGTGGATTATCAAAATTTGGTATATGTTTACAATGGAATATTACTCAATCATAAGAAACGACAGTGATCTAGCACCTCTTATACTTTCGTGGATTAAACTTGAGCCCATTATCCAAAATGGGGCACCACAAGAGCAGAAGAATGGGATTTGTACTCACCATCAAATTGGTATTAACTAATCAACACATAAATGCACATATAAGAATAACATCTATTGGATGTCAGGCAGCGGGGGAGGGGAGAGGAGGGAGGAGGGGACGGGTATTTGTATACACAAGGAGTGCAATGCGCACCACCCAAAGGATGGACATATTTGAAACTTGGACTTGGGGTGGGACCAAGGGCAACATACGTAACCTAAACATCTGTACCCCCATAATATGCTGAAATAAAAGAAAAAAAAAACAAAAACGAAAATAAAAGAAAAAGCATTTTCAAAAACTGCAGTTAAAATACATACCACAAAACACTAAAAAGTAATGAGACCTAAAAATATCTATAAACCAATGTAACCAAAAACAATAGAATACACATTCTTCAAGGAAATGTAGAACATTCTCCAGAATAGACATATGCTAGGTCATAAAATAAGCAATAATAAATTTAAAAAGATTGAAATCCCACAAAATATGTTTCCAACAATAAAATGAAATTATAAATCAATAACAGAAGGAAATTAGGGAAATTACTAAATAGGTGGCAAATAAACAATACACTCCAATAATCAATGGGTCAAAAAGAAATCACAAGGGAAATTAGAAAATACTTTGAGATGAGTGAAAAGTAATACATAACATAAGAAAACTTATGGGACACACAAAAAAAGAGTCCCTAGAGGGAAATGTGTGTTTGTGAGGGCCTGCATTAAAAAAAGAGAAAGGTTTCCAATCAGTAACAATCTGCATTAAGAAACTAAAAAAAAAGATGTAAACTAAAGCCAAAGGAGGCAGAAGGAAAGAAATAATAACAAGTAGAGCAGAGATTAATTAACAGAGAACAGAAAAACAGTAGAGAAAATAAATAAATCCAAAAGTTGGTTCTTTGAAAAGATCAACAAAATTGGCAATCGATCCTTTAGATAGACTGAACAAGATAAAAAATAGAAGAGACTCAAGTTATTAAAAGCTGGAATGAAAAAGGGGCATTTACTATTGACCTTACAGAAACAAAAATGATCATAAGGTTATGAAAAATTGTATGCCAACAATTAGGTAACCTAGATGAAGTGAATAAATTCCTAGAAAGACATGAACTACAGAAACAGACTAAAGAAGAAATAGAAAATTTGAGTCTATTTCTACTCAAATAAAGAGGTCGAATAAATAAAGAGGTTGAACTGGTAATCAAAAAACTTTCCACAGAAGGTATCCCAAGAACGGAAAGACAAGCACCACATGTACTCACCATCAAATTGGTATTAACTAATCAACACATAAGTGCACATATAAGAATAACATCTATTGGATGTTGGGCAGGGGGGAGGGGGGGGGGAGGGGGGAGGGGGGAGGAGGGGACGGGTATATGCATACACAAAGAGTGCAATGCGCACCACCCGAAGGATGGACATATTTGAAACTCGGACTTGGGGAGGGAGCAAGGACAACATACGTAACCTAAACATCTGTACCCCCATAATATGCTGAAATAAAAAAAAAAAAACTTTCCACAGAGTAAAGCCCAGTATCAGATGGTTTCACAGCTGAATTCTACTAAACATTTAAAGAAGAATAAAAACCATCCTTCACAAAGCTTTCCAAGAAATTATAGAGGATGGAACACTTTCCAACTCATTTCATAAGGCCAGTCTTAAACTCATATCCAAATCACATAAAGACAACACAAGAAAAGAAAACTACCAACTAATATCAATATAGATGCAAAAATCCTCAATAAAATACTAGAAAACCTAACAAATCCATCAATACATAAAAAGAATTATACACCATGACCAAGTAAGACTTATCCCAGGAAAGCAAGGGCATTTCAACATCTGAAAAACCGATCAATATAATGTACCATAGCAATATAATAAAGGACAAAAACTAATCATCTCAATAGATAAAAGTATTTGACAAAATCCAAAACCTCTTTATGATAAAACACTCAACAAAATCAAAAGTGCAAAGGAAATTCCTCAACTTGATAAAAGGCATCTATGAAAAATCCACAGCAATCATCAAACTTAATGGTGGAAGACTAAGTTCTTTTCCTCTAAGATCAGGTAGACAACAAGGTTCTCTCCTCTCATTGCTTCTATTCAACATTGTAGTGGAAGTTTTAGACAGGGAAATTAGATAAGAAAAACATAAAATCATCAATATAAGAGGAAGAAGCAAAACCATCTCTATTTGAAGATGACATGATCTTGTATACAGAAAACCCTGTAGAATGCAATAAAAAATATTAGAACTAATAAATGGGTTCAACAAGGTTGCATGATATAAGACCAATATACAAAAATCAGATATATTTCAGATATATTTTTACATAGCAGCAATGAAGATTTCTAAAATTAAATTAAGAAAGCAATATAATATCAGAAAAAAATAATATATCTAGGAATAAGTTAAACAAAAGAAATGCAAAATTCATACACTTGAAGCTACAAAATATTTGTTAAAGAAATTTTAAAAGGCCTAAAGAAATGGAAAGACATCCTACATATTAATACGTAGGTTATAAGACTTAATATTGCTAAGATGGAAATATTCTCCAAGTTGATCAGTAATTTTAGCACAATTCTGTAAAAAAAGAAAAAAATCTCAGATGGCTTCTTTGTAGGACTTGAAATTGACAAGATTATTCTAAAATTTATATGTAAATTTAAGGGACCCAGAACAGCCAAAATAACATTTTAAAAGAGAACAAAATTGGAGAATTCACAAGTCTTGATTTAAAAACTTACTACAAAGCTATAGTAATCAAGACAGTATAGGAGTGGCATAGGATAGACATATAGATCAATGGAACTGCATTGAGAGCCCAGAAATAAACCCTCATATTCATGGTAAATTAATTTTCAACAAAGGTACCAAGACAATTAAATGGAGAAAGAAATGTCTTTCCAACAAATGGTAATGGGACTATTGGACTGTTGGTTATCCACATGAAAAAGAATAAAGTTGGACCCCTAACCGAAAACATAGATAAGATTAACTCAAATGTATTAAAGATATAAATATATGAGCTAAACGATAAAATTGTTGGAAAAATATGAGTAAATCTTCATTATCATGGGTTAGGCAATGATTTCTTTGATGTGACACCAAAAACATAAGGAACAAAGAAAAACAAAAGAAAAATTGGTCTGAATCAACCTTAAATATTTTGACTTTCAGAAAAAACTATCAACAAAACGAAATGACAGAAGCAAAGATGGCGGATGAGAAAAGCCGCCAGTCAGAGTATCTCTGCAAAAAAAAAACGAATTTTAGAAGAAAGAGAAAGAAATAAGGAAGCAGAAAAACATAGATCGGGTGACGGTCGGAAGGAAGGGTGCCTGAAACTACAGGAGACTCCACGGGAAGACGTTGCGGAGGAGACCTGGAAGGAGAAAGGTCCTGAGAGGCTTGCAGACCAGCGACAAGGGTAAGTGGAGTGGTTAACTTCCCCCTCCCTTGCATCTCGAACTGTCGGTGGGCCCCTGAGCAGTTGGAGAGACCTGCCGACACCAGCCGAGACACGGCTGCCGCCAGTGAGCAGTGGCCTCTTGCGGACTCAGCGCCGGGCTCCCAGCTCCCTCGGGGCACGTCCTCAGGCGCAGACCCAAGCCTATCGGGAGACGCCATAGTGCTCCATTCTCTCCTTCCCCCTAAGTACCCATGGGTGCCCAAAGAGACACCACATGGAGGCATCTCCAAGGAACGGGACCTTTTCTTTTGGGGCCCTACAGCAGACTGAGGGGTACTCAGACTGCAAGTTCCCTACCCGCCAGCCCTCCCAGGTGCTACTTGCCTGGGGACTCCAGGAGAGTGGGGCAAATCCCGAGGTGGAGTGAAATCGATCCAGCTTGGGCACCCTGGAGGTGATTGAAGACAAGCACCCCTCCCCTGGCAGGATCAGGGATTGATCTCCAGGGTCCAGGGGACAGGCCTGCAGACCAGACCACGGACACCCAGGTCAGGATCGCACTGCCCCAGGGCACAGAAGAGACATCTGTGAAAGAGCCTACTGAGGAATGTGTGCCTTCAGGGGCAGATTAGCCTGCCTGAGCGGCAACCCTCCTCCCAAAAGAGGGCTGTGCACCAGCTCAGGCTATGATCCTGGGTAGGGAATCTCCTGGCCCACGTCACAGCCAGGGGAGATCCATCAGTCTGAGGTCCCGCTTGCTGGCAGAGGCATGGGAGAGGCCACGGAGACGGGGAGGGTGGAAGGGAGCGAGACCTGCTCCAGAGTGTTGGTCTTAGAGAGCCCCACCACCCAAGCCCAGACTTTCAGCTCAGTGGAGCCATTTCAGAACCTCCCAGCAGCTTTGCACAGAAACAAAGAGCAGACCTTTGACACCTCCTAACAGCAGTTCTGGAGCCCGAGGGCAGGCTTACCCAACCCAGCCCTGCCCAGACACACTCCCAGACCTGCCTCCACTGAGATGGAGAATAAGGTCAGCTGAGGCTACTATCCTGGGTAGGGAACCTCCTGGCCCACATCACAGCCAGGGGAGATCCATCGGCCTGTGGTCCCACACGCTGGCAGAGGCCTGGGAGAGGCCACGGAGAGAGGGAGGGTGGAGGGGAGCGATACCTGCTCCAGAGTGTGGGTCTTGGACAGCCCCACCCCACAAGCCCAGAATTTCAGCTGAGTCAAGCCATTTTAGCCCCTCCCAGCAGCTTTGCACAGAAACAAAGAGCAGACCTTTGACCCCTGCTAACAGCAGTTGTGGAGCCTGAGGGCAGGCTTACCCAACCCATCCCCACCCAGACTCACTCCCGGTCTGGCCCCCACTGAAGTGGAGAATAAGGACACACCTGGAAATCCCAGGGCCCCACCCACCACCTGAGGCAAAAGAGGGCATTGCTAGAGGAATAAGAGCTAGCTACAGGACCCAAGAACAGCACTGTAGCTCACTCCTCCCTGCAAGTGACACCTACTGACAGGGAGGTCATCCTGCACACCCTGTTACTGCGCCTACTGATTAATCATAAAGGTTGTGGTCGAATCTCACCCACAAACACCACCTACTGGCTCAGAGACTAAACAGGGCGTGCAATTATCCAAACGAAAATCTAAAGGCAAGAAGGAACAACTGATCCAGATAGGAAGGAACCAGCGAAAGAACTCTGGAAGTATGAAGACTGAAAGAGAAAGCACACCCCCAAAGAGGAACAACAGCTCCCCAGTAATGGACATTAACCAAACTCAGAACACTAAAATGACAGAAGAAGAATTTCAAACATGGATTGTAAGAACACTGAGTGATATACAAGAAAAAATGGATGACCAACACAAAGAAACCACAAAAAAAATCCAGGACTTGGAAGAAAAATTCACTAAAGAAATTGAAATATTAAAGAAAAATAAAACCGATCTCCTGGAAAAAAAGGACTTATACAGGGAACTACAAAACACCGTGCAAAGCCTCAAGAACAGGTTAGATCAAACAGAAGAAAGAATCTCAGAGATTGAAGACAACTCCTTCCAATTAAATAAGTCAGTCACAGAAATCGAGCAGAAAATTAAGAGAAAAGAAATAAGCCTACAAGAAATGTGGGATTATGTGAAAAAAACGAATGTGAGGGTAACAGGGGTTACTGAAGGTGAAGAAGAAAACACTCAAGGGCTTGATAAGCTATTTGAATAATTAATAGAGGAGAATTTTCCAGGTCTTGCTAAAAATCTAAATATACAGGTACAAGAAGCTCAACGGACCCCAGGGAGATTCAATGCAAATAGGAAGACACCACGTCACGCAGTCATCAGATTGACCAAAATAGCCACTAAAGAGGCCCTTCTACGAGCTGTAAGGTGAAAGAAACAAGTAACATACAAAGGAAAGCCCATCAGAATAACTCCAGATTTCTCAACTGAAACGCTGCAAGCAAGAAGAGACTGGGGCCCCATTCTCACTCTTCTGAAACAGAATAATGCCCAGCCTAGAATCTTGTACCCTGCAAAATGAAGTTTCATATATGAAGGAGAAATAAAGACATTCTCAGATAAGCAAAGACTGAGGTAATTCACAAAGACAAGACAAGCTCTCCAAGAAGTACTCAAAACAGAATTACACAAGGATCAGCACAATAAACACTCTCGAATGTGAAACCACTCAAAAGTTAAAGATCAAAGGCTAGATTCCACAATGGCTCAAGACAGAAAACAAAGCAACAAAATGAAACTCAACAGAATGAACAGTAATTCACCCCACTTATCAGTTCTCTCAATAAATGTGAATGGTTTTAACTCCACTCTCAAGAGATATGGACTGGCTGAATGGATGAATAAAAAACAAGCCAAGCATCTGCTGTCTCCAAGAAACGCATCTAACCTACAAAGATGCATTTAGACTCAAAGTAAAGGGGTGGAAAACAATATTTCAAGCAAATGGAAGCCAAAAGAAGGCTGGTGTGGCAGTTTTGATCTCAGACAACTTGGTTTTTAAATCAACAAAAGTAATGAAAGGCAAAGGGGGTCACTATATAATGGTGAAGGGTACAGTTCAACAAGAAGACATAACAATTCTAAATATGTATGCACCCAACTTAGGTGCACCCAGATTCATAAAGCAAACTCTACTTGATCTAAACAAATTGATAGACAGCAACACCCTAATAGTCGGAGACTTCAACACGCTACTGACAGCACATGACAGGTCCTCCAAGCAGAAAGTTAACAAAGAAATAAGGGACT
>NW_012154840.1:2687914-2699453 GCF_000956105.1 Propithecus coquereli
ACACCTGCACCCGAATGTTTATAGCAGCACAATTCACAATTGCAAAGATGTGGAAACAACCCAAGTGTCCATCAATACATGAGTGGATTAATAAAATGTGTATATGTATACCATGGAGTACTATTCAGTTTTAAGAAACAATGGTGATATAGCACCTCTTGTATACTCCTGGATAGAGTTGGACTGCATTCTACTCAGTGAAGTATCCCAAGAATGGAAAAACAAGCACCATATGTACTCACCATCAAGTTGGTATTAACTGATCAACACATGTTTACATATAAGAATAACATCTATTGGATTTCGGGTTGGGGGGAGGGGGGAGGAGGGGACGGGTATTTGTATACACTAAGAGTGCAATGCGCACCATCGAAGGATAGACACGCTTGAAAGTCGTACTTGGGGGGGAGGGAGGAAGCAAGGGCAATATATGTAACCTAAACATCTGTACCCTATAATATGCTGAAATAAAAAAAAGAAACAAATACATATTTCAAAACATCATGGTGTACATGACAAATATATATAATTTTGTTGGTTAAAAAAACTCCAAGTAGGTAAGAGAAAAAAAAAAAGGAAAATGAAATGACAACACACAGAGTCGAAATGTAAAATAGTGCAGCCATTTTGGAAAGCAGTTTGGCAGGTCTGCAAAGAGTTAAATAGAGTTACCATATGACCCCGTAATATCACTCCTAGGTATATACCCAAGAAAATCGAAAACGTGCTGACACAATAACTTGTACACGAATGCCTGTGGCAGCATTACTTTTTTTTTTCTAGTTCCTTGAAGTGTGACATTAGGTTGTTAATTTGTGATCTTTCTGTCTTTTGATGTAGTCATTTCGGGCTATGAATTTTCCCCTGAAGAATGCTTTTGCTATGTTCCATAGATTTTTATAGCTTGTGTTCCCTTTGTTATTCAGTCCAAAACATTTTTTGATTTGTATCTCAATTTCATCTTGACTCAATAATCATTTAGCAGCAGGTTATTTAATTTCCGTGAATTTGTGTAGGTTTGAGTATTTTTCTTGTAGCTAATAATGTCTGTTAGGTCCACTTGGTTTAGAGTTTGGTTTAATCCATTTATTTATTTATTTTCTGTTTTGATGATTTGTTGAGCTCTGATGGTGGGGATGTTGAGGTCCCTACCAATTACTATGGTGCTATTTATTTCTTCGTTTAGCTCTAGTAAAATTTGCTTTATGTATCTGGGAACTCTTGTGTTGGGCACTTATATATTTAGGATTGTTATGTCTTCTTGTTGAATTGCTCCCTTTACCATTATATAATGACCCTTTTTGTCTTTCTTTACCTTTGTTAGTTTAAAGTCAATTTTATCTGATATGAGAATGCCCACACATGCTCTCTTTTGATTTCCATTCACGTGAAATATTTTTTTCCATCCTTTCACATCGAGATTGTGTGCGTCCTTGTGGTTTATATGTGTTTCCTGGAGACAGCATGTACCTGGGTTGTGTTTTCTCATCCATTCAGACAGTCTATGTCTTTTCAGACAACCATCCAGTTCACTAACATTAATTCATAGCATCGATATGTGGAATGTTGATCTGTTCATCTTGTTTTATAGTCCCTTATTGCTTTGTTTTAATTCTCATTCTATTGTCGCGAGTTTTGGGGGCGGGTGTTAGATGATTTTACACTGGTGGGTATCTTTTGTGCTGATTTGTGTATAATGCTGTTCTGAGTATTTCATGCAGGGCAGGTCTGCTCATGGCAAATTCCCTCAGTGTTTGCATGTCTGGAAAAGACTTAATTTCTCTGTCAATTGTGAAACTTAGTTTTACAGGATACAAAGTTCTAGGCTAGCAGTTGTTCAGTTTAAGTCAATTGAACATGGGGTCCCAATCCCTTCTGGCTTGTAAGGTTCCTGCTGAGAAGTCTGCGGTTAGCCCGATGGGTTTTCATTTGTAGGTTATTTGATGCTTTTGTCTTGCTGCTTGCATAATTTTCTCTTTCATTTTGACTTTGACCAGGTTGATTACTATGTGTCTTGGAGATGAACTATTTGCTATGAATCTTCTCAGTGTTCAATGTCCATCTCGTATCTGTATGTCTGAATTTTTGGTGATACCAGGGAAGTTTTCCTCAATGATTTCTCTATGGTTTTGTCACATCCTGGCAGAGTCAAGCCCCCATTTCTTCCATAAACAACTTCAATAACACCCCCCTAATATTGCCATTTTTTCTTCCCTGTCTCATGTTTTCTGCTGTCTTATTCCTGCTTGTTAAGCTCACCTCCCTGATAAACTACTGACTTTCAAGTTGTTATTGGAGGCTCTGTTTGGGGGGAACCCAAAGTAAGACAAGTTGGGGTAATAGTACACTGAACAGAGGCCATACCACCTCCCTCAGGTGTGAGGGAGGGATTTATAAACCATGGAACGAAGTTTGGTTTGTACTCTAAAATGCAGTGAGGATTCACTGAAGAGTCTCAGATGGAGAAATAACATTTGTGTGTGTGCGTGTGTGTGTGTGTTGGATTCAAATGTTACAAGAAGTAATTGTGAACGAGTGGAAAGAGAATGTTCAAGGCTTGAAATTTTTCAATGTCCCAGTTCTTCCATTTACTTATTATGTGACCTATTTCAGTTTCAGGCTTTCTTGGCCATTAAATGAGAGGAAGTGCAATACCTGCAAAAGAACACTAGATTTGGAGCTAGCAACCATGGGTTTTAATGAAGTCCAGCTTTGTCTTTTCACAGTTGTGAAATCTTTAAAAAGTTCCTTAATCTCTCCAAACCTATCTCCTCATTTGTAAAATGAGGACAGTTACATCTCCCTCAAGATGATATTGAGAATATTAAATGAGACCAAAAAAGTGAGCATGCTTTGGAATGTGTAAACCACCATCCAAATAGGAGACATTTTTTATAATTTTAAGGCAAGTAAAAGACATCACTCTTGGCAGATGACAATGAAGAAATTGTTCTCATGTGTCTTAATTCAGGTATAATAGTTACAAGTTTGTTGTATTGGGCCATTTTATAATTACTGAGAAGTATGTTCCCACACTTTACCAGGGCTAAAGTTCTAAGACTTCCAAGAATAAAATCTGAATATCTACCTTCTGAAATAGCTGGAGAGGACAGAATAGCTCCCATTCCTTCCTGCTACCAGCTAGATGGTGTGGAACAGTCTCTGTTTGACCTGGAGTGCCTACCAGTGTCCAAGCCTGGAGGTAACAAGCCCAGTCCTATGTTGTCATTATTTTCCCCTAAGAATGCATTGCTACAAGGCAAAGTAGAGCAATCTCAAACAGCAGAACTTGTTCTCAAATCTACTATAAGATATCAACATCTGGATGAGGATTTATCAGTGAAATACTAGGCATACCAGCAAGAGATTTGACAAATGAATTTGGAAATGTCACAGATCTATGTCTAATCATAATTGAATTATTAATATCGTCCATCTTGCCATTTTATGGGAAGAGTAAGTAAGACATCCCACTAATAGAAAACATTTGTTGATAGTAACTTAACTTCTCTCAAAAATAGTTTCATCAATTCTTAATTATAAAAGTATATGGTTTATATGAAGTCTTAAATAAAGAGGGAACTCAGATCCAGGTTGCCACTAAGGATGGAGTTTAATACAACTAAAGACTCAAGAATGGCTCTCCTTTGGGTTTGAAATGAAATCTCAGTAGGACTATAGCAGATCTATATGTACTCCCTTGACAATCCACTCCTTCCATTCCTACCAAGCAGTGGGTTTCTTAGTGTCCTCCTTCAAATACCTTTTCACCCCTACTGTCATGCCAAAGCAAATAATTCTGATTTCTTAGGCTTCCTTCTCATTTTAGGAACTATGAAAGGAATAGGTTCTGCCACTATAAGTAGGACAGAGACTAGAAATTGTTGATTATCTACCTTTCCCATTACCACTCCCACTGATCATAATCTCAGCTTGGCTGTGGCATTAAAATCAGCAGTAGGGAACCTTTTGCTATCAAGTGATATTGATTTAAATGAGGGAAAAACTCATTCAAGAGTCAATACATAAATAAGAACATCTTTACTAACTCGAGTTTTTGATGAGTGAGCAGAGTGCTCTGCTTTTTAAATTCAGAATATAAAACAAAGTTTTCTTAAAGTAGTGTAAAAATAATATACTTTGATTGAAAGATAAAGAAAGATACTTGGAGGGCAGAATACCAGGATAGGGCAGTAGTAAAATGATAAATATTGGGATGATAAAACAAAGAACAGAAACTATGATCCATCTCTCTCACCCTGGGACAGATCACACCACTAAATGCTGTGCCTCATCAGGAAGTCTCCCTGCTCCGGCTCCTCCCCCATCCTCAGTTCCTAGAAATTTCTACCACCCCACCCCCACCCTGAGCTTTACAAGTTGTGTGCTTCCCTGTTCTCCAGATTTGGACTGTCTTTCAAGTCTTTGAAAGATGCCTTCTCTCCTTGCAATAGCTTCTTTGATTTGGCCAGGTAGTTATGCTGTGGTTGTTTGGTTTTTTCCAAGTCCCTGGTATTTTTGATCTCCAGCCACACACATCCTGGGTTTTTAGATAGCTTCCAGGCTTTCTCTGAGTTATTGACTTTTTAAATTCTACCTCCCAGTTTTTTTCCTACCCAATGTCTGCAGTTTGTCTACGTTCCATTTTCAAAATTAGAAAAACAACGTAATGGATTTCTTTGGTTTTTCGTCTCCCTAAATGATGTTGAATTTTCTGAAATTTCAAAGTTTAAAGGAACTATGAAGGTCACCAAGTAAAACAAACTTATTAGAACTTTAATCTCCCCCAAACCCACAACACTCCACAATGACTGTGGACCCCATGGACTATTAGAAAGACTTTTCTAAAATTTAGCTGATATTTTTATGCAGCTTCCTCCCTGGGACTACACAGAACAAAACTGTTGTCATTACCCTGTGATAATACTTCAGCTATCTGAATAAAGCTACCTTATATCCTACCCCACTCAAACCCCAAGTCATTTCCAGATTAAACAAATCCAGTTCCTTTTACAGTTGTTATATGCCACATTCTCAAAGCCCAGACATTCTTGTTTTGTTAAAAATCATTTTGTTATCATTATTAATATTGTATAGTTCCTGTCCACAAGGAGAAAAGACCTCTGTCTTGGAGTACTGTGTTTAATTTATAGTCATTTAGAATATAACCACTAAATATACTTAAATTTATGCTGATGTTTTAGCTTTTAGCATAAATGAGTTTAACAATGGGTCAAAAAGCTACTTACCAACATGCTTTGTCAGCATGTTTCAGCCTTTCCTGGTCCTTTCCCCTTGCCAAGTATGCTAGATAACCTTGGATTTTTCCTCTATAGCATTTGCATCACTGTAACTTATTTTTGAAATTATTCGTTTAATTATATCTCTCTCAATAGACTATAAGCCCCAAGAGAGCAAAGAGTAAAGAATAAAGTTTTCTATCTGCAGGTACAGCATCTGACACATAATAGAGCCCTCGCAAATATTTATTGACAGAGTACATGAATCAAAGAGCTTTCTTACAGTCCTCAAACTTGAAGAGATTTTAGAGTCTTTACTTTTAGATGGGTAAACTGAGGCTTAAGGAGGTCAAGGGATTTATCCAAGGTTACACAGCTCTTTGGTGAGATAACTATAATTGTAGACTTTGACACCCCTCCCACTCCACTGATATCCTGTGATTTTAGGTCACGCTCATATAGTTAATCCAGGGGCTCTAACTGTGCTAGTGGCCAAATTGGATAAAAGATGGCCACCAGGAATTATTCCTCTATCTATTGACTTCCTGAATATCAAACTAAAATAATCTACAAGTGAAACTACATTTTTTTTAAATAGAGCATAAAATTATTACACTATACATCAGTTTGAATTGAGAACTCAAAATACTCAGAAGAACTATGCTATTCTGATCACCATGGGACCTTCAAAAAGATTAAGGAGAAAAAAGAACAAAGTAGATCAACTCAAGTTCCTTGGTTAAGAAGATGTTTACTCTTTCTTCCCCGAGGTTTTGCTGCTTTAGACCTGCTCTGTCCAATACAGTAGCTACTAGGCACATTTAACTAATCTGAATTAAGATGTCCTACGACTGTAAAACATACCCCAGATTTCCAAGACTTAGTACAAAAAAGGATGTAAAATACCTCATTAATAATCTTTATGTTCATCACATGATGAAACAATAATACTTCATTATACTAGGTTAAATAAAGTATATTTAAATTAACACTATTTTTTAAAAAAATTTTTTTACAGGACAATTCGAAAATTTTAAATTACATATGTGACACCCATTTGTGATTAAAAACTCTCACAAAATTAGGAATAGAAGGGGACTTCCTCATCTTGATATAGGATATGTTCAGAAAACCTACAGGTAACATCATACTTAATGGTGAAAGGCAGAATGCCTTTCCTCTAATATCAAGAACAAGCCAAGGATACCCACTCTTACCACTCTTATTTGACATAATACTAAAGTGCTAGTATTAGCACTTTAGTACTGCAACAAGCAAGGAAAATAAATTAGAGACATACAAATGGAAGGAGAAAAATAAAACTGTCTCTATTCTCGGATATGATAGCCTGTATTGAAAATCCCAAGGAAATCTATAAAATAATTTTGGCAATAATAAGTGAGTTCAGCAAGGTCACAGGATATAAAATCAACACACAAAAATCAATCATATTTCTGTATCCTAACAATGAACATGTGAAAACTGAAATTAAAAACACAATACCATCTATAATCACTCCAAATAAAATGAAATACTTAGATATACCCCTAACAAAACGTGTACTGGACCTGTATGCTGAAAATTTTAAAATTCTGATGAAATAACTCAAATAAGATCTAAATAGAAATATAGACCGTGTTCATGGATTGGGAGATTCAACAATAGTAAGGACATCGATTCTACCCAAATTAGCCTACAGGTTTAAGGTAATTCCTATTAATACCCCAGCAAGGTGTTTTAGAGACATAAGCAAGCCTATTCTAAAATTTATATAAAATGCCACAAACCCTAGAATAGCTAAAACTATATTAACAAAAAAGAACAAAGTGAGAGAAATCACTCTACCTGATATTGTTAACTATTCAGCCACAATAATCAAGATAGCGTGGCATTGGTAGAGATATAAAGACAAGGTAAATGGAACAGAATAGAACACTCAGAAAAAGATCCACATGAATATGCCTAACTTATTTTTGACAAAGATGGAAAACCCACTAAATTGATGCTGCAGCAATTGGAAAACCATGGGACAAAAAAAACCATCACCACCTATACAAAAAGTAACTGAAAATGGATATCATTTTATTTTTTAATTTTTTTAAATTTCAAAATATTAAGGGGGTACAAATGTTTTAGGTTACAGGGATTGCTTTTACAATGCTTGAGTCCCAGCTATAGGTGTGACCAAATAGTTTTCATTGTACCCATTAGGTAGGTTTCTGCCCCTCCCCTACTCCCCCTACCCCCTGGTTGCTTTCCACTGAGTTTTGCTTCCCTCTGTGCACATGTGTGCTCATTGGTTAGTTCCAATTTAATAGTGAGTACATGTGGTGTTTGTTTCTCCATTCTTGAGATACTTCACTTAGGACAATGGTCTCCAGTTCCATGCAGAATTGTTGCAAAAGGTATTAATTCATCTTTTTTAATGGCTGAGTAGTACTCCATGGTATACCTATACTACATTTTATGAATCCACTCATGAATTGATGGGCACTTAGTTTGATTTCACATCTTTGCAATTGTCAATTGTGCTGCAATAAACATTCACGTGCAGATGTCTTTTTGATGAAAAATCTTCTTTTCCTTTCGGTAAATACCAAATAGTGGTATTGCTGGATTAAATGGTAGGTTGTTAGGGGACACAGGGGGAAGATTTGGGAGCTGGACTCAGGAGGTGAGGGAGGCCACGTGGGCAGAACTGAAGGGATCATAGATTTAAATGCAATTCAAAACTATAAAACTTTTAGAAAATTGTAAGAGAAAATCTTCAGAATCCAGAGCTAGACAAAGAGTTCTTAGAGCTGACACCAAAGACACAAGACACAAAAATTAAAATTGATAATCTGGGACTCATCAAAATTGAAAACTTTTGCTTGTAAAATCTCATGTGATAAGAAAAGTTACAGACTTGGAGAAAGTGTTCACAAACAACATATCTGACAAAGAAAGAGTATCAAGAACATACAAAGAATTCTCAAAACTCAACAGTAAAAAAACAAACAATGCAATTAAAAAATAGATCAAAGACATGAACAGACATTTCATAAAGAGGATATACAGATGACAAATAAACAAGTGAAATTTGTTCAACATAATTAGCCATGAGGGAAATTAAATTAAAGGCACACCTATCAGAATATCTAAAATAAGAAATGGTGACAAACATCAATGCTGGCAAGGATGTAGAGAAATTAGATCATTCATACATTGATGGTGAGAATGTAAAATGGTACAGTCATTCTGGAAAACAATTTTTCAGTTAATTACAAAACTAAATATGTGCTTATCATATGAGCCAGAAATTATACTCTTTGACATTCATTTCAGATAAATGAAAATTTAAAACTTATGCTCATAGCAGTTTTATTTGTAACAGCCAAAAGATGAAAACAGATTATATGCCCTTAAGTGGATGAATAGTAAACTGTAGTATACCCATACCATGGAGTACCATTCAGCAATAGAAGGGAATGAACTATTGATACATTCAACAACTTGAATGAATCCACAGAGAACTATGCTAAATGTTAAAAAGAAGTCTGTTCCCAAAGGCCACAAACTGTATGATTCCATTCATATAACTTTCTTGAAATGACAAAGTTTTAGAGGTAGAGAAGGTATCAGTGATTGTCAGGGGGTGGAAATGGGTGAGTGGAAGGTAAGTGGGCATGGCTATAGAAGGGAAACATAAGGGATGCTTGTGGTGATGGAACTATTCAGTATCTTGACTGTAGTAGTGGATACATGAACCTACACATGTAATAAAATTGTATGGAAGTAAACACATAGATGCACATACACAAGAGTACAAGTTAAACTGGAGATCTCTGAAAAAGATTGGTGAATTGTATCTATGTCAATATGCAGGCTGTGCTATTTTACTATAGTTTTGAAAAATGTTGGCATTGAGGGTAACCAAGTAAAGGGTACACAAGATCATACCACATTTGTTCTTACAATTCTATATGAATCTATAATCATCTCAACAAAAATTTCAATTAAAAATCACTTATGTGTTTAGATTCATAAAAGATTGCTTTATGACATGGATATCCTGAAAGTAAATTGTGATGAGTGTTATAATGTAAGTTTCTGGAGACTGAAAATGTGGCTATGCACCTGAATCTACACCACACATACTCATCATAACCTCTATTGGATACAGTTTGTAGGGCACAAAGCATCTTACATATATTGTCTAATTTGATAATCACAGGAGTACAATCTTACCTATAGGTAAGAGTCTTCCCATTTAACAGATGAGAATACAGACTCAAGTTGCTTGAGATTAACTGACTTGCCCAAGGTCACCTGAATAGTAATTAATGGAATGAAGACCTGAATCCAGTTCTACTGACCAAGCATACCACAAAAGCACCAAACCCCAAATGAACTTATTCCTCCAGCTACATTTCTAATATCCATAAATATTAATAGCTACCTAGTTCCCCAAGCTATTTCCTCATCCCTCCCGCTTCCCTCTTTTATCAAATCCCTCATGTCTGATTTTATCACTTCTCTTTTTAAACCAACCACCAAGAACTCCCCTTCAGCCTCTGTCATGTTTAGCTTTATGTCTAGACTTTTCTTTTTTCCTAGACCCTTTTGGATTTGATTTTGGATTTTTTCCTCAGTTCTTATCCAGAACTTCCAGAGATATTTCTTCTAGACTAGTTCCTCCAATTTATTTCTTTATGAGAAGGGATTAGAAAAAAGAAAAACCTCAATGGCTGTTCAACCTATTCAAGATAAAGCCCAAACAACTTAGCATGGCACACAAGCCTCTTCCATGATCTAGCTCCCGTGCATAACTTATCAGCTATGTAGCTTTGGGCAAGTTGTTCAATTTCCCTAATCCTCATTTCCTGCATCTGTACAACCAGGATAATAGTGATACATAGTATTGTTGCAAGAATTAAATAATGTATATAAAGCATTTAGCTGTGTCTGGTAATTATAAGTATTCAGTAAATATTAACTATTTGTAGTAGCAGTATTTTTCCTCCAAACATGTCTCATCCACCCCTCCAACAGGCATTCTATGCTCACAGCCCATCCTCCAATGAGCTATACTCTCTTATGTTCTCCATTTTCTTGTACCTTTGCACATACTCTCTCCTATCTCTTAAACTGAAATGTGAGAGATACTGATCTTTGTCTAGCCAAATTCTGTGTGGCCTTCTAGGCTCACATCAAGTGCAACCTCTTCTGGAAGGTCTTGTTGGTCCTCTCACTCCCCAGACAAAATTAAATGTTTTTTCTTTACACTCAAAAGTCACCTTATGCATACTATCTCAGATATAGCGCTATATATTATGTACTTATTTTCATGCTAACCAAGGAGGGGAAAGATCTCTACAAAGAGAACTATGAAACACTGAGGAAAGAAATCGTAGATGACACAAACAAATGGAAAAACATATCACGATCATGGATAAGTAGAATGAACATTATTAAAATGTCCACACTACCCAAAATAATTTACAGAATCAATGCAATCCCCATCAAAATACAAACATCATATTTCATAAATATAGAAAAAATAGTTCTATGCTTCATTTGGAACCAAAAAAGAGCCTGGATAGCCAAAGCAGTCTTAAGCAAAAAGAACAAATTTGGAGGTATCATATTACCAGACTTCAAACTATACTATAAGGCTATAGTAACCAAAATAGCATGATATTGGTACAAAAATAGAGACATAGACCAATGAAACAGAATAGAGAACCCAAATATAAAATCATCTACCTATAGCCAAGTGATCTTTCACAAAGCAGATAAAAATGCACACTGGGGGAAATAATCCCTATTCAATAAATGGCGCTGAAAAAATTGGATAGCCACATGTAAATGACTGAAACAGGACCGCTTTCTCTCACCATTCACAAAAATTAATTCTAGATGGATAAAAGACTTAAATGTAAGGCATTGAACGATAAGAAAATGTAGGAAAAAAAACACTTCTAGATATCTACCTAGGCAAAGAATGTATGACTAAGACCCCCAAGTACAGCGACAACAAAAATAAATTAAATTTGATTAAACTAAAGCGTTTCTGTACAGATAAGGAAATAATCAACAGAGCAAATAGACAATCTACGGAATGGGAGAAAATATTCGCAAACTATACATTTGATAAAGGACTAATAACCAGAATCTATAAGGAACTCAAGCAAATTAGCAAGGAATAAAAACAACCCCATTAAAAAGTGGGCAAGGTCGGGCGCGGTGGCTCACGCCTGTAATCCTAGCACTCTGGGAGGCCGAGGCGGGCGGATTGTTTGAGCTCAGGAGTTCGA
>NW_012154840.1:2699621-2708610 GCF_000956105.1 Propithecus coquereli
AAAAAAAAAAAAAAAAGTGGGCAAAATATATGAACAGAAGCTTTTCAAAAGAAAATAGACAAGTGGCCAATAAACATATGAATAAATGCTCAACATCACTAATCATCAGGGAAATGAGTAAATTAAAACCACAATGAGCTATCACCTTTCCACAGTTGGAATGGCATTTATTAAAACGCCCAAGAACAACAGATGTTAGCCTTGATGCAAAAAGAAAAGAATGCTTGTACACTACTGGTAGGATGGCAAAATATTAACTCTTTGCAAAACAGTATGGAGACTCCTCAAAGAAATAAAAGTCGACCTGCCATTTGATCCAGCAGTCCCGCTATTGAGAATTTACCCAAAGGAAAAGAAGTCTTTTTTTATCAAAAAGACACCTGCACTTGAATGTTTCTTGCAGCACAATTCATAATTGCAAAGATGCACAATCAACCCAAGCACCCATCAATTCATGAGTGGATTAATAAAATGTGCTATATGTATACCATGGAGTACTACTCAGCCATAAAAAGGATGAATCAATGCCTTCTGAAACAATTTGGATGGAACTGGAGACCATTGTCCTAAGTGAAGTACCTCAAGAATGGAAAAACAAACACCATGTGTACTCACTGTTAAATTGGAACAAACCAATGAGCACACACGTGCACAGAGGGAAGTAAAACTCAGGGGAAATCAACCAGGAGGAAGGGGAGAGGATTGGAGGAGGGGAGGGGCAAAAACCTACCTAACCATTGCAGTGAACACTATTTGAGTGATGGGCACTCTTAGAGCCATGACTCAAGTATTACAAAAGTTATCCATGTAACCAAAAACATTTGTAGCCCCTTAATAGTTTGAAATTTTATAAAATAGCCAACAATCAGCCTGAGTGCTTGGGCAGGTAGACAGGGATGTGGAACAATGATACACATATATATTTATGCATGTGTTTGTCCTTCTGTGCATGTTCATGTATTTGTTGGGGACAGTAAGCAGGATGTCTCTGACTTAATGGCAAAACTAAATATAACATATTTTGATAATTCTTGGCTTTCCTCTTTCATCAGAAATAATTAAAATCTGACTGTACAACTAAAGCTTTTTTAATGTAATAGACATATGTTCAAAATGGATTTGTGCTTCTGTTTTTCTATTACGTTTGCGTTTTGAAGCTGCCTCTAAGACTTCCTCTTTTTCATGGTACTTTACCAATTTTATTATGATACTAGTTTCTTTGTGTTTATTCTGCTTGTGGTGTGTTAATCTTTTTGGATCTTTGACTTCATAATTTTCATCAAATTTGGGAAATTTTCAGCCATTACTTCCCACAAATATTTCCTTTTCAGGGATCTCTCTCCCTTTTCAGTGAGTGATCCAATTACATATATCTTAAATGGTTTAATATTATTTCATAGGTCACTGACAAAACTAGCAGTCTTTTTTCACTCTGCAATTCACTGTGAATAGTTTATATCACAATGTCCTCAATATTACTGATCTTTTATTACATAATGTCTAATCCGTACTTAATGCCATCCAGTATATTTATTTTTTTAATATATTTTTCATTCATAGAATTCACATTTGGGTCTTTTTCTTACATTTTTCTTATCATTTTTATGCTTTCATCTTCTTTGTTGAACATATGGGTTTTAAAATCCTTGTCTGCTAATTCCATCACCTTTGTTACATATGAGTATATGTCTATTGATTTATTTTTCTCTTGGGTGTGGTCTTATTTTTCTGCCTCTTTTCTGACTTAGTAATTTTCATTGGATCTGAACATTTTGTATTTTACATTCTTGGGGTACCATATTTCATTGGACTTTGTTCTGATGTGCACTTAAGTTACTTGGAATCAATTGGAACCATTTAATGCTACTTTCAAGATTTTTTTTAAAGTGAATACAGATCAATGTTTAGTGTAGGGCTAATTTAACCCAACTACTAAGGCTACGCCCTTCTAAGGACTCTACCTGATGCCCTTTGCATTATCAGGTCTTTCCCCTCAAGTGGGTAGAAACATGAAGTCTTCCCATATCATTATAATCTCTGAGAGTTGTTCAACCCACTGTTTTCCAATGATTCTTTTCCTAGCCTCAGTATGTTTCCTCTCACCCATGTGAAGACCAGTACTAAGCCAAAGACTTAGGAGGCCCCTGTATAGAGTTTCCTCTTTGTACAGTCACCCTTCTCTCTGGTGTTCTGCCTCACAAATTATAGCTAACTTGACTTTTCTGAATTTTTATTATTATTTCCTCAACTCAGCAAGATCACCACGTTCTGTTTGGGTTCCTTCACCATGTACTTTAGCCTGAAAACTTTTTCCAGACTGCAAACTAGGGCAATCTTGAGGTTTAAGTTATTTGTTTTTCTTTTCTTAGAGATTAAAGTCCTACCTTGAATATACTCCAATTTCAGAAAACTGTTATTTCATAAGTTTTATCTTGCTTTCTAGTTGTTTATTGGGTAGATAAATCTTTTTGCTGTTATTCCATCATGGTCAGAAGGGTAAGTCCATAGAGAGTTTTTTAAAACTTAAAATAGTTGCCACCATTTAAAAATTCAACAACTTTACTCAAAATTATGAATTTCTGGCTTCTCTTAATAACTGAGACCTAGGAATATTGGGCCTAATTTCCTACATAGAAGTAATGATCTGGAACTGAATATAGGTCACCTCCTTTAGGTAGGGCTTGATCTATCTAGTTTATTACCATATCCTCATGGGCCACCTCCCTTGTTTGCATTATCTGCTCAGTGCCTTCAAGCATGATTGACATTCAAAATGTTTTACAACCGGTATGTCACAGACATTAACCCATAAGAATGGACAATTGCTAAATATAATTTGTACAACCATATTGGTATAACTATTTAAACATCAGACCTACTTATGTATGCTTCTAACTCTTGTCTAATACTCTACTGTTCCCTAAAGGACATGATTTTGGGATATCAGAAAGAACTCCTTAGCTCCTATCCACCAACTGCTTCTGAAATAATTAGTCGGGGCATATTAAGCACTGTTGTAACAGAGTAGAAAGCCCATTGGATTGAAAGTTGGAAGCCGGAGTGCTCAGTGCATGGCCATGGGCAAGTCATAATTTCCCCCTCATTTTTTCTGTCATCAGTGTCAAGGGATTATGGGACATGATGTCTAAGATCCTTGCCACCTCAAATATTCTGTGAATACCTTTAATAAATTATCCCTCTAAATTTTTCTAGGTTGTAAACATCTATCCTAAATAAGCAAAAAAAAAAAAAAAAAAATGACTGAACTTGCATACACAGAGCTCAGAGTTCTAATCAAAGAAAACTCAGAAGAAAGCCAATCTTATAAATGGTCAATGGTTTTCATAAGTATTATTTTGCTGTAAGGTGATTATACATTAATAGCAAATGACTTAGACCAAAAGACGAATTTGACGTTGCTCTTAGGGCTGTTCTGACACTTGGCCATTTTGATCACTTACGGAAGGGCTAAAGTAGAAGAGGTTTTTTGGGGTCCAAACTTTCTCCTGTACAATTGTCCAGGGAAGCAGAGAACTAGTGACCAGATTCATCTCAATTGCTCAAACCCAAGCCTAGGTAAAGGATCACTTAGAAGGAAGGAGAAGCTAGTCTGAGGCCATCTAGATTTGTAACCCAGGTGATTCAAAGTGTCCAAGTTAAGGACATGGAGTCTCACAGACTTGGGTTTTGATCCTAGGTCCACTACTTACTAGTTGGGTGACCCTAGTAAGGGCATTTTATCTCACTGGGCCTTAGTTTCCATATACAAAAAATAGAATAATAATACCATGCCTCCCTGGGGGGATTAAATGAGATAATATGCACTAAAGCACCTAGTACAAAGTTGGGCTTATGGAAGATATATAATAAATTATAATATTAATAACTAAGGGTTTTCTTGAAATCCCAGTCTCTACTGACCCACAGGCCAGCTCTCAGGTGTTGGTACCTGAAACAGGGTGGACAATAGAATACAGAGAACCATTTGGACATAAGACATGCTGACCCCCAACCATTAACTATGGAAGTTGATGCCTCAAGATGAGCCAGAGAAATTAACACAGTTTAGTCCTCTGGATTTAGATAGAAAGAATGATGGGATACAAAAGCAAATCGGTGATCTACTTCTACTTCCTCCTGTTGCCTCTAGAGGCCAGTCTACCAAAAACAGTCTAAGGACTGAGCACCAGATAAGAAATCAGTTTGGGAGGAAAGAGGGAAAAATGTAGTCAGGGGCTATTAGTAATGCACATGCTGGTATATAGTCTAAAGCTGCTTTTCTAACACCAATCCAGCAATTTTCTGGAAATAGGACTCAGGATAAAGAGGGGTTGAGAGATCTTCAGCATCAAAAAAGTTAGGCCTAGGTGGAGTGCTTTCATTTTGCTTAAAATAGAGCAATCCAAACATGGTTTCTGGACTCCTTTGCAACAATGTTTTTGTTGGTCCACTCTAACCTCCCCTATCTATACCTTTTAAACAGAGACTTTCCCTGTGCCCCATCTCCAGAAAGTTGTGTTCTCTGTTTTAATGTATTCCAACTGCCTCTACCAGGTTTTGCTTCAACAAGGTTCCAAGTGCTTCCTCTGCCAGTGCTAGCTACATTTTGCCTGGGAATTCCAGGGGTCAAAAGGAATGAGCCTAATGGTGGAATAGTAAGCTTCCAGCTCTTTTTCCCAAGCGTTGCTTCCAACACTAAAATAAATAGTTGTTAACTAGAGTAACTGCTGGCCACACTCCACGTGGACTTCAACAACAAATATTTACTGAGGTCCTACCATGTTCCAGACACTTTCACATATATTGTCTCATGCCTTTTCTGTAAGATAGCCAAGGCATATGATATTAACCCTATTATACAAATGAGGTCACTGAAGCACAGGGAGGTTAAAGGTCATTCTTTGAAACACATAGTAAATGACTGATTTGAGAATTTAAATCAAAACTACTTCAAGGCTAAACGTTCTTCCTGCCATATAGTACCTGCCCTGACAACACAATGACTTAAAAATCACACTGAGGTATCAATTCACTGGCCCTAAGAAAACTAGATAAATATTGCTCCGCACAAAGTCCCTGACACACTAGTAGTTGGTCAGGAAATAAAAGGATGTCATAATCTTCCAACTCTCTTGCCTCCACTAAAAATTTGACCAACGAGTCAACCTGCCTAGAAACCACATTATTTCTTCTGTTAAACTCATCTCCATGCTTCTTATTACAGTCTGAAGTAGGCTAGGACCCCATGATAGGCGTTTATCCAATAAAATAATTTTCTCATCTGCTGGATAGGGCCTTCAATGACTTTCTCAGCAGTGAAAGTCTTTAACCACACATGGACAATCAGGCATAAAGCACAGATGCCCAGGGCAAAGAAGAGAGTAACTTCAATTTATATTAAGGGCAAATAAAGGATATTAGGGCCTTTCAAAGAGTAGATATGGGTATCTACTGATGAAGGTGTCAAAGATGAGTCCAGTCCTCTCATTTTTTAAAATGTTATTCATCTGGTTGTACATATTTTTGGGGTACATGTGATATTTTGATACATGTATAAAATGTGTAATGATCAAATATAGTTGAGATATACATCACCTCAAATATTTATCTTTTCTTTTTGTTGGGAGCATTACAGTTTTTCTCTTCTACCTATTTTGAAATATATAATAAATTATTGTTAACTATAATTACAGTATAAATACTGTACTATCGAATACTAGAAATTATTCCTTCTAGCTAACTGTATTTTTGTACCCATTAACCGACTTCTCTTCATCCACCCCTTTCCCCTTCCCTTCCCGGCTTCTGGTAACCACCATTCTACTACCTCCATGGGATCCACTTTTTAGCTCCCACGTGAATGAGAAAATGCAATATCTGTCTTTCTGTGTCTGGCTTATTTTGCTTAACATAATGACCATAAGTTCCATCCATGTTGCTGCAAATGACAAAATGACAATTTCATTTTTTATGGCTGAATAATATTCCATTGTATATATATACCACATTTTCTTTATCCATTCATCCATTGATGGACATTTAGGTTGATTACATATCTTGGCTGTTGTAAATATTGCTACAATAAAGATGGGAATGCAGATATCACTTCCATATACTAATTTTTTTTCTTTTGTATCCCACCCAGCAGTGGGATCGCTAGATGATATGGTAGTCCTATTTTCAGTTTTTTGAGTAACCTCGATACTGTTTTCCTTAATGGCTATACTACTTTACATTCTCATTACCAGTGTACTAGTGTTCTCCTTTCTCCACATCCTGGCCAGCATTTGTTATTTTTTGTCTTCTTGATAATAGACATCCTAACTAGGGTAAGATGATATCTCATTGTGGTTTTGAGTTGCATTTCCCTGATGTTTAGTATATAAAGAATTTGAAGCCCAGAGAGGAGAAGAGAACTACTCAAAGTCATACAGTGAGAGATGAGACCAGAATCCAGGTGTTTGACTCTCCATCACATGCAGATACAGCTATTAGGAACCTGGAAGTAGTGCTAAAGAAGCAGTGGCAGGAAGTGGATGAGCCAAGTAAAGGAAGATTAGAGAAAAAAAAATCTGGGATTACATACTTCATAGATTAGAGACCTACTATTTGGCCTTAAGTAAGTGCTAAACTTAAATAAGAAGAATAATAACACACCTCACTAAAAGAATTAAATGAGATAATACACAATGAAGAACCTAGAACAGTTTGGATCAGAGCATATATATAATAAATGATATATATAAATTTTAATGAAAATTACCAAATTTGAGTATGTATCAAAATCACCTGAAACTCTTATTAAAACAGATTTGAGGCCCCCACTCCCATGTTTCCAATTGAGAATTTGCATTTCTAATAAACCCCAGGTGATGTTGATGCTGATCATCCAGGGAACCATGTTTTGAGAACCTCTGAGAAGACAAATCAGTGAAAATCCAGGTGAACCTCCCTTTTAGTTGCTACCTACAATCTGGAAAACACAATATATATCTTCTAAAATATGAAACAAACAAAAAGAACTAAACCAGTGTCTTTTAGAAAATCATCTCCCTTTCTATACCTCAGTTTCCCTGTATATAAAATAAGGTATGTGAATTAGGTAATCCATAATGATATTCATGGATCTAAAGTGTTAAGATCATATAAAAATAACCATTGGTAGTGTAGGGATTGAGTAGTTTCGCAACACAAATCGCAAGCAATCAGCCCATTCAGGTAGTTTCTTGGTCTGTAGGTTGTTATTTCACCTCCTTTGCTTTCCCAAAAACCACTCAATAATATAGAAATCCCTACATAAGACACTAGGCAAAGTCCCAAATGGCCTCAATGGGAGTTGTTACCTAAGGATTAAGCTGGAATCTCAGCCGTTGCTCTTCTGAAAGCTGAAAAGATCACATCATTAAACTATGTCTAGGGAGGAAAAAAAGAAGCTATTCATGGACTCTAAACACATGTTTCAGTTCCAACTGCTTATATATTTGCATCTGTTTTCATTCTTGGAAATATGATTGCCTTTTTTAGGATTATGGCAACAGACAAATATTGTACTGTAAGAATCTTTCCATTGCTGTTCTGAATCGTGTACTCCGGAAACATCCTTGGAACATTTGGAATGACTGATGATTTTGTGATTATATTTCATAGGAATGGGCAATGTAATTGAACAGGTGTGGGGGAATGGAAAGAGTACTGTATGAGTCTAGAGAATTTACTTCCCCAAACTGCTTCTGCTACAGGCTGTGTGTGAATAAGCTATTTTACTTTCCTGACCCATTTTCTAACTGTAAAATTAAAGGAGTCACATAAACTCAGAGTGGTTGACCTTGACCTATAGTGAGTTATATGGCACCCCCAAAAGTGAAAAGTAAAAATAAATAATTCTCACAAGAAAAGAAAAAAAAAGCACAGAAGGATATAAAATAAAAATTTCCCTCTCTATTCCTACCTCTTTTCCAGCTTCCCAGAAGTAATCAGTATATAGCTTTTTGGACATTTTCTATGCATATACACACATATATGTAATCTCTTTTGTATTTTAAAGGGATAAATATATAAATGCATATATAAGTCTTAGAATTAAGTAAACAGTCTTCTATTTTTGTATAACATTGTATCTTTCTGTATTTGTGTTAATTCTCATATGGGATAAATCCCTGGCAATGTGATTAAACTTACCATCTTATATTTTAAACATTTAGTAATTACACTTTAGGTGTATTTTCTACACATACTAAAACGGAACTATTTTGGACAAATGAATAACTACATATACCTATTTCCATGCTGTTAGATTAGAGCTCCTTAAAGATACACGACATACACACACACACACACACACACACAATTATATGTATTTTTGTTTCAGCTGTCCCAAATATAAAAATCTAGTCAACTACCAGATTAAACTATTGTTAAGACTGACTCACTATACAATTCCAGTAGTTTCATTTATTTTTCTAACTATACAAAGCCTTGCAACATGTGTGTGTATAATACTTTTAAAAATACAAGTCAACTTATCATAATACTTGTAACGTTCATTGACATTGCAGCGTGTACCTCATTCATTTTTATGGCTTCATAACATTCCATTGTATGACTATTTCACACTTTGTTTATCCATTTATCAGTTGATGGACATATGAGTTGTTTCCACTTTCAGGATATTATGAATAATGTTACTAATGAACATTACTGTACAAGTTTCTGTTTCAAAATCTATTTTTGCATTTTTTTATTTCAGCATATTATGGGGGTACAGATGTATAGGTTATGTATGTTGCCCTTGCCCCCCCTCCAAGATCAAGTTTCAAATATGTCCATCCTTCAGGTGGTGCGCAAGGCACTCTTTCTGTATACATATACCTGTCCCCTCCTCCCTCTTCCCCCCTCACCCCATACCCTGCCCAACATCCAATAGATGTTATTCTTATATGTGCACTTATGTGTTGATCAGTTAATACCAATTTGATGGTGAGTACATGTG
>NW_012154840.1:2711220-2712072 GCF_000956105.1 Propithecus coquereli
AATTTTTATTTTTAGTGTTATTACATGTAGAGGGTCAATTGCTATCTATGTATTAAATATATCTATCTTTAAAATTATTTATATCTTAAACTTAGTTAACCTATACTAAAATAAGTAGAATTCTAAAAGTGATAAATACTTAAATATATAAGTATTTAAATATCAAAAGGTTTAAAAGTTCAAGGATATTTCCTATTTAAACTATGCTATAAATGTAATTCACCACACATAAATACAAGTAAAAACAAAGAACATATGATTCTCTAAATAGACATAGAAAAAGCATTTGACAAAATTCATAAACCTTCTATGATAAGAATGCTTAAAAAATAGACAGAGATGGCACTTACCTCAAAATCATAAAACCCATAGATGATGAATCTACAGCCAACATCGTACAGAATGGGGAGAAAGTGAAAGCATTCCGGCTTATAACTGGTACCAGACAAGGTTGTCCTCTATCACCACTTCTCTTCAAATAGTGCTGGAAGCCCTAGACAGAGCTGTCAGACAAGAGAAGGAAATCAAGGGCACACGGACAGGAACAGAAGAGGTCAAACTCTTGCTCCTTACAGATGATATGATCTTATATCTAGAAAACCCCAAAGATTCTGCAAAGAGACTTCCAGATTGATAAATAAGTTCAGCAAAGTCTCAGGTTACAAAATCAATGTACACAACTCAGTAGCATTTATATATGCCAATAACAGTCAAAGTGAGAACCAAATCAAAGACTCAATACCTTTCACAGTAGCAAAAAGAAAATAAAATACCTAGGAATATATTTAACTAAGGAGGTGAAGGACCTCTACAAGAAGAACTATGAAACACTGAAGAAGGAGGTAAAAGACC
>NW_012154840.1:2712237-2746780 GCF_000956105.1 Propithecus coquereli
TATGAAGAAGACCCCAAAGGCAATCACAGCAACAACAAAAATAAATAAATGGGACCTGATCAAATTAAAAAGCTTCTGCACAGCCAAAGAAACTATCACGAGAGCAAACAGACAACCTACGGAATGGGAGAAAATATTCGCATGTTACACATCTGATAAAAGGCTGATAACTAGAATCTGTATAGAGCTCAGGAAAATCAGCAAGAAAAAAATCAAACAACCCTATCAAAAAGTGGGCAAAGGACATGAACAGAAACTTTTCAAGAGAAGATAGACATTGGCCAAGAAACATATGAAAAAATGCTCAACATCTCCAATCATCAGGGAAATGCAAATCAAAACCACAATGACATATCACTTATCCCCGGAGAGAATGGCCTTTATTAAAAAGTACCAAAACAATAAATGTTTGGTGTGGATGCAGAGAGATAGGAACATTCATACACTGCTGGTGGGATTGCAAACTAGTACAACCTCTGTGGAAAGCAACATGGGGATACCTTAAAGAGATACAAGTAGATATACCATTTGATCCAGCAATCCCATCACTGGGCATCTACCCAAAAGAAGAAAAGACACTCTATAAAAAAGACACCTGCACTCGAATGTTTATAGCAGCAGAATTCACAATTGCAAAGACGTGGAAACAACCCAAGTGTCCATCAATACATGAGTAGATTAACAAAATGTGGTATATGTATACCATGGAGTTCTACTCAGCCCCCAAAACAATGGTGATATAGCACCTCTTGTATTATCCTACATAGAGCAGGAACCCATTCTACTAAGTGACGTATCCCAAGAATGGAAAAACAAGCACCACATGTACTCACTATCAAATTGGTATTAACTGATCACACTTAAGTGCACATAGAGCAATAACATTCATCAGGCAGATGGGAGGGGGACAAGGGGATGAGTATATACACACCTAATTGGTGCAGTGCACACCTTCTGGGGGATGGACTCACTTGAAGCTCTGATTTGGGTGGCACAAAGGCAATATATGTAACCTAACTTTTGTATCCCTGTGATATGCCGAAATAAAAAAATGGAAAAAACAGATGAATAAATAAAGAAAGAAAAGTACAACTGATAATTGAGCAACATGGGGGTTTGGGAAACCAAATTCCTGGATAGTTGAAAATCCATGTATAACTTTTGGCTTCCCACCACTCAGCTACTGATACCCTATTATTGACTGGAAGCCTTACTAACAATATAAAGTCTGATAATATACATGTATTGTATACTATATTCTTATAATAAACTAAGCTGGAAAAAAAAAGAAATGTTGAAGAAGGAAATAGCAGAGGAAGCACACAGATGGAAAACCATACTGTTCTCATAGATTGGCAGAATCAACATTATTAAAATGTCTATATTACACAAATTGATCTACAAATTTAATATGATCACTATTAAAATACTATGATAATATTTTACAGATCTAGAAAAAATAATTCTCTGCTTTTTATGGAACCCAAGAAGACCCCTTATAGCCAAAACAACACTAAGCAAAAGGAACAAATTTGGATGCATCAATTTACCAAACTTCAAGCTATACTACAAGGCTATAGCAACCAAAACATCACAGTACTGGCACAAGAATAGAGACAAAGACCAATGAAACAGGACTCAGAACCGAGACATAAAACCATCCTCATATTGCCATCTGATCTTTGAAAAAGCAGAAAAAAACATACACTGGGGAAAAGAATTATTATTCAATAAATGGTGCTGGGAAAATTGGACAGCCACATGTAGAAGACTGAAACAGGATCTGCACCTCTTAACTCTCAGGCAAATCAACTCATGATGGATAACAGACTTAAACCTAAGGCATAAAACCATAAGAATCCTAGAAGAAAATGTTGGAAAACTCTTATAGAGATCAGCCTGGGCAAGGAATATATGAAGAAGACCCCAAAATCAATCACAGCATCAACAAATATAAATAAATGGGACTTGATCAAATTAAAAAGCTTCTGCACAGCCTAAAAAAACTATCATCAGAGTTAATATTCAACCTACAGAATGGGACAAAATGTTTGCATACTATATATACGACAAAGGGCTAATAGCTAGAATATATATAGAACTCAGGAGATTGAGCAAGAAAAAATCAAACTCCATTAATAAGTGGTCAAAGGACATGAACAGAAACTTTTCAAAAGAAGATAGACTTATAGTCAAGAAACATATAAAAAATGTTCAATATCTCTAATAATCAGGGAAATGGAAATCAAAACAACAATGAGATATACTTAACTCCAATGAGAGTGGCTTTTACCAAAAAGTCCCAAAACAAAAAATGTTGGCATGAATGCAGAAATATATGAACACTCATACACTGCTGGTGGGACTGCAAACTAGTACAACTTCTATGGAAAGTAATGTGGAGATAGTTCAAACAGTTAAGAGTAGAACTACCATTTGATTCAACAATACCCCTACTGGGTATCTACCCAAAGGAAAAAAAAAACATTCTATAATAAAGACATCTGCATTCAAATGTTTATAGCAGCACCATTCACTATTGCAAAGATGTGGAAACAACCAAAGTGCCCATCAATACGTGAGTGGATTAGTAAAATATATTTGTGTATACCATGGAGTTCTACTCAGCCACAAAAAACAATGGTGATCTAGCACCTCTTGTATTATCCTGACTAGAGCTGAAGCCCATCCTACTAAGTGAGGTATCACAAGAATGGAAAAACAAGGAACACATGTACTCACCATCAACTTGGTACAAATTATCAACATTTATGTGCACATATGGAAATATCATTCATCAGGCATCAAGGAGGTGATGGGGGGAGGAGTGATGGGTATATTCACACCTAATGGGTGTGGTGTGCACTGTCTGGGGGATGGACATGATTGTAGCTCTGTCTTGGGCAGTGCAAAGGCAATATGTGTAACCTAAACATTTGTCCCCCTGTAATATTCTGAAATTAAAAACACATATAAAGGAAATTACAAACACAGAATTTTTATTTTTAGTGTTATTACATGTAGAGGGTCAATTGCTATCTATGTATTAAATATATCTATCTTTAAAATTATTTATATCTTAAACTTAGATTATTGTAAAATTTCTTAAAATCTAAAATTAGTAAATAGTTTTTGTTGAAAATGCATAATAAACCTACAGTATGAAATAATACAAAATATAAAATATTTAAAATTTTAGAAAGTCAAATCGCAACATAATATGTGATTGCTTTAATTTTGCTTAAATTAATGTATTGTATGTTCATATGTTCATATTCTTATTAAGACATAATTCATATATCATAATATTCTCCATTTTAAAGTATACAATTCAGTGATTTTTAGCATAGTCACAATATTAGGCAATGAAATCACTATCTAAACCCAAACATTTACATCATCAGCCTGAAGAGAAATCCTGTGTGCATTGTTATTCACTCCCCATTTCCCTGACTCCAGCTACTGGCACTTGCTAATCTACTTTCTATCTCTATGGATTTGCTTATTCTGGACATTGAATATAAATGGAGTAATACAGTGGATGACTTTTGGTGTCTATCTTTTTTCGTTTAGCATAATGTTTTCATAGTACATACATGCTATAGCATGCATCACCATTTTAATTTTTATGGCTGAATAATATTCCATTGTATGTATAGATCACATTTTGTTTATCCATTCATCAGTTGGTGGACACTTGGGTTATTTCTGATTTTTGGCTATTATGAATAATACTGCTATGAATATTCATTTATGACTCTTTATGTAGACATATGTTTTTCTCTTGGGTATATACCTAGGAGTAGAATTGTTGTGGCATATGATAACTTTATGTTTAACTTTTTGAGGAACTGTCCAAGTGTTTTTCAAAATGGCTATACAATTTTACATTCCCACCAGCAGTGTATGAGGGTTCGAATATCTCCATATCTTCCCCAACACTTGTTATTGGCAGTCTTTTTTATTTTACCCATCTAAGTGTGTATGAAGTGATATCTCATTGTAGGTTTGATTTGCACTTCTTTACTAATGACAGTGAGCAAAACTTTTTGTTCTTATTGATCATTTCTATAACTTTGGACAAGTGCCTATTCAAATCTTTTACTCATTTTTAAATTGAGCTATTATATTATTTTGTTGTTGAGATGTAAGAGTTCCTTATATATTCTGGATTCTAGACTCTTATCAAATATGTTATTTGCAAATGTTTTCTCCTATTCTGTAAGTTGTCTTTTCATTTTTTTGATAGTGTCCTTTGAATGACAAAAGTTTTTAATTTTGATGAACTCCAATGTATGTATTTTTCATTCTGTTCCTTATGCTTTTACTATCTTATCTAAGAATATATTGCTAAATACATGGTCGTGAAGATGTGCTCCTAGGCTTTATTCTAAGGGTTTTCTTAATTTAGCTCTTAAAAATAGGTATTTGATCCATTTTGAGATAAATTTTGTAGATATTGTGAGGTAGGAGTCCTTTGCATTTGGATATCCAGTTGACCCAGTACCATCTATAGAAAAGACTAACTTTGGCTCACTGAACTGTCTTGGCTTCTTTGTTGAAAATCAATTGGCCATAAATGTTTGAATTTATTTCTAGACTCTCAATTTGCTTCCATTGATCTATATATCTACCCTTATGCTGGTACCAAAGTCTTGATTAGAGTAGCTCTGAAATAGGAAAGTGTGAGTATTTTTAACTTTGTTCTTCTTTTTGCAGGATTGTTTTGTCTATTCATGTTCCCTTGTATTTCCATGTCAGTTTTAGGATAGCTTATGAATTTCTGGAAAGATACAAGCTAGGAATTTGATAAAGATTGCAATGAATCTGTACATTAGTTTGGAGAATAATACCATCTTTATAAAATTAAGCCTTCCAAATTCATGAGCATAAAATAGCTTTGCATTTATTTAGGTCCTCTAATTAATTTTAATAATTTGTAGTTTTTAGTGTATATGACTTGTACTGCCTTGATTACATTTATTCCTAAGTATTTCATCTTTTTGATACTATCAAAAATAGAATTGTTTTCTCAATTTCATTTTTGAAGTGTTCATTGCTATAAAACACCATTGATTTTGGTATATTGGTCTTGTATCTTGTGATCTTGATCAACTCATTTATTAGCTCTAATAGATTTGTATCAGTTCTTTAATATCTTCTATATACAAGATTATGTCATATACAAATAGATAGTTTTACTTTTACTTTCCAATCTGAGTGACATTAATTTCTTTTCTTGCCTAATTGCTTTAGCTAGAACTTCCAGTACAAAGTTAAATACAAATGGTAAGAGAGGATATCTTTGCCTTGTTCTTGATCTTAGGGAGAAATCATTTAGTCTTAAACATGATGATCACCTCTCAGCCTTTTGGCTAAGATCAAGTGTAGATCTGTTCTTATCAGTTTAGCATTAACCATGATATCAGCTGTGAATTTTTCATGTATACCCTTTATCATGTTTAGAAAGTTCCATTCTTAACTTCTTGAATATTTTTATTATTAAAAAATGTTGGATATTATCAACTTCTTTTTGACAACTATTGACATTACCAAGAGGTTTTTGTCCTTTGTTCAATGAATATGGTATATCACATTGATTGATATTCATATTTTAAGAAAACTCTGCATTTCTTGAACAAATCACATTTGGTCATATTGTATGATCCTTTCATATGTTACTGGATTCAGTTTTCCAGTATTGTGTAAAGGATTTTTGCATTTATATTCACAAGGGATATTCATCTGTAGCTTTCTTGTGATGCCATTGTAAGGTTTGGGTAACAGGATAATACAGGCTTCCTAGACTGAGTTTGGAAGAGTTCTCACCTCTTCTATTTTCTGAAAGAATTTGTGAAGGATTGGTGTTAATTATTCTTTAAAATATCTGTAGATGGACAAGTAGGTTTTTTTCCCATATTTTTACTATTGTGAATAATGCTTCAGTGAACATGAGAGTGCATACAAGTATGATTTGTCAATTAAAAAAATTGTAGAATTTATCATGACGCCATCTGCTCCTGGGCTTTTCCTTGTGGAGAGTTTTTCATTACCAATTGAATACCTTTCCTTGCTACAGGTTTCCATTTCTTCTTGAAATAAATAGTTTCAGTAGCTTGTATATTTCTAGGAATTTTTCCATTTTATGTAAGATACATAACTTGTTAGTGTATAATTGTTCATGGTATTTCTGTATAATCCTTTTAATTTCTGTAAGATTAATAGTAATGGCCACTCTCTGACCTGATTTACTTATTTGAGTCTTCTCTCTTTTATCCTATCCCTGTCTAAGTAAAACTTCATCAATTTCATTCATCTTTTCAGAAATCCAACATTTGGTTTTATTGACTTTATTGTTTTTCCATTGTATATTTCATCATTACTACTTTAGTTTGTATTATTTTGTTCTGCTTCTTGTTTTGAATTTAGTTTGCTCTTATTTTTTCAGTTTCTTAATGTGGGGAGTTACATTACTGATTTGAGATCTTTATTTTTTACATGTAGGCATTTACAGCTATAAATGTGTCTTAATAGCTGTTTTTGCTGCATCCCATAATTTTTAGCATGCTGTTTACTTATTTTCATTACTGTCATAGTAGTTTCTCCTGTGATTTTTTCTTAGACCCACTCATTATTTGAGAATATGTTGTTTCATTTTCATGTATTTGTGAATTTCTCAATTTTCCTCCTGTGGTTGATTTATAATTTTCATTTTATGTAGTTGAAAAATGTACTTTCTATGAATTAAATATTTAAATATATCGAGACTTGTTTTATGGCCTGACATATGGTCTGTCCTGAAGATTGTTCCATGCACACTTAAGAAGAATTTATATCCTTCTGTTGCAGGCTAGAGTGTTCTATAGAGGTCTCTTAGGTCCAGTGAGTATATTTAAGTCCTCTATTTCCTTGTTGATCTTATATCTAGTTATTGTATTTATTATTGAAGTGGATATTGAATTATCCAGTCATTATTGTAGAATTGTCTATTTCTCCCTTAAATTTTGTCACTTTTTACTTCATGTATTTTGTGGGGTTTTTTTTTCTTTTTTATTTCAGCATATTATGGGGGTACAAATGTTTAGGTTACGTATATTGCCCTTGCCCCACTCAATTCAGAGCCTCAATCTTGTCCATGCCCCAGATGGTGTGCATCACACTCATTATGTGTGTATATACCTATGCCCTCCTCACCCCTCCCATCTGCCTGACACCTGTTGAATGTTATTGCTATATGTTCACTTAAGTGTGATCAGTTAAAACCAATTTGATGGTGAGTACATGTCTTGCTTATTTTTCCATTCTTCAGATACTTCACTTAGTAGAATGGGTTCCAGCTCTATCCAAGAAAATACAAGAGGTGCCAGATCACCATTGTTTCTTGTAGCTGAATAGTACTCCATGGTATACATTTACTGTATTTTACTAATCCACTCATGTATTGATGGACACTTGGGTTGTTTCCACACCTTTGCAATTGCGAATTGTGCTGTTATAAACATTCGAGTGCACATGTCTTCTTTATAGAATGTCTTTTGTTCTTTTGGGTAGATGCCCAGTGATGGGATTGCTGGATCAAATGGTATATCTACTTGTATCTCTTTAACGTACCTCCATATTGCTTTCCACAGAGGTTGTACTAGTTTGCAGTCCCACCAGCAGTGTATGAATGTTCCTATCTCTCTGCATCCACACCAACGTTTATTGTTTTGGTATTTTTTAATAAAGGCCATTCTCTCTGGGGATAAGTGATATGTCATTGTGGTTTTGATTTGCATTTCCCTGATGATTAGAGATGTTGAGCATTTTTTCATATATTTCTTGGTCATTGTCTATCTTCTTTTGAAAAGTTTCTGTTCATGTACTTTGCCCATTTTTTAAAGGGTTGTTTGATTTTTTTCTTGCTGATTTTCCTGAGTTCTAAATAGATTCTAGTTATCAGCCCTTTATTGGAGGTGTAGCATCCGAATATTTTCTCCCATTCTGTTGTCTGTTTGCTCTCGTGATAGTTTCTTTGGCTGTGCAGAAGCTTTTTAATTTGATCAGGTCCTATTTATTTATTTTTGTTGTTGCTGTGATTGCCTTTGGGGTCTTCTTCATAAATTCTTTGCCTAGGCCAGTGTCTAGAAGAGTTTTTCCAACATTTTCTTCTAGAATTCTTATAGTTTCATGCCTTAGGTTTAAATCTGTTATCCACCATGAGTTGATTTTTGTGAGAGTTGAAAGGTGTGGATCCTGTTTCAGTCCTATACATGTGGCTATCCAGTTTACCCAGCACCATTTATTAAATAAGGATTCTTTTCCCCAGTGTATGTTTTCTTTTTTTATCTAATAATTTTATATTTAGGCATTTAGATAGCTTACAATATTTCACTGTTACAAATATAACTGCAATGTGTATCCTTACACAAAAATCTTCTTTTGCAATATTGATTACTTTTTTAAGGTTTCTAGCTGTTGAATCACTTTGTCAGATGGCATGAATTAATTAAATATTCTTGAAACTCATCAGAAAACATTTTTAAAAGTGTTTATGCATTTCAATCTTCACTAACCATGCGTACAAATTGCTACCATGCTAATCATCAAAATTGTGTGTTTCTTAATAATTTTAGATACAAGAAACATATGCAAATTATACTAGTACATTTTAATATTTTTTTATTTTTATTTCAGCATATTATGACGGTACAAACATTTTGGTTATATTTTATGACTTTGCCTCACCCAAGCCCATCAATTCATGAGGGGATTATTAAAATTTGGTATATGTATACAATGGAATATTACTCAATTATAAGAAATTATGGTGATCTAGCACCTCTTATATTTTCCTGGATAGAGCTTGAGCCCATCCTCTGAAGTAAAGTATCACAAGAACAGAAGAATGTACTCCACATGTACTTGCCATCAAACTGGCACTAACTGATCAACAGTATGGTGCTCACGGGGTAGTAATATTCTCCAGGGATTAGGGGGTTGGGAGGGTAAACTCACAACTAATGGACATGGTGAGCATTGTAGAGGGGAAGAGCATGCCTCTAATACCAGTGTATGTTTTTGTCTGCTTTGTCAAAGATTAGGTGTCTATATGAGGATGGTTTTATATCTGGGTTCTCAGTTCTGTTCCATTGGTCTATGTGTCTGTTCTTGTGCCAGTATCATGCTGTTTTAGTTACTATAGCCTTGTAGTATAGGTTGAAGTCTGGTAAATTGATGCCTCCCAATTTGTTCTTTTTGCTTAAGATGGCTTTTGCTATGTGGGGTCTTCATGTATTTTGGGACTTTGTTGTTAAATATATATATATATATACACATATATATATATATATGTTTATAATTCTCATATCTTGGTGATGGATTGACCCTTTTGTCATTATAAAATGTTTTTCTTTTTCTCTAATAATTTTTTCTTCTTAAAGTCTATTTTGTCTGATACTAGAAAACTACCTCATCTTATGTTTGATTACAGTTTTCATGGTATATCTTTTTCTATCCTTTTCCTTTCAATCTACTTGTGTTTTTGTATCTAAAGTGTGTCTCTTATGAACAGCCTATAGTTGAATCATATTTTTAATCCATTCTGCCTATCTCTGCTTTTAATTGTAGTGCTTAATTCTTTTGCATGTACTTTAATTATCAATAAGTTAGAATCTGTGTCAGCCATTTTGTTTTTTTTATTTTATATGTCTGATACCTTCTTTGTTTCTTTATTCCTCCATTACTTTCTTCTTTTATATTAAATACATGTATTTAGTGTACCACTTTATTTCCCTTGTTGTTTCTTTTACTATATATTTTTATTTGTTTTCTCAGTGATATCTCTATGGATTAAATATTATATGTTATAAGTATCTACTTAAGATTAATACCAACTTCATTCAATAGTATACAAAAAGTTTTCTCATATATAATTCCATTTTTTATCCTTCCTTTGTGTCATTATTGTCATATAAATTACATCTTTATATATTATGTGTCCATCAAAACAGATTTATAAACATTGCTTTATGCAGTTGTCTTTTAAATAAGACAGGAGGGAAAAAGGTACAAACAAAAAATGCATTTATATTGTTATTTACAATTACTTATGTAGTTACCATTATCAGTGCTATCTATTTATTCTTGTGGATTCAAGTTATCATCTAGTGTCAAGATTCATCCTGGCCTAAAGAATCCTTTTATATTTCTTGTAGGAAAGGTTTTCTAGTGATTTTATTTTTGTTAAAATATGAATGTCTTGACTTGTTCTTCATTTTTGAAGGGTAGTTTTCCTTGATATAGAATTATTTGTTTACAGTCATTTTTTCAGTACTTTAAATATGTTATCCAACTGCCTTCTGACTTCCACAGTTTGTCATGATCTTATTTTGAGGATCCCTTTTACATAATGAAGATCTTTTCACTTGCTGTTTTTAAGATATTCTCTGTTTTGGATTTCAACAGTTTTATTGTGATTTTTCTAGGTTCTCTTTGAGTTCATCCTACGTGGAGTCCATTGGACATTTTGAACATATACATCAATGATTTCTTTTAATAATATTTTGGATTTTTTGACCAATACTCATTCAAATATTCTTTATCCCCTTTTTTCTATCTCCTCTCCATCAGGGATTCACATTATACATACATTCGTACATTTAATGATGTCCAACAGGTCTCTGGGGCTCTGTTCGTTTTCCTGTTTTTATTATTATTATTTCTGTTCCTCAGACCGAATAATCTCATTTGACCTCTCTTCAAGTTTGCTTTTTTTCACACTTTAAGAAAGAATATTAATTCTTTTGCCTGCTCAAATTTGCTGCTATGACACTCTAGTGAATTTTTCCCTTTATTTCATTTTTAGAGACACGGTCTTTCTCTGTTGCCCAGGCTGGAGAACAGTGACCCAATCATAGCTCATTGTAATCTTGACCTCCATGGTTCAAGAGAGCCTCTCACCTCAGCCTCTCTGGGACTACAAGCATGCACCATAATGCTCAGCTAACTTTTTAATTTTTTTCTACAGATGAAATCTCACTATGTTTCCCAGGCTGGTCTTTAACTCCAGGCCTCAAGGTGATCCTCACACCTCAGCCTTCCAAAGTGTTTGGATTATAGGCATGAGCCACAGCACCCAGCGAATTTTTCATTTTAGTCATTGTGCTTTACAATTCTCTGGAAATGAAGCTTCAGAAGAGCTCCATCCCCATCCCCACCTCTAGTGGCTGCCTAGGCTGCTGGTTTGCACCATAATTTCCAGTTTTGATTTTTAAGGCTACTGCAGAAATGGAAGCAGAGAGTGGGAATAGGGCAAATTGTAGTGCCACAAGCTCACTAATCTTACTGAGATTCATCTAATTTTATTGACACACAACAGAATTCTGTATTAAGTAGATAATGATGCATATGGTGGCCATGGATGTAATTTTCACCTCTTTCTATTTTAGGAAATGCTATCAGCTCTTCCCTGACAAAAGCTGTTCGGCCTGCTCTGGAGTATAAATTTAGGGATAATGTGTACTACCATTTCCCTTAGGATATCGGTGCAGGGAAATGCATAGCATGAACAAAACACCTGGAATGCTGTCAGCCTGTCAGCTTTAAATAGGCAGAGAGACAAGATGGCTGACCAGAGACACCAGCTGCTAGATCATCTCAGAAAGAAGGAAAAGTTTAGATGAAAATAAAAAAAAAAAAAACATATATTGGGTGTAATTCCGAGAGAAAAGTGCCAAAACCTACCAGAGATTCCATGGGAAAAAGTTGGAGAGTGGAACAAGAAGGAGCAAGATATCAGCAGAGATCAACCCCTGAGAGGGTTGGAGTCCTGCAAAAATAGTAGGTGGAGTGGTTTTTTTCTCCCTTCTTCACATCTCTGGAAGTCAGTAGCTTATGAGCTGCTGGAGAGCCTTTCAATCCTCATAAGCCCAAAACCTGCTGCTGCCAGTGAACTGGGAGCTTCTTAAGGACAAAGCACCAGGCTTCCAGCCCCCTTGGGTCGCTTTCTGTTACCACAGACCTGAGAAGAGATGGCAGGTGCCATATTGCTTCTCCACCCAGGGTTCACCTTTGTCCTCCCCAGTGGGCTTCAGCCCCTCAGTTTTCATCCCACTAGTTCCCATACAAACATTTTCCAGCTCTGGACCAGATTGCAGGAGCCCAGGGGGTCTGGTGGGTCCCAGGGAATCTACATGACCCCAGAGGCTGGACATTCTGATTGGGCTGCCTTCCATAGAAAGGGACAGAGATAACCAGAGTGCTGGCTTTCTTCATTCAGACTTTTTTGTCCTCTACCCCTTCCTTTGCCATGGCTGCTGAGAGAGATGATTGAGCCAGGGGTCTCAGGAGTGGCTGCTTCCCCTTTGTTGGTTCATCCACCTCACTGAGGCTTCCATAGAGAGTGGAGATCCAACCTTTCCTCTTAAAGAACTGTAGCAGAATAAAGGGTGCTTGGACTGCAAGATTGCTGTTCACCAGTCTTCCCCAGTGCTGCTTGCATGGCTGCTGCATCAGAGCAGGGCACACCCCAATGCAGAGAGACACCAACCCTGCTTGAGCACCCCACAGGCAGCTCAGTATCAGCACGTTTCTCCCTGGCACAATCAGGAATTGATCTTCAGAAACATGGGGACAGGCGTGCAGGCCAGATCCTGTACCCTCAGGACTGAATTGTGTTGCTTGGGGGCACAGAGGAGAGATTTGTGAACTAATCTTGGGAGGTTAGGGAGCCTGCATGGGCAGAACTGAAAAGGGAGTAGAGCATGGGTCCCAGCCACAGCACACTCGTGGAGCACCCCTCACCATACAGGAAGGCCACACTCTCAGCCCAGGGTGGGATCCTGGATAGGGAAGCTTCCAGTCCACAGCACCATCATGGGGGAGCTCAGCTAGTTTGAGCTCCAGCCTGCTGGAAGATGCTAGAGGGAAACTGTGGAGCAAGGGAGGGGAGAGAAGAGCAAAACATGCTCCCGACAGCCAGATTGTGAATCTCAGATGGCCCCTCCCCCACAAGCATACTTTCTAGATGAGTGGGGCTGCTACATCTCCTCCCTGGAGGCTTTCTCCAGAAACCTGGGAATGGACATTTGACCCCCGCTGAAACAGCTACCTTACCAGCTTTGTGGAGCCTGAGTGAAAGCTCATCTAAGACAGCCCCACCCAGTCTCACTCCCCCTCCCACCTCTGCTATGGTGGAAAATAAGAATTCACCTGGAAGCTTCAGGGCCTTGCCCACCACCTGGGGCATTGGAGGGCTTCTCCTGAGGGACTAGAGCCAGCCAGTCACAGGTCCCCAAAACAACACTATAGCTTGTTCCTTCCAGCAAGCACCAGGCAGATCAATTTACACAGCCCCTTAGAATATTTACTGACACAGTTAGACAGTGTGTGGTTGATTGTTACCCACAAGCATCACCTATTATCTCAGAGATTAAACTGGGTGTGCCACTGTTAAGGAGACCACATGGCAGGGGAAAGAGAACTGATTTCAAAGACCTCCACTTTCCCTCATCAAAGAGAGACAGGGAATCTGCCAACACACGTCGCTCACTACTGCTACAGCCTACAAACAATTAGCAACTGAGAAAACCACCGTACAAAGGATATCTATAGCAAAGGCAACCATCCAGAACAAGACCACCATCAAAGCACCGATAAGCAAAACCAAAGTTTCTTACCCAACATATGCTAGAGACACACGCTTATGAGTGAGGGGTGGGGGGAAAAGCCCCATCTAAGCAAAAGAATATCCAAAAATAAAAAAGTGACAGCTGCTCCAGATGAGAAGGAATCAGCAAAAGAACTTTGGAAGCATGAAAAATCAACTAAAAAGACACCCCCAAAGGGGAAAACCAGCTCTCTGGCAATAGACCCCAACCAAAATGAAAATACTGAAATGACAGAAAAAGAATTCCAAATATGGATTGTAAGGAAGCTCAAAGAAATCCAAGAGAAAATGGAAATCAACTCAAAGAAACCATAAAAACAATTCAGGAAATGAATGAAAAATTCAAAAAAGAGATCAACATATTAAAAAAAAATAAACAGAACTTCTGGAAATAAAAAATTCATTTAAGGAAATACAGTGTAACATTTTAAGAATAGACTAGAAAAAGCAGAATAAAGAATCTCAGACCTTGAATACAACTCTTTCAAATTGACTCAGTCAGTCAAAAATAAATAACAAAAAATTAAGAGGAATGAACAAAGCCTACAAGAAATACAGGATTATGTAAAATGTCCAAATATCAGGTTCATAGTCATTTCTGAGGGTCAAGCAGAAAATTCACAAGGAAAGATGGCAGGCAAGATGGCCAAATGGAGACAGCACTCATCAGACTGACCCAGCTAGAATGTGAAGGTTTGACCAAGGAGAGCTGAGAGCCATCACACCTTGGGTATAGGTCACTGGAGAGACAACAGAGGCATCCGAGGACCCCAACAGGAAGGGCTGCAAAGACAAGAAAGAAGAAGAGAGGAGAGAACAGTTGTTTTGCAGATCAAATCCAGAGAAGCCTGGAGCAAAGTGAAAGGGAAAGGGGGGTCCACCCCACCCCAACTCGGGTGCCTTCAGCAAGCAGTGGGACACAAAAACTCTCACCCCATGGGAGAGTGCCACGAGGGACCAGAGAGCCAGCCTTCTTGCACTTAGACACTTCCTCCTCTGTATCTCCCCCATTCTGGGCATCACAGAAAGCAATTTTGGCTTGATCCACTTGTAGCTGTGGCCCCTCCACCCCATAGCAACCATGAGAGTGCTCAGTCCTGAGAGACCTCCTTCTCTCTACACCAGCATTTATGAAGCTCACCACTGGTGGCTTGAACAGGTGGCTGGACCAGTGCCCCCCAGGCATGGGAGCAGTGCATGAAGACTGTGGGCCACCCCCCCCCATAGCAACCACGAGAGTGCTCTGTGCCAGAGGCTTGTTTCACCATGGAAAGGGGCATGTACATATCTGTGCCTGCCAGTGACAACAGAAAAACACCAGCAAGTCAGACACATGAACTGGAGAGCCAGTTTGGGGCAGCAAGGGAACTCATGCACTCAGACTGATCTGAGGGGAGAGGACTGTGGAGTTACACAGAGGAACTGGGGAGGGTGTTCACCCCATCCAGCCAAAAAACTAGGGGAGTGGACAGAAATGGAAAGAGCCTGACCTGGGCCTTTGCAATCATAAAAATAAGCCCACTACCCCAGGGACAGCCCTCCTGGCTTGGAGAGATTCATTTGAACTCCGTATTAGTGGTTCTCATAGTGGTCAGATAAGCAACGTGAGCCCCACTGAAGCTTAGCAAAGCCCCTCAGTCTCTTGCATTCCAGCCACGATCTGTCTTGCTCTGCCCTCCACACACACACTTTAAGGTAAGTAGGAACAAAGCAACCCCCTGTGGGGCTACAGGGTCCCTCTTAAAGTTTGGAGAATTCATGTGCCCCACCCTGGGGGACAGGAGCCTACCACAGGCACAAAGGATTACCTCAGCAACTCCTTCTTCATGCAAACTATAATCAAAGACAACCCAATAGCTAAATATAGTGCATTCCAACTAAAGCAATTAGGGAGCAGTGGATTCATACCCACAAGTACAATCCACCAGCTTGGAGATTAAGGTGGGGGACCGAACTCACTAAACTTCATTGGGAAGAGGTGAAGACAACAGGTGAGGGATAACACAAGAGGTTCACCAAACCAGTCAAAACACTTCAAAAGCAACTCAGGACCAGCAATCCTCCCCCTAATATGGTCAGGGACCAATCATGGGGGATTTGGAGGCAGGTCAATAAGCCAGCCCTAGCACCCCAATCTCTTGATTAAGAGGATAGATAAGAAGAAATCAGCAAGAGAACTCCAGAAATATTAAAAATAAGAGAGAAAGGACACCACCAAAAGAAATCAATAACTCCTTACCAATAGCTACCAACTTAAATGAAATGGCTAAAATAACAGATGAAGAATTTTGAATATGGACTATAAGAAAGTGCAATGAAATACAACAGAAAATAAAAATGCCACATGAAGCAGCCACAAAAACAGTGTAGTAAATGAATGAAAAATTCTCTAAAGAAATTGAATTATTAAAGAGAAACCAAACAGGAATTCTGGAAATAAAAAATTCATTAAAGGATTACAAAACACGGTGGAAAGCCTTAAGAATAGGCTAGATTACGCAGACAAAAGAATCTCAGAGCATGAAGATAACACCTATGAACTAAACAAATAAGTTGAAGAGAAAGAACAGAAAAATAAGAGGAAAAAACAAAGACTATAAGAAATGTGGGATTATGTAAAGAGGCCAAACATAAGAACCATAGGCATCCCTGACAGCAAAGAAGAAAATACACAAGGATTGAAAAATGTATTTAAGGTAATAATTGAGGAAAATTTCCTGGCCTTGCTAAAAATCTACATATCCAGATACAAGAAGAATCCAGGACTCCTGGGAGATTCATCATAAAGGTACAATCACCATGACACATAGTCATTAGACTGGAAAACGTGAACAAGAAAGAGGCACTCCTATGAGCAATAAGGTGAAAACAGCAGGTAACATACAAAGGAAAACCCATCAGAATAACTGCAGATTTCTCACCCAAAACCTTACAAGCCAGAAGGGACCAGGGACTGCTCCTCAGTTTTCTCAAATAGAATAATGACCAGCCTAGAATTTTGTATACAGCAAAATTATGTTTCTTATATGAGAAAGAAGTAAAGACTCTCTCAAACAAGCCATCACTGAGAGAATTTGTGAAGACCCAATGTGCGCTGCAGGAAGTACTCAGACCTCCTTTATAAACTGATCACCAAAATAGACACCCACCAGAGTAAAACAATCCAAAAGAAAAGGTCACAGCCGAGATACCACAAGGGATCAAGAGGTAAAACAAAGCAATAAGGATCTATAAAACAGGAAGAACAGAAATACATCCTACTTGACAATTCTTTCAATAAATGTGAATGGCTTGAACTCCCCACTTAAGGGACGAAGGCTGGCTGGATGGATTGAAAAATACAAGTCAAGTATCTGTCATCTTTAGGAACCACATCTAACCCACAAGGACTCATTTAGACTCTAGGAGATAGAATGGAAAACAATATTCCATGCAAATGGAAACCAAAAGAAAGCTGGTATAGCCATTCTCATATGAGATAACATAAACTTCAAATCAACAAAAGTAATGAAAGACACAGGTGATAATTACATAATGGTGAAGGGAACAATTGAACAAGAAGATTTAATAATCATAAATATTTTTGCACCTAACACAGGAGTGCCCAGATTCATAAAGCAAATCATACTCGATCTAAACAAAATGATAAATAGCAACAATATAATAGCTGGGACTCCAAAACCCCACTGACAGAACTGGACAGATCTTCCAAAGAGAAAATAAGCAAGGAAACAATAGACATAAACAGAACTCTAGAACAAATGGGCCAAACAGATATCTATAGAACATTTTATCCCAAAGCTGCCAAATATACATTTTTTTCATCAGGTCCTGGAACATCCTCCAAGGCTGATCATATCCTAGGCCACAAAATATGTCTCAAAAATTTAAAAGATAGAAATTATAAGATGTACCTTCTCAGGCCACAGTAGAAAAAAATTAGAAATCAATTGCAACAGAAACGCTCATCAATAGACAAAGCCATGGAAACTAAACAAGCTATTGCTGAATGATAGTTGGGTCAAGGAGGAGATTAAAGATGGACATCAAAATAATCTTTTAACAAAATGAAAATGGGGATACAAGTTATTGAAATCTATGGGATACAGCAAAAGCAGTTCCTAAGAGGAAAACTCATAGCCTTAAATGTCTACATCAAAAAGACAGAAAGATCACAAATCAAAAAACAAATGAATTGCCTTAAGGAACTGGAAAGGAAGAGCAAGCCAATCCCAAACCCAGCCAGAAGAAAAGAAATAACCAAGATCAAAGCAGAACTAAATGAAATCAAGAACAAAAGAATTATACAGAAGATTAATGAAACAAAAAGTTGGTTCTTTAAAAACATAAAGAAAATTAGCTGGCTCCTTGCTAAATTAATTAGAAACAGAGCAGAAAGAACTCTAATAAGCTAAATCAGAAATGAAAAAGGAGAAATCACAACTAATATCATGGAAATACAAAACATCATCTCTGAATACTATAAATATCTCTATGCTCATAAACATGAAAATGTGGAAGAAATGGATAAATTTCTTTTAGGAAAGAAATTTGGGGAAAAATGAAAGTATTTCTGCTTAGATGTGGAACCAGCCAAGGTTGTCCTCTATCATCACATCTATTCAACTTAGAACTGGAAGTCCTAGCCAGATTAATCAGACAAGAGAATGAAATCAAGGGTATCCAAATTGGGAAAGAAGAGGTCAAACTATCACTCCTTGCTGATGATATAATCTTGTATGTAGAAAACCCCAAAGATTCAACCAAGATACACCCTGGAATTGATAAATAAATTCAGCAAAGTCTCAGGTTACAAAATCAATGTATACAAATCATTAGCTTTCATTTACACCAACAACAGCCAAACTGAGAATCAAATCAAAGACAGAATACCTTCTGCAATAGCAACAAACAAAATTAAATACCTACAAAGAAATTTAGCTAAGGAGGTGATGTGAAAAAACCTCTATAGGGAGAACTATGAAACACAAAAAAGAAAATTGCAGAGGATATAAACAGATGGAAAACATGTCATGTTCATTGATTGGAAGAATCAACATTGTTATAATGTATATACTACCCAAACCAATTTACAGATTCAATGCCATCCTCATTAACATACCAACGTTATTTCTCACAGATCTAGAAAAAATAGTTCTACTATTCATATGAAACCAGAAAAGACCCCAAATAGCCAATGCAACGTTATGCAATAAGAACAAATCAGGAGGAATCCCTTTACCAGAATTCAAGCTATACTAAAAGGCTATAGTAATCAAAACAGCATGGTACTGACACAAAAACAGAGACATAGACCTGTGAATCAGAACAGAGAACCCACACATAAAACCATCCTCATTTTGCCATCTGATCCTTAACAAAGCAGACAAAAACATACACTGGGGAAAAGGAACCCTATTGAATAAATGGTACTGGGAAAATTGTATAGCCACATGTAGAAGATTGAAACAGGATCTGCACCTATCACCACTCACAAAAATCAACTCACGGTGGATAATAGACTTAAACCTAAGGGAGAAAACTATAGGAATTCTAGAACAAAATGTTAGAAAAACTCTTCTAGACATCAGCCTAGACAAAGAGTTTCTGAAGAAGATGACAAAAGCAATCACAGCATCAACAAAAATAAATAAATGGGACCTGATCAATGTTAAAAGTTTCTGCACAGTCAAAGACACAATCAATAGAGCGAATAGACAACTTACAGAATGGGAGAAAATATTCGCATGCTATACATCTGGTAAAAGGTGAATAACTAGAAGCTACAAAGAACTCAAGCAAATCAGCAAGGAAAAAACAAACAACTCCATTAAAATGTCAGTAGAATTCATGAACAGAAGCTTCTCAAAGGAAGATAGACAAAAGATTAATAAACATATGAGAAAATGTTCAACATCACTGATTATCAGGGAAATGCAAATTAAAACCACAATGAGATATCACATTTCCCCAGTTAGAATGGCTTTTATTTAAAATTTCCCCCCAAAAAATAGATGCTGACATGAATGCAGAGAGAAAGGAATTCTCATACACTTTTGGTGGGACTGAAAATTAGTAAACCTCTATGGAAATCCATATGGAATTCTCACAAAGAACTAAAAGTAAACCTCCCATTCAATCCAGCAATCCCACTGCTGGATATTTACCTAAAGGAAAAGGAATCATTTCATCAAAAAGATACCTTCACTTGAATATTTATTTTAGCACATTTCACAACTGCAAAGATGTGGAATCAACCCAATTGCCCATCAGTTTACGAGTGGATTAACAAAATATGGTACATGTATGCCATAGAATACTACTCGGCCATAAAAAGGATAAATTAATTCCTTTTGCACCAATTTGGATGGAACTAGAGACCATTATCCTAAGTGAAGCATCTCTATAATGGAAAAAGAAACACCACATGTACTCACTACTAAATTGGAATGAACAAATGAGCACACATGTGCACAGAGGGCAGTAAAACTCAGTGAAAATGAAGCAAGGTGGAAGGGGAGGAAGGGATAGGCAGAAACCTATCTAACAGTAAAATTAACACTCTCTGGGTGTTGGGCACAATTATGGCCCCTACTCAAGCATTACAAATGTGATCCATGTAACCAAAAACATTTGTATCCCCATAAGATTTTAAATAAATAAATAAATACACAGGTTTCTGGAGGTCCTAGAAAACTGCAGTGAAAAGAATAAAACGGGAAATTTATAAAACAGCAGAAATTATATCATTATAGATATTGTCCTAATTTTAATCCCAGTAGACATTGTTATAACTCAATAAAGTCAGTTACAGTTGGTTTACAACCCTTCTTTTATCAGCCCCCAACACACTAAGGGATTTGCAGGCTTGGATAAGGATGAAAATCAGGTTAACACTGGAACATTTTCCTAGAACCACTACCCAAATACCCTGCCAGATAATGGTTCCCTGATAGTCTTATTAACTCAAAATCCTTTTTATTGCTTAGAAAACAGATAAAGGAAGAACTGAGTTTGGAGATAGCAGATTTTTAAAGCATTGAATTTATTTCAATAAATATTTATTGAGTCGCAATGTGCATAGCACCATAATAGACACAGTTGCAGATGTTGAGTAAAGGAAATAAATACAGATATAAATGACATGGAGTCACTACCCTATGGAAATTTACAACTAAGCAAGGAAATTCTAAAAAAAAAACATCAAAAACACAAAGGCAAAAAGCGGGAAGTGCCTATGAAAGGTACGAGAAGAACATTCCAAAGATACAGAAGAGGGTAGAGAGTCACAAGATCATCTGAAATGGAGGGAAAAATATGAACAGGATTTTATACGAAGGCAAGCATAGGCACTGCATGTTAGAAGAAAAATGGAATCCAGTGTGACTTGTTCATTGAGTACCTATAGGGGTAAGTGAGTAAGATTTGGGAATTAGTTGAGACTAGGTCATGAAGGACCTTGAATGCAAGGCTAAAGAGTTTGTAATTTATTCTGTAGGCAGTGGAAAACCAATGGTTGTTATGTTTAAACAACGGGATTGATGTGAATGAGGTTGCACTTTAGGTAGTCCAAACTTGAGATCATGTGGAGAAGGAATTAGAGAGGGATGGTCGGGAAGGCCAGTGAGATGGTCCAGTGAGATGTTGCAACGGTATGGACGATAGTGTTATTGTAGGACACAACGTCACTGCAAAGTAAGAAAGTTTTGGGTTTTGTGCTAGTTTTACCTAATCCATCACCGTCCCAAGCCCTCTATTGGCCCACATCTATTGCCATCTCACTACATATCTTCTGCTGAGGTTGGTCCCATGTTTCTCTCCCTCTGCTGGAACTGACCTACTTAATCGCAACCCCATGGTCTTTCTTCAGTTCCAGATCCCTGGGTCTTGCTTTTTGTTGTCAATGGCTAATCATAGAATGTTAGAACTCAAGATCACACATTTCACAGATGAGCTAATTTTACACCAGGCCAAATCGTCTCCAACCTTTTAAATTCTGTATACATGACAGGGAAACTGAGATACAGAAAGGAAAGTGATTTGCCTAAAGTCATATATGGAATATTTGGCAGTAATGAGGCTAGGGGGACAAAAGATGTAAGGGACTAAGACCATTCCAATGTTCCTTCCTCTGGATTACATTGCCAGTCACTCAAGTTGTTATTTACCTCTAACTATACTTTAGGAAACAGGGTGTTGGGTTGGAGGTATCTGGTTAGATCCAGCCCTGCTGACTGGAGCTGTGGCCAGAGCTGTGTGTGTCCTCAGCTTCCAGCAACACTACACTCTCCTTAATTAAACTTAGTCCCCAGCTGTCAGAACATGTGGTATATGGAAAGAGACTGAAAGAACAGCACTGCTGAGAGAAGAAGGCAAAAAATGCTGAGGTCTGTGAGAAATCAGGTTAGTAAAAGGCCTGAGTTAAGAAGGGGATCATGGAACCCCCTTTGACACAGAAAATATGATAGTAAACTGATGGACAGTAAAATGTATATTTGAAAAAATGTGAACGGGTCTGATGAAAGAGATAAAGGGAAATGTGAGAGAGAATGATGGTTTGAGTGGGAAAATATGAGGGGAGCAATTAGCTGGAGAGAAAAATTGTGAGAATAGTGTAATTAATAGCTTTGGGCAATGATCTCAGAAGAATCCTATTACCAAACAAAATTATAAGCTGAACCTCTTCCAATAAAGAATACAAAAAGAGAGTGACATTCTATTACAATACATCTAATCTCTAAGTTCAAATTTATAATTAATTCATATTACAAACTTAATAAAAAATATCACAAGTTAAGGTGGTGTTATACTCCAGTGTGTTAAATTTGATACATGACATCTATGAATATGTGTTTTGAGGTTTTGTTTCATAGTCAAAATATTAATATATGTATATTTAAAACTGCACGTAAAACATTTTCAGACTCTCTGAATCCATTTTGTGGGACCCAATATTCCACAGAACATACCTTAAAACACTGGTTTAATATGTGCCCTTTCCTGGGGTAATTTGCTATTTAATAGAGAAGTCCAAAATAAAAGTCTTCAAGAATTAAATTACTAAGTTTAATGGAAAAACTTCAGACAGTAGAACTTCTCAAAAATGTCAAAGTTTCTGAGGGTGATGTAGGTGGCAGATGAGTTGAAGAAAAAACACCACTTTAAATATTATGATTTTATGTCTAAAAATGATAATAATCTTCTTGCTTTGTAATATAGAATAGAAAAATAAACCTTGGCAAAATCTTCTTGACTAATTGGGGGTATAATAAAATTGGACCTAATTTTTAAGGTGAAGAGAAATATCAAAATTCTAATGGATGCATGAAATTTGTATGTTTATCGATTAGAAGCATGGAATCTTTGTATGGGATGAAACCCTATTTTAAAGCATATAGGCATTTGAGATTATCCCCGAAAGTCTTGGAGACCAGTAAGAAGGGTAGGTGGATTGGTTACTTTCCCCCTCCCTTACATTTCGGACTGTTGCTGGGTTCCTGAGTTGCTGGAAATATCTTCTGCCCACAGGAGCCCAACGAATGCTGCCACCATTGAACTGGGTGCTTCTTGCAGACAGGACACCAGGCTCCCAGCACTCCCAGGGCACCTCCTGCCCCACAGACCCAAGATGGATGGCACTTACCATATTGCTTCTCTACACACTGTGTGCCTTTGTCCTCCCCAGTGGTATTCAAGTCTTCAGGTTCTGTCTGGCTCATCCCCACACAGACATTTCCCATTTCCGGCCCAGACCACAGGAGCCACAGAGGGATCTAGTGGGTCTAGGGTGATCTGCGTGTCTTCAGAACCTGGTCATTCTGGTGGACTGCCTCCCAGAGATAGGGTCACGGATGACCAGAGTGTGGATTTTCCTCCACCCAGACTCTTTTTCTCCCCTTTACCTCCCCAATCCATAGCTGCTGAGAGAGACCATGGAGATGCCTCATGGAGGATTCCACATGGAGTACAGCTCAGACCTTTCCTTTTGGAGTCCTGCAGAAGACTGAGGAGCAGTTGGACTGTGAGCTCCCTGCCCACTGTACTCCTTGGTACTGCTTGCTTTGTGGCCCCATCAGAGCAGGGCACACCCTAAGGCACACAAACATCAAACCAGCTTGGACACCCCAGGGAACCAGAAGGTTCTCCCTGGCATGGTCAGGAATTGATTTCTGGGGCCCCAGTCGCAAGACTGCAGGCCAGATCCTATACCCCCCGGGGCACACAGGGGATATTTGTGAATTAGTTTCAGGAGGTGTGGGTGCCTGCAGGAGCAGATCAAGGGTAGAGTGTAGTGTGGTTTCTAGCTGCAGTGTGCTCGTGGGGCACCCCACCTCCCCCAGGAGAACCCCAATCCCAGACCATGATACTGAGCAGGGAACCACCTGACCTGCATTACAGTTGTAGGGGAGCTCAGCTTGCTTGAGGTCCTTCCTTCTGTCAGAGGCCAAGGGGGAACTGCAGAACAGGGGAGTGTGGAAAGGAGCGAAGCCTGCTCCAGACTGCTGGACTGTGGGCCTCAGACAGCCCTCTGTCCACATGCAGACTTTCTGATTGAGTGGGGCCACTTCAGCCCCTCCCTGGCAGCTTGGCCCAGAGGTAGAGAACAGACCTTTGAACTCTGTACATCCCTTGCCAGTATTCTTGGAACTTGAGGGCAGGCTTACCCAACTCAGAAACACCCAGACTCACTCCCACACCCATCTCTGCACTGATGGAAAATAAGGGCCCAACCACCAGAATGTTCCAGGGTCCCATCAAAAAGCTGGGTCATTAGAGTGATTCCCCTAAGGAACCAGAGCCAATCACAGGATGCAAAAAAAAAATATATTTCAGCTTGTTTCTTCTGGCAAGTGCTACCTACTGATAAGGAGGTCAATTCGCTTGCACTTTACACCATGTACTGACTCAATTGTACAGGCTGTGGTTGCTACTCATCCACAAGCACCATCTACTGGCTAAAAGATTAAATTGGGTATGTCATTATCTAAACAAAAAATAAAATCCCAAACTAAAAAGCAACACCTTCCCCAGACGAGAAGGAATCAGTGAAAGAACTCAAGAAGTATGAAGAATCAAAGTGAAAGGACAATCCCAAAAGAGAACGTCAGCTCTCTAGCAATAGATACCAACCAAAATCAGAGTATTGAAATGACAGCTGAAGAATTTCCAACATGGATTGTAAGGAAGCTCAATGAAATACAAGATAAAATGGAAACCCAACACAAATAAACCACAAAAACAATGTAGGAAATGAATGAAAAATTTACTACAGAAATTGAATACTGAAAATCCCAACAGAACTTCCGGAAATGAAAAATTCATTCAAACAATTACAAAGCACAGAGGAAAGCCTTATGACTAGGTTAGATCAGTCAGAAGAAATAATCTCGGAGCTTAAAGACAACACCTCTGAAACAAACAAGTCAAAGACATAGAGCAGAGAAATGAGAGGAATTAGCAAAGCCTACAAGAAATCTGGCAATATGTGAAGAGAACATGAGAACCACAGGCATCCCTGAGGATGAAGAAGAAAATACACAAGGGTTGGAAAACTTATTTGAGGGAATAACTCAGGAAAATTTCCCTGGCCTTGACCTAGAAATATTGATATCCAGGTGTGAGAAGTTGAAGATCTTTTGGGAGATTCATCCCAAAGAGGCAAACACCAAGATACATAGCCATCAGAATGGCCAAAATAAACAAAAAAGGGGCCCTCCTAGCAGGTAACATACAAAGGAAATCCCATAATACTAACTGTGACTTCTCAACTGGGACCTTACAAGCTAGAAGATACTGGAGCCCCATTCTCCATCTTCTCAAACAGAATAATGCCAAGCCTAGAATTTTGTATCCTGAAAACTAAGTTTCATATATGAGGGGGAAATAAAGTCTTTCTCAGACAAGTAAACGCTGAGGGAATTTGTCAAAAGCAAACCTGCCCTGCAAGAAGTAATCATAATTGCTTTATACATGGTCAGCAAAGTAGACACTCACCAGTGTAAAATCATCCAAAAGCTAAAGGTCAAAGGCCAGATACCACAATGGTTCAAGACATAAAAGAAAGCAACAAGTTCTACTCAACAGGATAAACAGAAATCTACCTCACTTATCAATTTTTTAAATAAATGTGAATGAATTGAACTGCCCACTCAAGAAACATAGGCTGGGCCAGGCGTGGTGGCTCACATTTATAATCCTAGTACTCTGGGAGGCCAAGGCAGGAGGATATCTTGAGGTCAGGAGTTTGAGACCAGTCTGAACAAAAGCAAGACCCCGTCTCTACTAAAAACAGAAAGAAATTAGCTGGATAACTAAAAATATATAGAAAAAATTAGCCAGGCATGGTTGTACATGCCTGTAGTCCCAGCTACTTGGGAGGTTGAGGCAGAACGATTGCTTAAGCCCAGGAGTTTGAGGTTGCTGTGAACTAGGCTGCCACCATGGCACTCTAGCCCGGGCAACAGAGCAGGACTATGTCTCCAAAAATAAAAGAGACATAGGCTGACTGAATGGATAAATACACAACAGACAAGTATCTACTGTTTTCATAAAACACATTTAAACCACAAGGACTCATTCAGCCTCAAGGTGAAGGGATGAAAAACAATATCCCACGCAAATAGAAAACGAAAGAAATCTGGTGCAGCAGTTCCAGTTCTCATATCAGATAACTTAGTATTCAAATCAACAAAAGTAATGAAAGACAAAGATGGTTATTATATAATGGCAAAGGGAACAATTCAACAAAAAGATGTAAAAATTCTAAATATATAAGCATCCAACACATGTGCACCCAGATTCATAAAGCAAATCCTACTTGATTTAATCAAAATGATAAACAACAGCATTAAATAGCCAGGGACTTCAACATCCCACTGACAGAATAGATCTTCCAAACAGAAAGTAAATATAGAAACAATGGACTTAAACATATGCTATAACAAATGGACATTACAGAAATTTCTACCCAAAACCACAAAATATACATTCTTCTATTAGCTCATGGGACATTCTCTAAGATTGACCACATCCTAGGCCACAAAGCATGTCTCAAAAAATTTAAAAAAATAGAAATTATACCACACATCTTCTTAGACAAGAGTGGACTACAGTTAGAAATCAACTCCAACAGAAACACTCATTTCACACAAACACATGGAAAATAAACAGCCTACAGCTGAATAATTACTGGGTCAAGGAGAAAATTAAGATGGAAATCAAAAGATTCTTTGAACTAAATAAAAAAGGGTAAAAAGGTTACTAAAATCTGAGGGACACAACTAAAGCAGTCCTGAGAGAAAAATTCATAGCTTTAAATGCCTGTATCCAAATGATAGAAATATCACAAATCAACAATCTAATGAATTGACTCAAAGAACTGGAAAAAGAAGAGCAAATCTAATTCCAAACCCAACAGAAGAAAAGAAATAATCAAGATCAGAGCAGAACTAAATGAAATCGATAACAAAAGAACTATACGAAGGATAATTAAACAAAAAGCTGGTTCTGTGAAAACATAAACAAAATTGACACAACTCTCACTAGATTAACCAGAAGTACAAAAGAAAGGTCTCCACTAAGCTCAATCAGGAATGAAAAAGGAAAAATTACAACTGAAACTATAGAAATACAAAATATCATCTACAAATACTATAAAAATCTCTATGCACATAAACTTGAAAAGGTGGAAGAAATGGACAAAATCTTAGAAACAAACGGCCTCCCTAGGCTCAGTCAAGAAGAAACAGAACTGGACAGACCAATATCAAGTACTGAAAATGGAGCAGAAATAAAAAAAACCTTCCTAAAAAAAAAGTCCCAGACCATATGCTTTGACACCAAAATTTTACCAGACCTACAAAGAAGAACAGGTGCTTATGCTGCAGAAACTATTCGACAACATTGAGAAAGAAGGAATCCTCCCTAACACATTTCATTAAGCCAACATAACCCTAATAACAAAGCCAGGACAGGACTCAACAAAAAAAGAAAATTACAGATAAATATCCCCTATATATATACATGAAGAAATTATCAATAAAATCCTAGCAAATCTCATTCAGCTACTCATCCAAAAAGTACTCCATCATGATCAAGAGGCCTTCATCCCAGAGATGCAGGGATGGTTAAGCATATACAAATCTATAAACGTAATTTACCACATAAATAGAAGCAAAAACAAACACAATATGATCCTCCCAATGCTGCAGAAAAAGCATTCGACAAAATTGAGAACCCTTTTATGATAAGAATGCTTAACAAAATAGACATAGGTGGGACTTACCTCAAAATGATAAAAGCCATATATGACAAACTCACAGCCAACATCATACTGAATGGGGAAAAACTGAAAGCACTCCAACTTAGAACTAGAACCAGACAAGGTTTCCCTCTATCACCACTTCTCTTCAACATAGTGCTGGAAGTCCTAGCCAGAGCAATCAGACAAGAGAAAGAAATTGAGGGCATCCAAATGGGGGCAGAAGAGGTCAAACTATTGCTCTTTTCAGAAGATATGATCTTATATCTGGAAAACTCCAAAGATTCTGCCATGAGACTACTGGAATTGATAAATAAATTCAGCAAAGTCTCAGGTTACAAAATCAATGTACACAAATCAATAGCATTCCTATATGCCAATGAGAGTTAAACTGGGATCCAAATCAAGGACTCAATACTTTTCATGATAGCAACAAAGAAAATAAAACACCTAAGAATATATTTAACTAAGGAGGTAAAAGCTCTCTACAGGGAGAACTATGAAACACCGAGGACAGAAATAGCAGAGGATATAAACAGATTGAAAATCATACCATGCTCATGAATTGGCAGAATCAACATTGTTAAAATGTTTATAAGACCCAAAGTGATCCACATATTTAATGCAATCAACATTGTTAAAATGTTTATAAGACCCAAAGTGATCCACAGATTTAATGCAATCCCTAATTCTAACGGAGTCGTGAGTCTAGGAGCCATATCAGTGCTAGAGAAGATGGAGAATGGGGCTCCAGTATCTTCTAGCTTGTAAGGTCTCAGTTGAGAAGTCACAGTTAGTATTATGGGATTTCCTTTGTATGTTACCTGCTAGGAGGGCCCCTTTTTTGTTTATTTTGGCCATTCTGATATCATTTTTCACAGATATAGAAAGTATAATTCTACACTTCATATGGAATCAGAAAAGATCCCATATAGAAAAAGAAGTCTTAAGCTAAAAGAACAAATTGGGAGGCATCAATTTACCAGACTTCAAACTATACTACAAAGCTATAGTGACAAAAACAACATGGTACTGGCATAAGAACAGAGACATAGACCAATGGAACAGAACTGAGGACGTAGGTATGAAACCATCCTCATATAGCCAACTGATCTTTGACAAAGCAGACAAAAACATACACTGGGGAAAAGAATCCTTATTCAACAAATGGTGCTAGGAAAATTGGATAGCCACATGTAAAAACTGAAACAGGATCTGCACTTCTCTCCTCTCACAAAAATCAACTCAAGATGGATAACAGACTTAAACCTAAGGCATGACACCATAACAAGTCTAGAAGAAAATGTTGGAAGAATTCTTATAGACATCAGCCTACAAAAAGAATTTATGAAGAAGACCCAAAAGACAATCACAGCAATAACAAAAATAAATACACAGACCTAATCCTATTAAAAAGCTTCTGCACAGCCAGGAAACTATCATCAGAGTGAATAGATAATCTACAGAATGGGAGAAAATATTTGCATGCTACATGTCTGATAAAGGGCTGATAACTGGAATCTATATAGAACTCAGGAAAATCAACAAGAAAAACTAAAAAAAATAATTAAAAAGTCGGCAAAGGACATGAACAGAAACTTTTCAAAAGACAGGCTAATGGCCAACAAACATATGAAAAAATTCTCAACATTTCTAATCATCAGGGAAATGCAAATCAAAACCACAGTGTGATATCACTTAATGCCAGTGAGAACGGCTTTTATCAAAAAGTCTCAAAACAACAAATGTTGGTGTGGATGCAGAGAGATGGGAACACTCTTACGCTGCTGATGGGACTTAAAACTAGTACAACCCTTATGGACAGTAGCATGGAGAAACCTCAGATAACTAAAAGTAGACCTACCATTTTATCCAGCAATCCCACTACTAGGTATTTACCCAAAGGGGAAAACAACATACATAACGAGTGTGATGCACACCATCCAGGGGATGGACATGCTTAAAGCTCTGACTTGGGGGGGAGGGAGGAGGGGGGAAGGGCAACATACGTAACCTAAACATCTGTACTCCCATTATATGCTGAAATAAAAAAAAAAGACTCTTCCAATGGAGTGTTTATAGCAGCACAATTCACAATTTCAAAGACATTGGAGCCCATTCTTCTAAGTGAAGCATCACGAGAATGGAAAAACTAACACCACCTGTACTCACCATTAAATTGGTACTAATTGTTTGACGCTTATGTGCACATATAGAAATAACATTCAATGAGGATTGGGCAGGTGAGAGGAGGAAGGAGGGGATTGGTAAATTCACACCTAATGGGTGTGGTGCACGTATGAGTATGCTCGTAGCTTTGACTCGGGCAGTGCAAAGGCAATTTATGTGACCAGAGCATTTGTACCCCCATAATATTCTGATATAAAATATAAATAAATAAATAACTCATATAGGCAAAGTTCCTAATGCAGGAAAAACAAGAAGATGATATAAAAATGATATAAAGAATCCAGATCTCTTTTTTCTAATTTCAACTACTGTTTTACCTAAGCTGAAGGGGATAAACGTGGCTTGACCATAGTTTCTTCCACTAAAAGCAGAGGTTCTTAACCCAAGCCATGGCTTCAGGGTATATCTGAGCCTCATGAAATTATATGCAAAATTTCATGTACATGCATGTACATTTTTCTGGGAAGAGAGTCCACAGTTTTTATGAAATTCTCAAAGGGTTTTTAGCTCTCTCCCCACTCCCCCCCCAAAAATTTAATAACCACAGAACTGAAGGATCCACCTCCAAGAAAGCAGATTGGAGTCCCAGAGTATGTTGTTTGCAAAACCGAAGGTGAAAATATTATTTTGAAGAAGGTAAAATTTTCTTAATGAAGAAGCACTAAATGATAAAATTTCAAGAGCTCTTTGCCTTCCACAATTGCAAAATGTCTCCCTCCAAATGAGCATGAGGTTTCTGTGGAAGGCCACCATTGGTAAAGCAGTATTCAGGAAGCAAGGTTCTATGGTGGAAATGAGCGCTCAGATAAGAAGATGAACCTGATGCTCCAAGAGCTCACCAAGGAAACTTTCTTAAAGGGAAAAAAGAAACATTTTAGCCATATTGGTTTCTGAAACTGACCAAATTTTTTAAATCATTCAATTTTGTCCCAACATTGAATTTCTGATGTGCATTATAATAGCACCATCTTGTGGAATATTATAGAAATGCATGGCTTTAGATGGCTGCCCAGTAAGTCAATGGCTCTCAAAATGTGGTCTGTGAACTTCGGAGGGTACCTGAGACATATTCAGGGTCTTCGTGGAGTCAAAGCTATTCTGATAATAATACTAAGATGTCATTTGCCTTTTTCACTGTATTGACATTTTCACTCATGGTGGAAAAGCAATGGTGGGTAAAACTGCAGGTGCCTTAGCATAAATCATGGCAGTCATTCCAAATTATACTATTAATCATTGTGTTCTTCACTGCCATGCATTTGCAGGAAACAAAAAGTTGGTTGTACTTAAGAATAATCTTGATGAAGTAGCAAAAATATTTTAATTTGGGAGATAAGCTTGTAGGACTCACTAAACAAGAATTTGCTTTATAAATTTTAAATTGTAAATTTTGCTTCTAGGAAATTCCTCAGAGAAATAAGGAATCTCTCAGGTAGATATTTATGGAAGAAGCTTGTGCTTTAATTCTCACTCCTTCTCCCATTAGCTTCAAGTATCAGTTTTCTCATCTCTAATATGGAAATATTCCTAGAAGTTGCCACATTGAGTAGGCATAAGGATTAAAAGCTGGATATAATGGCTTAAGTGTCAGCTCTTCTAGAATCCTTTTTTTCTCCCTGTGCTAAGAGTTTATCAAAACATTTTATCTTCACACCAACCCTATGAAGCTGATATTATCATCCTCCTTTTCAGTGAAAGGGAAACTGAGACCAGAATTCCAAGTCTCTTGCCTGAAGTCACACAGCAGAGTGATACAGGAGGAATTGAACTCAGGCAATGTCACCTCAGGGAAATAAAAGTTCCTTGCAATTTCTGACTATTAGAAGAACTTGAAGAAGGCCATAAAGGAACAGGAAAAGGCACAATTACCTGGGTCCCAGAAAATGAAGACATAACACAAGGATGGACAAGAATGATAATTAGCCCTCTATGAACGATTTATGAAAACTGGATATATAATCTTCAAACATAATATGAATCTAAACATCCAGAAGCACGTCCCTTCATAAAATTTGTAACAAAAAAATAATACGGATAGAGTTAATAATTCTAATGGAGTCGTGAGTCTAGGAGCCATATCAGTGCTAGAAAAATGGCAGAACTGATACAGCATCAAAGTTGTCCTGCAAGAGCCTTGGTACCTAATGTTATATAAATAAAACATATAACTCCTTTAGCCACCTAAAGGATAGTGTTACATAAATTAATCAAAAAGAAAAACCACAGCCCTCCAGCCCACAATTCAATTTAAATAGTCTTAATTTTCCACAATAGCAATATTTTTAGATATGTCTTGTGGACCTCAAAGTAACGTAAAAGAAAATCTCATTCAAAAGCAATTAACCTTAAGATACTGTAGATGGCACTAATATTTTATCCATTCGAAATATATAAGTTGTGCTGTAACAAATGATTCTGTCAAATGTAACTATTGAAATTCTACAATCAAGAAAGTATATTTAAATTTAATCTCATCATAACCAGTGGAACACATCTCACTCGACTGTGAAAACATACATCACATGATCACCTTGCTGCTGATTATATGCCCTGGGGTCTCTGCCTTTTCTCCCCTCCCACTCACCCTGACTTTCTTTCTCCCTTCCTTCAATAGCCCTCCAGTTGGAGGGGGCTTGATATAATAGAAGGTTTTAGACTAAACCCTGTGGTACTGCTGCTAAGTTTGTGAGGGTGTTTCATCCATACCTCTAGTCTCTTTTTTTGTCTCAAATGATGATGTCCTTCCAAGCCATCATCCTTTCCTCACTTTCCTCCACCACCAACCTTGGCTGAAATTAGATTGTAACCCGCTCTCCTTTTTTCTGCAATTGGCCTTTGGTGAGGAATGCAAGGCTTTCCCCACCTCACCTTTATAAGAGTGCTGCTTTTTCCTTCTTCCTCCTGAACTCCCTTCCTGTGCTGTTACCACCCAACATTTTCTATGACACTTTCTTGCAATGGCCAGAAGCCATAAGGTAAGGTTGAAGAGTCTCTGACCTCCTTCATTTATTTTTGGAACCAAATTTATTTATTCTCCACTGGAAAAAATGAATATTGGGATTTCAGCCTTTTTTTCCTTAAAAAGTTTCATCACGTTGATGGTTTTATTTCAATATTTTTTTATTTTACAAACCAGAGTTTAAAAATGCAGTGATAGTTTATGTGCAATTTCATATGCTGTTTTACTTCAAAAGTCCAATGTAAGCATTTTCCATGTCATTAAAAGTGTACATAAAAATCATTTAACAGTTGAATCATAGTATTTTAAGTAAATACATATTTTATAATAGTTTCTCTACTTTTGGACATTTACATGTGTTTGTTTATCTCATTTGTTATAAATGTCAACATATTCACCTCTATATATAGCTATTGTCATATTTTGGATTATATTGCTAATAAACGCTATAGACTTTGAGAAAATTTTTGGCAATAAATGCCGAAACTGATAAATATTTTTTATCTCATTTGAACTAGTCTATTTCTAAAGCTCTATACAAATGAAAATATTAATCCAAAATATGGGTTATCAGTCTTATCACTATTTGCTTTCATTATTGGCTGATGCATTTGTTCTCAGCTCAAGTTTTGATATGGTGAAAAGAACAGACACCATGGTTATTCAGACCTGCCAGCTCTCAAGGCTCTTGGTTAAACTTGGAGAAAGGCCACATTAAGCCATTTTTAAGTATAGTCAATTCCTCCAAATGAATTTTTTCGTATAATTGCTTTTGCTTTTAAAAATTGAAGAGTTTTACACAAGCAGGACTCTAATTTGGCCATTCTCACAATCCATTTGGGGTCTAGTTTAGAATCTGAAAACTGGAACCAAAAGAAGCTTAAATTCAGTGCACACTTTGTTCTTGGTTCTGCTGCTTCTCATGATCTTCAGCAGGGATTAAGAAAGAACTCACTGTGTATGACAGATGCCTGAAATTGGCAGACTTGTCTTCCACCTTTCTATTCAGGACCATTAAGTGCTAAAATATGGATAACTACCAAAATAAAAGTAACAACACTATTAAAAAGTGGGCATGAAACATGAACAGAAGTTTTTCAAAAGAAGATAGACAAATGGCCAGCACACATATGAAAAAATGCTCAACATCATTGATCATCAGGGAAATGCAAATCAAAACCACAATGAGATATCATTTATCTCCAGTAAGACTGGCCTTTATCAAAAAGTCCCAAAACAATAAATGTTGGCATGGATGCGAAGAGATAGGAACACTCATACACTGCTGGTGGGACTGCAAACTAGTCAACCTCTGTGGAAAGCAATATGGAGATACCTTAAACAGATACAAGTAGAACTACCATTTGATCCAATAATCCCATAACTGGGCATCCACCCAAAAGAACAAAAGTCGCTCTATGAAAAAGACACCTGCACCCGAATGTTTATAGCAGCACAATTCACAATTGCAAAGATGTGGAAACAA
>NW_012154840.1:2747406-2766906 GCF_000956105.1 Propithecus coquereli
AAAGAGTGCGATGCGCACCATCCAGGGGATGGGCAAGCTTGAAGGTCGGACTTGGGAGGGAGGGTGACAAGGGCAACATACGTAACCTAAACATCTATACCCCCATAATATCCTGAAATACAAAAAAAGAAAAAAAGAATCAGCCTAGGGAAAGAATTTATGAGGAAGACCCCAAAGGCAATCACAGCAACAACAAAAATAAATAAATGGGACCTGATCAAATTAAAAAACTTCTGAACAGCCAAAGAAACTATCATGAGACCAAGCAGATGACCTTCAGAATGGGAGAAAATATTTGCATGATATACATTCGTTAAAGGGCTGATAACTTGAATCTATATAAAACTCAGGAAAATCAGCAAGAAAAAAATCAAATAACCCCATTAAAAAGTGGGCAAAGAACATGAATAGAAACTTTTCAAAAGAAGATAGACTAATGGCAAACAAACATACGAAAAAATGCTCAATGTATCTAATCATCAGGGAAATACAAATCAAAACCACAATGAGATATCACTTAACTCCAGTGACAATAGCCTTTATCAAAAAGTCCAGAACGATAAATGTTGGCATAGATGTGGAGAGATAGGAACACTCATCCACTGCTGGTGGGACTGCAAACTAGTGCAACCTCTACGGAAAGTAATATGGAGACACCTCAAAGAGCTAAAAGTAGAACTACCATTTGATCCAGCAATTCCATTACTGGGAATCTACCCAAAGGAATAAAAGACATTCTATAAGAAAAACATCTGCACTAGAATGTTTATAGCAGCAGAATTCACATTTCAAAAGATGTGGAAACAACCCAAGTGCCCATCAATACATGAGTGGATTAATAAAATGTGATATATTTATACCACGGAGTACTGCTCAACCACAAAAAACAATGGTGATCTAGCGCCTTTTGTATTATCCTAGATAGAGCTGGAACCCGTTCTACTAAGTATCCCAAGAATGGAAAAACAAATATCACATGTACTCACTATCAAATTGGTATTAATTAATTTTATTATGTGCACATATAGTGGTAACATTCATCAGGTGTCAGGCAGGTGGAAGAGTGAAGAGGGGATGGGTATATTCACACCTAATGGGTGCAGTGCACACCATCTGGGGTATGCACACCCTTGAAGCTCTGACTTGGGTTGGGCAAAAGCAACATATGTAACCTAAACATTTGTACCCCCGTAATGTGCTGAAAAATAACATAGAAAAATAGAATGACTCTAAAGAAAATACCACAGCTGTGCTCCTTTGCTTTACTAAGTATTGGGTATGATAAGCATCATTTCTAGTGAGGCAATGGTCAGGTCATAACAAAGTACAAACCAGATGTGATAATCCAGGTGATAATTGCAGTTATTACCTGTGGGAGTATTGCATAGCAGATGAGCATAGATAGCCACAACTCAGCCCTTAGTCCATGAGCAAGTTGTGCACAGCAGCCAAAGATTACACCACTAAGAAACTCAGAGGTTCATGTGGGATCACCTGGGCACTGTATACTCTACTAATGCTCCGGCAATAGATCTTAGTCCAGGCTATCATTGACCTTATGTGCATGACAGGAAGTGAAGAAAGAACATAAAGTCTATTATCAGCAAGGCCACAAAAACTATAACATAATTATCAATATCAAATGTTCTTGGTGCCAAGCTAGAGTTCTCAAAAAATGCAAGAGGCTGGGCAACGGTACTGAGGATATTTCTCAGGTTTCTTTGCATAAGACAACCACCAGGAGGCAACCCAGTACCTTTCTGTTGAAACACCTCTGTCAATAGAGTTAGAAGCATTGGATTTAATTTGTTCCTAATCAACATTTGCTTTCTCACTAGACTCAGAATCCTCTGGGCTTTGCTTGAACATTTATAATCCCCCATTAAGAATATAAAAGCCTTATTTCAATCATACATGTGATAGCTGTAACTATCTCCTGGGAGAAAAAAGTATAAATGGACTTCCAATGAAATCCAAATCTGAAATGTTCCCAGTACATATTGCCAAATATAATTCACAGGAGGAAAGTAACTACTATTTTAATATTCATGAAAGTAAACCACTCAATAAGTTAACACTATGAAAGAAGGAGGTTAAGAAAACATAATTCAGGGCACTCCACTTTGGCATCTAATCCAAGGTGTCTAATAACTTAATTCTGACTCTCTCTCTCATGATACCACACTTTTCTCCACAGCTCCACCAAAAGGTAAAATGAGCCTATGCTGTGGACTTACTAATGTGTTAGTAAAACCTAATGAATCAGTGTGCTGTTATTCCCAGATAATACATTGCTGTTTTAATGAGGATTGTCTAAAAACTTTGGTTAACAGTGCTTCCCCAATGCAAACTGGCTATAAGCATTATTAAGCAACAAATATTTACTGAATATTCACTCTGTTTGGGAACTGAGAATTCGATGATGAACAAGAAAGGCAGAGTCCTCATCCCGAAAACACTTATATAACAGTGATATAGTAAGTGTATAAGGGAACACAGCAAAGTCCTTCAGAATTGTAGGGACAAGGTCAGGAAAATGATATCCTCTGATATAAAAAGTAATAAAACCAGTGGAATAAGGTAAGGCACAAATAAATACATAAACGTATAATGGAAAAAATCAGTTATCTGCATAAATGACCCACCCTGAGAGATTATTTGTTAGGTTTCGATAATATTCATAAAATCCAATCAAGAAAGCTAGATAGGGTGTTTATCTAAAACTCCTCCAGCCCATCTTTATTAAAATACATCTGAGAGAGGTGTGACATCAGTAAAATTGTAGAATAAAAAGCTCCAGCCTGTCCTTCCTCCAACAGAGATACCAATTCAATAAAACACGGAGCAATTCCCTTTAAGAAAACTAGAAACAAGTTAAGAGGCTCCTGCACCCTACACAAGCATGAAACCAGCCACATAGAAGCTGGTAGGAAAATTTGTGGCATCCTTTTAGAATAGTACCTCCCCACTGGCATAGTGTCATATGATCAAGAGGAAACTCCCAGATCCCAGTTTCATCCTGGGGTGGGAAAGAGAAGATGGGACCATATGTCCAATATTCTAACTTTCCAGGGGGCTTCCCAAGGGACTGGATTCTGTCTAACCTGTTTTTGAGCACTGATGGGACCTGGCATACTTCAGATGCCCAGAAACCTCTGAGAATGAAAAAAAGAGCTAGGCGGTGTGCTGCTGCTCCAGAGGACCCACGGTAGAGCAGACAGAGGCTTATACAGCTCTGCTGCCTCTCCTGCAGGGAGGAAAGAGAAGAGTAGAGCATGTGTCAAATGTTTTGGCTTTTCAGGAAGCTGCCCAAAGGACTAGTTTCTGTCTGGTTTGTTTCAGAGCATGGATGGCATCCAGCATAATCTAGATTCCTGGAGGCAGCTGAGAACAACAATAAAAACCCTGAGCAGTAATGCTGCTCATGCTTCAGAGGACGTATGGTGCAGACAGACAGCAGAGGGAGTAAGAGATCATGAGCTCCTGGAAAAAAAAAAAGAAACTAAAAAAATCTGATTAAGCATGCTTATTCCTCTGACTTGGGCAGTGTAAAGGCAATTATATGTAACCTAAATGCTTGTACCCCCATAATATTCTGAAATTAAAAAAAAAGAATCTACATTTAGTTTTTTGAAGTATCTCCATACTACTTTCCATAGCGGTTGTACTAGTTTGCAGTCCCACAAACAGTTCCTTTCTCTCCACATCCACACCAGCATCTGCTGTTTTCGAACTTCTTGATAAGAGCCATTCTCACTGGAGTTAGGTCATATCTCATTGTGGTTTTGATTTGCATTTCCCTGATGATTAGAGACATTGAGCATGTTTTCATATGCTTATTGGCCAGTAGTCTATCTTCATTTGAAAAGTTTCTGTTCATGTCTTTTGCCCGCTTTTTAACAGGGTGGTTTGATTTTTTCTTGCTGATTTACTTGAGTTCTTTGTAGATTCTTGTTATCAGCCCTTTATCAGATGTATAGCATGCAAATATTTTCTCTCATTCTGTAAGTTATCTATTCACTCTAATGATAATTTCCTTTTCCGTGCAGAAGCTTTTTAATTTGATTGGGTCCCACTTATTTATTTTTGCTGTTGCTATGCTTGCTTTTCGAGTCTTCTTCATAAATTTCTTGCCTAAACCAATGTCTATAAAAGTTTTTCCAACATTTTCTTCTATGATTCTTATTGTTTCACGCCTTACATTTAAGTCTGTTATCAATTATTAATTAATTTTTGCAAGTGGTGAGAGATGTGGATCCTGTTTCAGTCTTCTACATGTGGCTATCCAATTCTCCCAGCATTTATTGAATAGGGGTTCTTTTCCCCAGTGCACATTGTTGTCTGCTTTGTCAAAGATCAGATGACAATATGAGGATGGTTTTATATCTGGGTTCTCTGTTATGATCCATTGATCTGTCTATCTTCTTGTGCCAGTAGCAAGCTGTTTTGCTTACTATAGCCTTGTAGTATAGCTTGAAGTCTGATAAATTGATGCCTCCCAATTTGTTCTTTTTGCTTAAGGTTGCATTGGCTATTCGGGGTCATTTCTTGTTCCAAACAAAGCATAGAATTATTTTTTCTAGATCTGTGAAAAATGACATTGGTATTTTAATGGGGATTGCCTTGAATCTGTCAATCACTTTGGTTAGTATAGACATTTTAACAATATTGATTCTGCCAATCCATGACCATGATATGCTTTTCCATTTATTTACATCCTCTACAATTTCCTTCCTCAGTATTTCATAGTTCTCCCCATAGAGGTCTTTCACCTCCTTGGTTAAATATATTCCTAGGTGTTTTATTTTCTTTGTTGCTATTGTGAAAGGTATTGAGCCTTTGATTTGATTCTCAGCTTCATCGTTGTTGGCATATAAGTAGACTTACCATTTGACCCAGAAATCCCACTATTGGGTATTTTCCAAAAGGAAAAAAAGACATTTTATTTAAAAAAAAAAGACACTTGCACTGAAATGTTTATTGCAGCACAATTTACAATTGCAAAGATGTTAATTCAACCCAAGGGCCCATCAATACATGAGTGGGTTAATAAACTGGTATATGTATACCATGGGGTACTACTCAGCCAAAAAAAAAAAATGGTGAACTAATACTTTTTGTAACAACTTGGATGGAACTGGAGCCCATTCTTCTAAGTGAAGTATCACAACAATGGAAAAACAAACATCACATGTACTCAATACTAAATTGGAACTAATTGATCAACACTCATGTGTACATATGGAAGTAAAACTCAATGGAAATCAAGCAGGTAGGAAGGGGGAGGAGGGGATTGGTAAATTGACACCTAATGAGTACAATACACACTATCTGGGTGATGGGCATACTTATAACTTTGACTCAACCTGTACAAAAGCAAATTATATAACCAACACATTTGTACCCCCATATTATTCTGAAATAAAATAAAAAAGAATCTGCAAACACAAGTCTGGAGAAAATACATACAAAGAAAAGGTTTGAGAGGCCCTCAAAATTTCTATTTGGGCTGATTAATGAAAGTGTTTTCCTGTACAAAGCCAGTTCATAACACTAGGAGAAGTACCTGATTTTTCACATGTGTGAATACCAAAACAAAGTTGCAAGGAAAACAAAAACAACAAAAGAAAATAGGTAAAATGGCCAGATCAAAGGAAAAAATAAACGTCCAGAAACTGATCCAAAACATAGAGGTATATAAATTACCTGACAAAGAATTCAAAATAATCATCACGAAGTTGCTCAATGAGCTCAGGAAAACAATAATTGAATCAAAATGACAATTTCAATAGGTAAAAGAAAATATAAATGAGAACCAAAAATTTTTTTGGAGCTGAGGAAGGCAACAAATAAACTGAAAAATTCACCAGCAGGGTTCAACAGTAGACTTGATCAAGCAAAAGACAGAATCAATGAACTCGAAGACAGGTCATTTGAAATTATCTGTTAAGAAGAGCGAAAAGAAAAAAGAAGGACTAAAAAAAGTCTAAGGGATTTATGGAACACCATCAAGGGGATTAATTTATACATTAGTCAGTCCCAGAAGGAAAAGATAGAGAGAAAGAAGGATTATTTAAACAAATAATGGCCAGACTTCCCAAATCTGGGAAAGGAAATGGACATCCAGATTAAAGAAGCCCATTGGATCCCAGCTAGGACCCAAAGAAGTCCATGCTGAAACACATTATAATTAAATTTTCAAAAGTTAAAGACCAAGGAGAATTTTCAAAGCAGCAAGAGAAAAGCAATTCATCATGTACAAAGGTGGACCCATTTGACAATTAGAGGAATTCCCAACAGAAATCTTGCAAGCCAGAAAGGAGTGTTATGATATATAGAAACTACTGGGGAGTGGGAAAATCTGGCAGCCAAGAGCACTATATCTGGCAAAATCATCCTTAAAAATTAAGGAGAGATAAAGACTTTCCTAGATAATCAAAAGATAAACAAATTCACCATTAGACCAGTATTATAAGAAATACTAAAAGGAGCCCTTCAAGTTGAAATGAAAGTAGTTAGACAGCAACAGGAAAGCATACAAAAGTTTGAAGCTTGCTTGGTAGAAGTAAATGGAAGCTGGTCATAATCCCAAAAGACAAAATTCTGAATGTCATAATCTCAAATATTGAAATAATGACTAAAATTCCTAAAGTCTAAAATACCAAAAATCACAATTCCAAAAGATTAAAATCCCAAAAATATGATTCTGGAAAAAAATTTTAATTTTTTTAAAATATGTTTATTTGCATTTTTAAAGGGGGATTTATTTGAGAAATATATAAAAAACATGACAGAACACTTCATAGACCACTTTACATAATAAAATAGGCAATAATAATATGCATATATTTGCAAGCATAAACACTCGAATATACTAATGATAATCACACAGGTATAACAGTTATGAGCAGGCGACCCATGTTTATAAAGAAGTATGATCAAAAAGCAAAATGCATAAACACATATCACTGTGTTTGATAACTGTGTTCACTCAGCTTTATAACTGCAGTCGTCTGAAATATTGTGACAGGCAAGCTAAGTCTTTTGATGAGATTGATCAAAAACCACGATAGGTCACCCCCACATCAACACTGCACCAGTTTTCCCAAAAACAAGATATTGAGAAATTTTATCTTCCACAAATGTAGATGTAATAGAAGAGCATCTCTTAATTTACTGAGGAAGTGTCAATGTTTTTTTGCATCTGTACAATGATTATGTACAAAGTCAACATTGTGATAATGCGTTTTTATGGAGTCGCATTTGCAGTAAATGCATAAAATGAATGAGAACTCTCTAAAAGTATTTACACAATACCTTATACCTCCAGTACCGGAAATGAAGTGAAGATGAAATATATAGCATAGCAACTTATAAAACATAATGCTAACAATTTAAAATAGTGAAATAAAACTAACAAAATAAAAAACTAAAAAGGAAAATTTGACATGTGAAGAAATGTGTTACAGGAATAGATTATGCACAATTGCATGGAGATAGTCCATAAAAGATAGCGGACTTTCATAATTATTAACTATATTTTAAAGTATTGCATGACTTTTCAAAAGAAGATAGACTAATGGCCAACAAACATATGAAAAAATGCTCAACATCTCTAATCATCAGGGAAATGCAAATCAAAACCACAATGAAATATCACTTATCTTCAGCGAAAATGGCCTTTATCAAAAATTCCCAAAACAATAGATGTTGGCATGGATGTGGAGAGATAAGAACACTCATACACTGCTGGTGGGACTGTAAACTAGTATAACCTCTGTGGAAAGCAATATGGAGATACCTCAAAGAGCTACAAGTAGAACTACCATTTGATCCAGTAATCCCATTACTGGGCATCTACCCCAAAGAACGAAAGACATTCTATAAAAAAGACATCTGCACTCGAATGTTTATAGCAGCACAATTCACAATTGCAAAGGTGTGGAAACAACCCAAGTGACCATCAACACATGAGTGGATTAATAAAATTTGATATGTATATACAATGGAATACTACTCAATTATAAAAAACGGTGGTGATCTAGCACCTCTTATATTTTCCTGGACAGAGCTTGAGCCCATCCTCCAAAGTGAGGTATCACAAGAATGGAAGAATAGGCACTACATGTACTCGCCAGCAAACTGGCACTGACTGATCAACACTAAGGTGCTCACACAGCAGTAATACCCTTTGGGGGTAGGGGGGTTGGGGGTGTGTAAACTAACAACTAATGGATGCAGTGAGCATTGTGTGGGGGAAGGGCACATCTCAAATCATGGTTGGGATATGGCAAAGTCATAACATATAACCAAAATGTACCACCATAATTTCCTGAAATAAAAAAATAAATAAATAAAAAATAAAATAAAATAAAATGTGGTATATGTATACCATGGAGATCTATTCAGCCACAAAAAGCAATGGTGATCTAGCACCCCTTGTATTATCCTGGATAGAGCTGGAACCCATTCTACCAAGTGAAGTATCCCAAGAATGAAAAAACAAGCACCACATGTACTCACGATCAAATTGGTTTTAACTGAGCAACACTTAAGTGCACATATAGTAATAACACTGATTGGGTGTTGGACAGATGAGAGGGGGGAGGGGGGATGGGGATATACACACGAAATGGGTGCAGTGTGCACCGTCTGGGGGATGGACATGCTTGAAGCTCTAACTCTGGTGGGGCAAGGGCAATATACATTATCTAACCATTTGTACCTCCATAATATGCTGAAATAAAAAAGAAAAAAAATTAAAGTATTGCATGATGATAAATAGCTGCTTTTTAAAAATTCTTTCAGGACATGGCTCTCCTCAGAGAATGCATTCACATTAATTTTCTACGTAGTGCTACTATTTTTGAAATTCTCCCATGATTTGATACACACTGACATGAGCATTTCTTATTAAATTTTCCTATCTTCTGTGCCATGCTTCTATGTTTTGAGTATGTGGAAATCCATTTGCGTGCACTCATAATGCATGCAATACAAATTTGGTGGTACCAATACTGGGTTCTGAAGACCAACACCATCGTTTACGTCTCTTCTTATCCTACAATGCACATAATTATTTTCAAACTGGTCAGTAAGTTTGATGGTTTCTTCAGGCAAATGCAGCTTTAAATCATTAAAAGCTTTTGGAATGTCATCAACTGGAAAGAATGTCAATGCAGGCACATAGTGCATTTTTAAACTAAAGTTTTTGTCATTACTATGTCACATAGCCAACCTATTCATCTGAATTTTCTGCCAAAGTTATTGGGCTAAATAGAAAAAAAACAGATTTTATTGATAACACCTTGAAATTCACTTTTAGAAGACTTGATCACACCTAGTTCCAAATTTGTCGTTGTGGTTTGGGGATTCAATTGAAATCCATTTTATTCTCCATAAAGATAATAACAAATAATAGTTTCACTTAATAGGATGCAACTGTCCTATGATAGTTAGTGATCTTAGACTCTAAGGTATTTTGACTTTAGAGATTTCAAATATTTGGGATTAGTTTGGGATTGTATCTTTTGGGACCGTGATCCAAACCCAAGGTAAATATATAGACAAATACAGAATATACAATATTGCAATGACAGCATATAAATTTCTTTTATTTATGACATAGGTATTAGAAGACAAAACTGTAAAAAATAACTATAACTATGATATTATGTTAATGGATACACAATATAAAAAGATATAATTTGTGACATATATAACACAAACTGGGGTGGGAAAGTAAAATTGTACTTTTTGTGTGCAATTGAAGTTAAGCTGAAACCAACATAAAATGGACTGTTATAATTCAAAGATATTTTATGTAAGCCCCATGGTAACCCCAAATAAAATGCCCACAGAAGTTATACAAAAGAAATGTGAAAGAAATCACGTCACTACAAAAAAATCAATGAACTATCAAGGAAGACAAGAACAGAGGAAAAGAAAGAAAATGAGCTATAAGACATACAATAAAAAATTAACAAAATGTCAATAGTAAATCTTTCCCTATTAATAATTACTTTGAATATAAGTGGATCAAACTCTCCTGTCAAGATATAGAGTGGCTGAATGGATTAAAAAGCAAGATCCAATCATTCTTGGGACAAGATGGCCAACTACAGACATTGCATCTCAGACTATCCTAGTGGGAAAATAGGAGTTCTGACAAAAGAGAGAGGAGAGGCAGAATGTGTGTGGGTCATAGAGTGAGGTGCCAGCGCCTGCTGGGATGTCATGGAGGAAAATTGTGAAGCAGAGAAGGTAGAAGATAAAGGAAAAAATATATTGGTGAGGATCAGACTCAGAGAAGCTCTCAGCCCAGTGAAAGCTCAAGGAGGGTGGGTCCCTTTCACTATTCCACAGGCATTTGCTGGCCAGTGGGCTACCAAGTTTCTTGGAGGCTTTTACAACCCCACGAGCCCAGACACAGTGACAAACATGGTATAGCAGGGAGAACTTGCATGATTCTGGAGCTTGGACACTCCACACGGGGCTCCCCAATAGGGAGAGTGTCACCAGAGGCCAGAGAGCCAGCTTTCTTCCATTCAGATGCTTCCTTCCCTGCCTCTCTCCCACCCACAGCAATAAGGAAAGCTGTCTGGGCCAAGAATTTGATGAGCTGCCGCCACCAGCCCCCAGCAGCAGCATGCTACAGGCTGAGGCTTCCACGGAAAGTGGGACCCATGCCTTTCCCTTCCAGGGCCTGCAGAGGATCTGGGGAGCCTGATTCAGGAACTTTCTGCCAAAGGGTGTTTTGCCGAGTTGCATACCACCAGGTCAGACAACCAAGCTGGACCCGTGCACCTGGACTTGAGTGGATTGCTGAGGACACGGTCGGGGGGGTGGGAGGGTCTGTGAGTCAGACTCAGGTGGTGAGGAAGCCCACATGGGCAGATCTTATAGTAAAATACTGTGGGATTCTGTGACACATCAATCCAAGAGAGCATCCACCCCCCACCACAGGAAAACTACCCTGTTTGTTTGGAGTAGATTCTGTTGTTAAGAAGAGCGTGGAGCACGGTCCCAGAGGCTGTAGCAATGAGGCACGGTTCAATCAGGAGCTGGGGCAGACTTCAAGTTATGGCCTCACCCTCACCCATTCTAGCTGGGAGAGCAGTTTGTGCTGAGAAATAGGCGAGCAGCTGCTTCCCCCCAACGGAATGTGCCACAGGCTGAGATTTCTTCAGAAAATGAGACCCACGCCTCTCCCTTTGGGAGCCTGCAGTGAATCTGTGGTGTCCAATTTGGGAACTCCTTGCCCAACGGTACTTTGTGGAATTGCACACCAGACAGTCAGACAAGCAGGCCAGACTCTGTGTCCTCCGGACTCAAGCGAGTTCCTCGAGACACAGGGGGAAGGTCTGTGAGTTTGACTCAGTGGTGAGGAAACCCACATAGACAGATATAACAGTAGAATACTGTGGGGTTCTGAGATACGGTAAGCTGGGAGAGCACCCACCTCACCCCACAGGAAAATGTAGGGTGGACTCTACGGTGCAGCCCCGGGTGCCACAGCAACCAGGTGTAGTTCACTCAGGTGCTGGGGCTGACTGTGACTGGTGGGCCCTCCCCAACCCATTCCAGCCAGGAAAGCAGTTTGTGCTGAGAAGTAGGCAAGTGGCTCCCTCTCTCCAGTGGGTGCACATTCCAGGCTGAGGGATCCACAGAGAGTGGGGCCCATGCCTCTTCCATTGTGGAACTGTAGTGGACCCAGGGTGCCCAATTTGGGAGTTGGCCTGCCACCATTTCATGGAAATGCATGCTAGTGGGACAGACATGCAGGTGGGCGGAGATGTCAGAGCTGGACAGTCAGACTGTGAATCTCAGATAGCCCTGTCTCCATAGACTTTCTGGCTGGGTGGGACCACTTCAGCCCCTCCCAGGCAGCTTTCCCCAGAAGTGGGGAGAAGACCTTTGAACCCTGCTAAAATAGGTACCTTAGCAGCTTTTGTGGAGGCTGAGGGCATGCCCACCCAACCCAGCCTCATTCCCACACTTGCCCACATGAAGGCAGAGAATAAGGACACACCTGAGAGTTTCAGGAACCACACACCACCTAGGGTATTCAAAGGCTCCTCCTGAGGGACTAGAGTCAGGTACAAAACAACATGGCAGCCTATTCCTTCTGGCAAATGCCACCTACTGACAGGGAGGTCAATCTGCACAGCCTTTTTCAATATTTACTGACTCAATCTTACAGGGTAAGGTTGTTTCTCACTCACAAGTACCACCTACTGTCTCAGTGATTAAATTGGACATTCCATTGCAATTCACATTGATAAGAAGACTACAGGGGTGGGGATAGAGAAAGGATTTCAAAGGCTTCCATCCTCTCTCATCAAAGAGAAACAAGGAATCTGCCCACAAGGATAGCTCACTACTGATACAGCATACAAACAACTAGCAACTTAGAAAAAAAATCACACTAGGGATATCTATTACTAAGGCATCCATCCAGAACCTAGATCACCCTCAAAGCACCCACAAAAGAAGCCAAAGCTTCTTACCAAACACGTACTACAAACAACTCAGTATGAATGAGTGAGAGGAAAAAGCCCCATCTAAACAAAAGAAAATCCAAAACTAAGAAGCAACAACTGCTTCAGATGACAAGCAATCAGCATAAGAACTCTGGAAGTATGAAAACTCAGAACAAAAGGTCTCCTTCAAAAGGGAACACCCCCTTTCTATCAAAGATACTAACCAAAACGAACATAATGAAATGACAGACAAAGAATTCCAAATAAGTATTATAAGGAAGCTCAACAAAATCCAAGAGAAAATGGAAAACCAACTCAAAGAAACCAGAAAAACAATTCAGGAAATTAATAAAAAATTCATTAAAGAGATCAACATATTAAACAAAAACCAGATAGAACTTCTGGAAATGAAAAATGCATCTAAGGAAATACAAAACACAGTGGAAAAGTTTTAAGAATAGATTAGACTAGGCAGAAGAAAGAATCTCAGTGCTTGAAGATAACTCTTTCGAATTAAATCAGTCTGTCAAAATAATGAACAGAGGATTAAGAAGAATGAACGAAGTCTACAAGAAATGTGGAATTATGTAAAATGCCCAAATATAAGAATCATAGACATCCCAGAAGGTGAAAAAGAAAATGTACAAGGGCTAGGAAACCTATTTGAGGGAATAATTGAGGAAAATTTTCCTGGTCTTATCAGAGATTTAGACATCCACATACAAGAAGCTCAATGAACACCTTGGAGATTCATCACAAAGAAGCCATCACCAAGACACATAATCATCAGACTGGCCAAAGTCAACACAAAGGAGGAACTCCCGTGAGCTGTAAGATGAAAATGCAAAGTAACTTACAAAGGAAACCCCATCAGGCTAACTGCAGACTTATCAACTGAGACCTCACAAGCCAGAGGGATTGGGACTCCATCGTCAGTCTTCTCAAACAGAACAATTGCCAGCCTAGAATTTTGTATTGTGCAAAACTAAGTTTCATGAATGAAGGAGAAATAAAGACTTTCCAAGATAAGCAAGCACTGAAGAAATTTGTCAAAACTAAACCTGCCCTGCAGCAAATACTCAGAATTGCATTATACATGGAGAGACACAATGATCATCCCCTCCATGTAAAATCATCTGAAAGGTAAAGCTCAGATCTCAAATAAAGCAATAATATGAGAACTAACACAAAGCAATAAGTTATAACCAACAGGAGGAACAGAAAAGCATCCCACATATCTTATTCTATTAATCAACATAAATGGTTTGAATTCTCCACTCAAGAGACATGGGCTGGCTGAAAGGAGAAAAAAATATGAGCCAAGTATCTGTAGTCTCCAGGAAACACATCTAACACACAAGGACTCATACAGCCTCAAGGTGAAGGGATGGAAAAAAAGATTCCATGCAAATGGAAACAAATAGAAAGCAGGTGTAATCATTCTTCTATCAGATAAAATTGACTATAAATCAACAAAAGTAAAGAAAGACAAAGAAGGTCACTATATAATGGTAAAGGCAGCAATTCAACAAGAAAACATAAAAATCCTAATATCTATGCACCTGACACAGGAGCACCCAGATTCATAAAGCAAACCATACTAGACCTAAATTGAGAAATTGAAACATTGTAATTGTCAGGAACTTCAACACCCTTCTGACAGAACTAGACAAATCATCCAAACAGAAAATAAATAAAGAAACACTAGACTTAAAGGGGACTATAGGACCATTGAACCTAACAAACATTTACAGAATGCTTTACCCCAAAACTACTGAATATACATTTGACTCTTCAGCACATAGAACATTCTCCAAGATTAATCATGTTTTGGGCCACAAAACATGGTTCAATGAATTCAAAAAAATTGAAATCATACCGTGTCTTCTCAGACCACAGTGGAATAAAACTAGAAATCAACTAGAAGAGAAACATCCAATTCTATACAAAGTCATGGAAATTAAACAACCTACTGCTGAATGATTATTGGATCAAAGATGAAATTAAGATGGGAATTAAAAGATTCCTCAAACTGAATGACAAAGAGCACACAAGCTATCAAAATCTATGGGATACAGTAAAAGCAGTCGTAAAGGGAAAACTCATAGCCTTAAATGCCTACATCGAAAAGACAGAAAAATTACAAATTAACAATCTAATGACACATCAGAAGGAACTAGAAAAGAAAGAGCAAACCAAGCCCAAATCAAGCAGGAGAAAAGAAATAACTGAGGTCAGAGCAAAACTAAATGAAATTGAAAACAAGAAAATTATACAGAAGATCAAAAAAAAGATGGTTCTTTGAAAAGATAAACAAAATTAATAAACCTCTTGCTAGATTAACCACAAATAAAAGAGAAAGGACTCAATTAAGCTCAATTAGAAATGAAAAAGGAGATATTATAACTGATAACCACAGAAATACAAAATATCATCTGTGAATATTATCAAAATCTCTATCCATATAAACTCACAAGTCATAGAGGAAATGGATGAATTAATGGAAACACACAACCTGCCAAGATTCAATCAAGAAGAAATAGATTAATAAAATGTGGTATATGTATACCATGGAGTACTATTCAGCTTTAAGAAACAATGGTGATATAGCACGTCTTGTATTCTCCTGGATAGAGCTGGGACACATTCTATTAAGTGAAGTATCCCAAGAATGGAAAAACAAGCACCACATGTACTCACCATCAAATTGGTATTAACTAATTAACACATAAGTGCAGATATAAGAATAACATTTATTGGATGTTGGGCAGGGGGGAGGGCAGAGGAAGGGACAGGTATATGCATATACAAGAGTGCGATGCTCACCATCCGGGGGATGGACACGATTGAAGCTTGGACTTGGGGGGGGGGGCAAGGGCAACATACATAACCTAAACATTTGTACCCCCATAATGTGCTGAAATAAAAAAAAAGAAGAAATAGAACTCCCGAACAGACTATTAACAAGCAACGAGATTGAAGCAGCAATAAAAAATTGTCCAACAAAAAAATTCCCAGACAAGATGGATTCACAGCCCAATTTTACCAGACCTACAAATAAGAGTTGGTACCCATTATGCAGAAATTATTCCATAACATCAAGAAGAAGGGAATCCTCTCCTGTATATTCAATGAAGCCAGTATCCTTGATATCAAAGCCAGGAAAGGACACAACAAAAAAAGAGAACTACAGACCAATATCCCTCACGAATATAGATGCAAAAATCATGTATAAAATACTAGCAAATCTAATTCAACAGCACATCGAATAAAATAATCCACCATGACCAACTGGGCTTCATCCCAGGAAGCAAGAATGGGTCAACATACATAAATCAATAAATGTGATTCATCACATAGACAAAAGCAAAAACAAAGATCATGTGATCATCTCAATAGAGGCAGAAAAAGCATTCAACAAAATCAAGCATGCTTTTATGATAAAAACTTTCAACAAACTAGGTATACAAGGAATATGTTTCAAAATTGTAAAAGCCACATACAACAAACCCACAGCCAGCATCATACTGAACGGGGAAAAGTTGAAAGCATTCCCACTAAGAACTGGAACAAGACAAGGATGCCCACTGTCACCACTTCTATTCAACATAGTGCTGGAAATCATAGCTGAGCAATCAGGCAAGAGAAATAAATTAAGGGTATCCAAATCAGAAAAATGGAGGTCAAACTGTCACTCTTTGCAGATGATATGATCTTATACCTGGACAACCCCAAGATTCCACCAAGAGATTCCTAAATTGGTAAATAAATTCAGCAAAGTCTCAGGTTGCAAAATCAATGTACACAAATCAGTAGCATTCCTACACACCAGTAATAGTCAAGCTGAGAGTCAAATCAAAGACTCAATACCATTCACAATTTCTACAAAGAAAGTAAAATACCTAGGAAAATACTTAACCAAGGAGGTGAAAAAACTCTACAAAAAGAATTATGAAACACTGAGGAAAGAAATAATAGATGATAGAAACATGTTGAAAAACAAATCCTGCTCCTGGAGTAGCAGATTCAAAATTGTTAAATGTACATACTACCCAAAGTGATTTACAGATTCAATGCAATTCCCATCAAAATGCCAACATCGTATTTCACAGATCTACAAAAAATAATTCTACGCATTGTGTGGAACTGGAAAAGAGCCTGAATAGCCAAAGCAATCTTAAGTAAAAGGGACAAATTTGGAGGCATCACCTTACCAATCTTCAAACTATACTACAAGGCTATAGTAACCCAATCAGCATGGTACTGACACAAAAATAGAGACACAGACAAATAGAACAGAACAAAAAAACCCAGATATAAAACCATCTACATACAGTCAACAGATCTTTGAGAAAGCAGACAACAATATATACTGAGTTACTAATCCCTATTCAATGCATAGTGCTGGGAAAATTGGATAGCCACATGCAGAAAAATGAAACAGGATCCATATCTCTCATCACTCACAAAAATTAATTCAAGATCAATAAATGTGTGAAACCACTGGAAATCTAGAAGACAATGTGGGAAAAACTCTTCCAGATATTAGCCTAGGCAAAGAATTTATGAAGAAGACCACAATGACAATCACAGCAACAACAAACATAAGTATATGGGGCTTGATTAAATTAAGAAAGCTTCTGCACAACCAAGGAAATAATTAACAGAGCAAATAGACAATCTAAAGAACGGCAGAAACTATTTGCAAGCCATATATCTAATAAAGGACTAATAACCAGAATCTACAAAGAACTCAAGCAAATCAGCAATAAAAAACACCCCATTAAAAAGTGTGCAAAAGACATGAACAGGAGCTTTTCTAAAGAAGATAAACAAATGGCGAATAAACATATGAAAAAATGCTCAACATCACTAACCATCAGGAAAATGCAAATTAAAACCACAATCAGATATCACCTTACTCTAGACAAAATGGCCTTTATTAAAAAGTCCAAAAACAATAGATGCTGGTATGGATACACTGTTGGTGGGACTGCAAATTAGTACAACCTCTATGGAAAACATTATCAAGATTCCTCAAAGAACTAAAAGTAACCCTCCCATTTGATCCAGAAATCCCACTACCATATATCTACTCAAAGGAAAAAAAGACATTTTATCAAAAAGACACCTGCACTTGAATGATTAGTACAGCACAATTCACAATTGCACAGATGTGGAATCAACCCAAGTGCCCATCAATTCATGAGTAGATTAACAAAATGTGGTATATGTATACTGTGGAGTACTACTCCATCATAAGAAATGATGAATTTGTGCCCTTTGTAGCAATTTGGATGGAACTGAAGACCATTATCCTAAGTGAAGTATCTAAAGAATGGAAAAAGAAACACCACACGTCCTGACTACTAAACTGGAACTAAGAAATGAGTACGTATGTGCATATAGGGAAGTAAAACTCAATACAAATTAACCAGTGGGGGGGAGGGGACCAGCAAAAACCTACCTAACAGGTACAATGAACAATATCTGGGTGACGGGCATTCTTATAACCATGACTCAAGCTTTATGAAAGCGATTCATGTAACCAAAATTATCTGTACCCCATAATACTTTGAAGTAAAAATTTAAAAAATAAAAAATAAAAAGCAAGATCCAATCATATGCTATCTAGAAGAAACTCACTTTAGATTTAAGAACACATATAGGCTGAAAGCAAAAAGATGGAAACATATTTTGTGCAAAAGGTAACCAAAATAAAGCAGGTGTTACCATATTTATATCACTCAAAATAGACTTTAAAACGTGTCAGTAAAGATAAAGAAGGACACTATAAAATGATAAAATGGCCAATTCATCAGGAAGATATAACAATTATAAACATATATATGCACCCAACATCAGAGCACTTAAATATACAAAGAAAACATTGATATATCTGAAGAGAGAAATAAAGAGAAATAAAATAATAGTGGATTTCAATATCATACTTACAATAGCAGATAGAACATCCATGTAAAATATCAATAAGGAAAAAGGAAACTTGAACAACACTATATACCAAATGGACCCAACACACATATACAGAACATTCTGCCCAATGGCAGCAGACAACATATTCTTGTCAAGTGCACATGAAACATTATTCTGAATAGACAAATCACATCTCAGATCAAAAACAAGTCCTAACAACTGTGAAAAGACTGAAAATATACCAAGTATATTTTCCAACCATAATGGAATACAATCAGAAATCAGTAGCAAAAAGAAACTGGAAAATTCAAAAATATGCAGAAATCAAATAACATATTCTTGAACAATCATTGAGTCAGAGAAGAAACCAGAGGGAAATTAGAAAATATTTTGAGATGAATGAAAATGATAGCACAACATACCAAAACCTATAGGATACAGCAAAAACAGTACTAAGAGGAAAGTTTATAGTAATAAACACCTACATTAAAAGAGAAAATTTCAAAAACAACCTAAATTAACTAGAAAAAGAAGAACAAACAAAGCCCAAAGTTAGCAAATGGAAGGAAATAATAAAGATTAGAGCAGAAATAAACAAAATAGAGAATAGAAAAATAACAGAAAAAAATTGAATTGATTTTTTAAAAGAGCAACAAAACTGAAAAACCTTTAGCTAGACTAAGTGAAAGAGAGAGAAGATTCAAATAAATAAAAGCAGAAATGTGTTTCCTGTAGGCAGCAGATACTAGGCTTGTGGATTTTTATCCACTCTGCCAGCCTGTATCTTTTCAGAGGACAATTCAGTCCATTCACATTAATTGAGAGGATTGAGAATTGTGGTAGATTTCCATTCATATTGTTGGGTGAGATTCTGTTGTTTTGTTTTGCTCCTTGAGCCATCATGAAGTCCACGTTCTAGGCTTTAACTCTTGAATGATTTTATTTTGAAGAGTGTCTATTGTGCTGTTCAGTGTGTAGCGCAGGACTGAGTACTTCCTGTAGGGCTGGTCTGGTCTTTGCAAAATCTATCAGTGATTGCTTGTCTGGGAAGGATTTTATTACTCCCTCGTAGATGAAGCTTAAT
>NW_012154840.1:2768777-2777572 GCF_000956105.1 Propithecus coquereli
GGGGAACCAAGGGCAACACACGTATCCTAAATATCTGTACCCCATAATATGCTGAAATAAAAAAAAATAATAAAAAAAAGCAGAAATGAAAGAGGTGACATTGCAATTGATACCACAGAAATAAAACAGATTATGAGAGACTACTGTGAAAAATTATATATTAACAAATTCGATAACTTAGAAGAAATGAATAAGTTCCTAAAAATACATAACATACCAAGACTGAATCATGAGTAAATTGAAAATATGAATACCTGTAATTAATGAAGAGATTGATTAGGGAACTAAAAAGCTCCAACAGACCAGGTGTGGTATCTCACACCTGTAATCATAGCACTTTAGGAGCCCAAGACAGGAGGATTGCTTGAGGCCAAGAGTTTGAGACCAGCCGGGGCAACATAGCAAGATCCTGTCTCTATAATAAATAGAAAAATTAGCTGGACATGGTAGTGTGAGCCTGTAGTCCCAGCTACTTGGGAAACTGAGCCCAAGAGTTTGAAGTTGCAGTGAGCTATGATATTACCACTGCACTCTAGCCTGGGCAACCAAGCAAGACTCCATCTCAGAAAAAAAAAACAACAACTTTGCAACAAAGAGAAGCCAAGGACCAGGACCGGGTGGCTTCACTGGATAATTTTGAAAAACATTTCAAGAATAATTAAGGCAAATCCTTCTCAAGCTTTTCCATATGTTGAAAAGGAAAGAACACTGCTAAAATCATTTTTTGAGGCCAGCATTACCCCGATAATGAAACCAGACAAGGACACTATAAGGAAACAAAACTACAGGCCAATACCCCTGATCAATATACATGCAAAAATCCTCAGTGAAATACTCGCAAACTAAATTCAATAGCACATTAAAAAGATCACACACCACAATCAAGTGAGATTTATCCTTGGTATGTAAGGATGGCTCATCATATTCAAATCAATAAGTATGATATGCCATACTAACTGAATGGAGGACAAAACCACATGATCATATCAATAGGTGCAGACAAAGCATTTAATAAAATTCAATATTCTTTAATCACAAAAACTCAAAAACTAGGAGGAGAGTGAAATTATCACAATATAATAAAGGCCATATATGAAAAGCACACAGTTAACATTATATTCAACAGTAAAACACTGAAAGATTGTCCTCCAAGACCAAAAGCAAAGCAAGGATGCCCATTCTCACCACTTCCATTCAAAATAGGACTGGAAGTCCTAGCCAGAGGAATTAGGCAAGAAAAAGAAATAAAAGACAATTAATTGAAAAGGAAAAAGTAAAATTATATCTGTTCACAGATGACATGATTTTATTAGTATTAATAGAAAACCCTAAAGATTCTACAATAAAACTGTTAGAATTAATAAACGAAATCACTAAAATTTCAGGGTACAAAAGCAGCATACAAAAATTAGTTGTGTTTCTACTCTAACATTAAATAGTCCAAAAAAGAAATTAAGAAAACAATACTATATACAATAACATAAAGAAGAATAAAATAATTATAAATAAACTTAAACAAGGATGTGAAAAGACTTGTACACTGAAAACTACAAAATATTGCTCAATGAAATTAGACAAAATAAATGGAAAGATATCCCATGTTCAGGGATTAGAAGATTTAATATTGTTAAAACATCCATACTACCCAAAGCAGTCTACAGCTTCTATGCAATTTCTATGAAAATATCCAAGTACATTTTTCAGAAATAGAAAAATTCATCCTAAAATTTATATGGATCCACAAAGAACCCCAAATTCTCAAAACAATCTTGAGAAAGAACAAAGATATAGGCATTGCACTTTCTGATTTCAAAACATATTACAAAGCTACAGTAATCAAAATGATATTTTACTTGCATAAAGACAGATATATAAACCAATGGAACAGAATAAAGAGCTCAGAAGTAAACTCATGGATAGAGGGTCAAGAAATCTTCAAAAAGGGTGCCAGGACTACACAATAGGGAAAGGATACTATCTGCAAAAAAATCTTGGGATACCTGAATATTCACACATAAAAATAAAAAAGAAATTGAACCCTTATCTTATACCATACATCCAAAAAATCAACTTAAAATGGATTAAATACTTAAATATAAGAACCTGAAACTATAAAGCTCCTAGAAGTAGACATAGGAGGACAATGTCATGACATTGGTCTTGGCAATGATTTAATGGATATGACACCAAAAGTACAGGCATCAAAAGGAGGGATAAACAATCAGACTATATCAAATTAAAAAGCTTCTGCATGCCAAAGGAAAAACAGACTGAAAAGACAACCTATGGAATGGGAGAAAATATTTGCAAATCCTATACCTGAAAATAGGTTAATATCCAAAATACATAAGGAAATCCCATACCTTAAGATCAAAAAAATCAAATAATTTGATTGAAAAAGTTGGCAAAGGGCTTAAATAGACATTTCTCCAAAGAAGACACACGAATGGCTACCAGGTATATGAAAATATGTTCAGCATCACTAATTATCAGGGAAATGCAAATCAAAACCAAAATGAGATATTACCTCATAACCGTTAGAACAGCCATTATCAAATACAAAACAAACCAAAAAAAAAAAAAAACAGAATATGAGTGTTGAAGAAGATGTGAAGAAATTTAAACCCTTGTGCACTTTTGGTGGCAAGGTAAAATGGTTCAGCCACTATGGAAAACAGTATGAAGGTTTCTCATAAAATTGAATATAGAACTACCATATTATCCAGTAATTCCACTTCTAGGTATATAGCCTAAAAAATTGAAATCAGGATCTCCAAGAGACATCTGCACTGTCATGTTCATTACAGAATTATTTACAGTAGCCAAGAGGTGGAAACAACCTAAATGTCCTCAATGGATAAATGGATAAAGAAAATGTGATACACACACATACACACACACACAGGAATATTATTCAGCCTTTAAAAAGAAGAAAATCCTGCCATTTGCTACAACATAAATGAACTTGGAGGACATAATGCTAAGTGAAATAAGCCAGACCCAAAAGAACCAATACTACATGATCCTACTTGTATGAGATATCTAAAACAAACTCATAGAAGCATAGAATAGAATGGTGGTTACCAGAGTGAGGGGAGGGAGAATTGGGGAAGTTTTAATCAAAGTGTACATAGTTTCTATTATGCAAGACAAATAAGTCTTTAAGATATATGTTACAGCAAAGTGCATATAGTTATCAATATTGTATTGTTTACTTAAAATGTATCAAGAGGATAGATATTAGGTTAAATGTTCTTATCACCAAAAAAGAAAGGATGGAGGAAAATTTTATGGGTGATGGCTAAATTTATGGCATTGTTTAAAGTGATGGTTTCATGGGCATATACTTATCTTCAAACTCAGGAAGATATTCATTAAATATGTACAGCTTTTTTGGTATTTCAACCATACTCCAATTAAAAAAGGAAAGAAAAATACAGGATTCTTATGCTTTTATGTGTTTTAAAGTTGATGTGTAATTGAACAGGAAAAGCCTTAAGGTTTATATGTAATTGAATAAGAAAATCATCTAAGTCTGATCTCTTTCTAAATAAATTGATCTTTAATTTCCTTTACTTCTATGTCTATGTTTACTGCCCCTATATCTTTAAAATATATTACCTTTACTGTTTAAGTTCATTTGAAATGGATTTCTATACCTCACAAACTACATTAAGCAAGAAGGTCTGACTGCTAGCACTACATCCTTTCCACTTAGAGACAATCAAATCTAATGCTTAGTTCATGTATGTGTTATCCATGATTCAACTGATTAAGTGTTGTGAGCCAGGATCCATTCACTCAGGGAAAATAAATTAGAGAAAGAACCAGCACCTTAGGGGATAATCCCACTTAAGGGATGTGGGAGAGAAATAGAAGCAGGAAATGAGATATAAGAAGGTGTGTTCAGAGACATGAGAAGATTCATTCGATAAATGTTAGCTGAGTGCTTATTAGATGTCAAGTGCTGTTTCATGCACTAGAAATACAGCACTGACCAAGATAGACAAAAGTCTTTGCTCTTGCTGAGTTTACATTCTAGTGATGGGGGATAGACAATAAGCAAATAAATAAGTAAAAAAACAAGAAAATAACAACTAGTGATAAATGATAGATTGAAAATAAAATTGAGTTGTTGGATGTTGAGGCAATGCCTGCCCAAAGAGATGACATATAAGATGATTCAAGGAAAATACAGTACTTTCACAGAAACCAAGAAAGAAAGGAATTCCCAGATTGAGAAATTAACAGAAAAGGCTTTGGTTTAACATTGGTGATTTCAGAGAGAACAGTTTTGGTAAAAGAGGGAAAGACTGAAGAATGAACAACAGGGAAAGAAGGCTGAGAAGGAAGGAGAACACAAATCCAGAAAAGAATAGACAAGAATTGAGGCAAAGATTGTCCCAAAGAAATGTAAAATAATGTAGCCACTTTGGAAAACACTTTGGCAGTTTCATATAAAGTTAAACATACACTATTGCTATGGCTCAGCAATTCCACTCCTAGGTATATACCCAACAAAAATGAAAACATATATTCACACAAAGACTTGTACATAAATGTTCATAGCAGCTTTATTCAAAATGCCTAAAAAGTGAGAACAACCCAGGTTAAAAGACCAGTGAATTGATAAGCAAATGGTAGTATATTTATACAATGGAATACTATTCAGCAATAAAAAGGAGCAACTTATTTATACAATGACATAGATAAATTATAAGTGCATTTTGCTAAATGAAATAAACCAAACCCAAAGAGCTATACATTGTATCATTCCATTTATATGACATTCTGGAGAAGGCAAAGCATAGGGATAGAAAACTGGGGATTTCCAGGGACTAGAGGGGGAAGAAGGGCTGACTTCAAAGAGACAGCAGATGAGAATTTGGGGGGGAAAGAGTAATTATGCATTTTTCTACACCACACAGAGTGAATTTTGCTATATATATGTCCTAGAGTTTCTAGAAACCTAGTTTTTTTAAAAAAAAAATAAGATTACCCTACGGTTTCCTTTTGAAGTTTTTGTACAGTAGACACATCTCAAATTAATTTGATTAATCCATTGTCTTCAAGAAGAGAGCAGGTCCGTGAACACACTGAAAGTTTAACAGGTAAAATAATGGAACTGAGGAGGTGAGACAGAGGATTAAAGCACCTCCAAGACAAAATGTACTCTGGAAAATGGTCAACCATCCTCCTAGTCACCAAATTTTTCAATCCAAATGATAGAAGCCATGAATTGAGACCACTATGGAGCTGGGCTTACTCAATGCCAAACAGTAAGAGACATACCTAGGAGTAAATCTAAAAACGATGATCAACAAGTAGTCTGAGAGTAGCCCAACAGATGAACAGAGTTTGTGTGTGTTGACAGAAAACCAAATGTTAGATAATGATTATAAATTAAAGAGAAAAACATAGTTTCATGAGAAACATTGATCTCTAAATAAATTTAATCTAGTCCCAGTGATCATGGGCAGATGACCTGTGAGCCTTGCTAGCCTAATTTATATAATTAGGATAAAACCTGCTGAGGATAGGAGGCTATATTAGATGATCTCAAGATTCCTTCTTGCGATGGACATATTTGAAACTCAGACTTAGGGGGGAGGGGGGGCAAGGGCAACATATGTAACCTAAACATCTGTACCCCCATAATATGCTGAAATAAAAAAAAAATACAGAAATAGAAAAAAAAAAGATTCCTTCTTGCTTAAGTCTCTTAAGTTCCTTGCTTTGCAGAGTGAAAATTGTCTTCTGAGTATCAAATACTGAACTGATTATACAGGATAGATCAAAATCACTGAATATGATTTAAAAACTTACCGAAAGAAAAAAAAACATGTTTCAAAACTGTTCTTTAGGAATTACAGATAGAGATGAATTTTGCCAAAGAGGATTTACATTTTCATGTAAAAAGAATGTTGTTTTCTTTGTAAAGACCTTGATGAATTATGTTCAATGTTTCGGATGTGTCCAAGAAAGATCTTCATGTCACTGGAACTGCCTGTGTCCTAATATGTCATTGACAATGGGGTCTCCAAGCTACAGAAAGATGTGTCCTATCATTGAAAATAATGACTTTTAGTGAACACTAGATTGTAGTAAGAGACAATCATCTAGCCAAAAGCAGCTTGAAAGATAGTTAGAAATGTCAAAGCAGAAGATAAGAAATACAACTTAGAAATATATCCCAAAGCTACTTTTGAAAGTGTAATGAACATCATCTTTTTATTTTAATCAGACATGCTCAGGGTAGATGACAAATATTGCATTTGTTAAATTCAGAAAACCTAAACCTCTACAATATTCTTCATTGATAAGAAATACCTGAGTAGTGCAGAATTACACATGAAATACTCAGAGTGATGCTTATCTGGGACTGGGAGTCGGGCTTCTAACAACCTCACCCATCTAGAAGGCAGGCACAAAACTAGAATTAAGGGGAAAACCTTTGACTATCCAGACATAGAGATATTGTCAAGTCTGCCAATTTTGCTCAAAGACTATTGACTTAAAATTATATGAAAAATATAATGTTCCTAGTTAAATTCAGTTTCCTCGTTATCTGGTTTCTTCTGGCTGCTCTCAGGCCTAAATTACAGAAGAATACAGATTTGATCATGGATAAAACCAATGAGAATCAGCAACTGACAATTAGGAACAGGTCACAGATGTGTCATCAAGTGGCGAATTCAAATTAGGGAGAAATTTAACCTAGAGGCACAGTTAGGCAAACCACAAAGCCATCTAAGAGGAGATCACGGCATAACAGCACTGTAAAACTTATGTAGCTATCAAGTATCCTGCATCAAACAACAAAAAAGGATTAAATTTATTTTGTGATTTTGTTAAAATCCATTACCTGTTTATTGTGGCTTCAAAGCAAATATGATATATCTTAGACAAAATCCCACCTAAAATGGAGCAATGTTCCAATGTTTTGGTACTTAAAGGGGAAAATGCAATGACCCCTGACACCACAAGTTCAATGAAGCTTTCTTGTTCACTGGAAGTGTTCTATATGCCAACCTTTTTAAGAAATAATTCAATTCAATTCAAAAATGTGTTATCAGAGAAATACTATATATAAAACATGAGCTACAGGCTGGGTGCAGGGAGAGGTATTCCAGATGAAAAAGACACAGACTCTGGGCTCTAGCCAGGGAGAGAGGCATGGAAATGAATAACTAGGTCAAGGAAGATGGTGAGAAATTCTGGCATAAAGAGATTCAACGTGATGACCAACAAGGGAACAAAAAGATGGGTTCTGCATTTGGCCTAGAAGAAATTTGGGAAGGCCTCCAGGACTAGCTCAGGTTTGAGCAGATCCTGAAGGATTGAGCCGGCAGAACGTACAGCAAAGTGATAGAAGTACATGGTAAATTTAAACAAAGGCAAGTATTCTGGTGTATCTAGAGACTTGAGAGATATGGTAAGAGATAAGGTAGGAAAGGTAATTGAAGATAGCCTTGAGTTCTAAGATGTTATTAATTTTGTCCAGTTGACAATGGGGTGCCATTCATTAAAATATTTTAAGCAAGAGAATGGCATAAGAAAAGTTTTTCTTAAGAAAAATTGATCTGGGATGGGAAACTTATAGTCATTCAGAAGAAAAAAATCCATAAAGGCCTAAATTGGGGCAGCAACAGTGGTAGCAGAAGAGTACTTCTGTGTACAGTATCTTTTTTTAGTGTTCAAGGAACTATAAACTATGTCCTTTATATTCTTAAAGAGAATTTCTCTAGCTCAAATAAAACCAGAATCCTGTAATTTCAGAGTTCCAAATCCTCTTAGAAAGTACATCCCAACCTCGTTTATGGTAACAGTGATGAATCTGAGATCCAAAGTTTCATCATCTGTACCTTCCAAAGGAGAAGTGACTTACCCCAGGGTCATGTGGCCAGTTAGCGACTTTTGGAAAATGAAAGGTAAAGTAACCACTTACAGGTGATCATCATGAAAATAACCCATGAATGGACTCTATATAGCCAACCCCAGGTCTACAAAATGCTAAACATATTGTAGTGCATCAAAAGTGAAAGCTGCACTTAGTCATCTAGGTTTTCTGTCTAAACTAGAGAGTATCTTAAATGCTTAGAAATCACTAGAGAGTCTTGGACTCAGATCTAAATCTTGAAAACCATCTCAGGCAACTTAGTCAACTGGAATTTCCATCTAAGAGCATGGTCTTCTATTGCAGAAATATTTTCTAACAGAGGATGCAGTGCCTTTTCTTGCTGTTGTTTGTTTTCTTGTTTATTACAGCACTAGGAGAACATACGCCAAACTGTCTTTGTGGCCTATCATAAATGAGGACCCCCAGTGCTTCTCTGCAGAAACTCAGTCTTCATTTTGGAGATACAGAGGCATCATATTTAACTCAGTTGCTAAAAGCAAACCCAAAATCCCAAGGAAAAACTTTCTGTTCAGTGCGGCTTCAGATTAAGAAAAAAGCCGCTGTTTAAAAATAACTCCTGATGCTTCTGTCTTATGCTTAAAGATGCTTTTCGGAAGAAATAAAGCCTCAACCAGAGGACTGAAAATCAGGAATCCAGCCTGAGTGAGTCACTTGGGCCTTAGATTTTTCATTTGTAAAATAAGGCCTAAGTAATCTCTAATGCCCTTCTAATCTGAAATATTCTTTTTTCTTCATATCTTGCTTCCTTACTTTCTTCAGGTATTCACTCAAATCAAAATTCATCTTCTCAATTAAGCCACCCTATCTAAAATTTAAATGTACACTTCCTTTCAATATTACATACTCCTTTTTCCTTATTTATTTGTTTCTTCAT
>NW_012154840.1:2777622-2841036 GCF_000956105.1 Propithecus coquereli
TCCTTGAAAGAGTATTTGACAGCTACCATGAACAGATGAAAAATGTTGCTTCTGCCTTCCCTTAGTTTTCGCTCAGAATTTTTCTTTCTTCTTTTACTCATGTCATTATTTTCCATTCCATTCACCAGAATATGAGTTTTGCAAGAGAAGAAATTTTTAGTTTATTCCATGACATAAGCCTAGAACACTCTCTTTCACATAGTGAGTAATAAATATTTGTTGAGTGCAAGAATTAATGTTTCTATTTCACACATCATTGTATCTCTGAAATTGTGAAAGTTTCTTGTAGGTCACATTTCTGCATACTGAAAACAATTTTTGGTACTAGGTATATATGTCTCAGTACACTTTGGGCTTTTACAGTCAATGTGCACACTATATTTATGCTCATTTATACATACTATTTTCACTTTGAAAAACAGGAAGGTTTCTAGTATCATTTTTTCCTAACATATGGATAGTCAAATGTAAGCTTTATCCAATGCCAATTTTTTGATCATAAATTCAATCTACAAGTATAACATAATACCAATGGGAAAACCTTTACCACATTGTGCTTTATATTTAGTGTCCGGAGACATATGCTGGCAAAAGTAAAGACTGCCTATTTTTGCCGACAGAAATCTCCCAATTCAACATTTTTCAGGATTGAACTTCTTGGTTTAAACTATAAAGGCTTCTGTCTAGAATTCAGTACATAATCAAATTTCTGTTTTATATCTGGAAAAACTGTTGTTTATTCAAGTATAATTACCATATCCCACTATATATGCATATATTTTAAAATAAACTCTTTCAAACAAAGTTCAGAAGAATGATGCTTCATGCCTTTATCTCATTTTTCTAACAAAACATTCTCCAAAAGTAACTGCAATGTCAACTTTTGAGAACCAGGCAGTAGAAAAGTTGAATTTAGAAACTAATGTGGATAGAAATCTGAAGTCTTTAGTACCAAATCTGTTCCTAAGTGAAATCAAGCTCAAGTTAACAAGGGAGCTATTGAAAGAGAAAGGAGCAATAAATATACGGGGAAATAAATATTCCAGGGAAATATGCAGTAAGGACATATTTCCTTAAGAATAAGAATAGAAGCAGGCCTATCAATGGTGAATGGAAAGCTTATGGACCAATTACGTAATAGTTTAGATATCCAATATCCTCAGGAGAAGGGTATTCCAAATAAGTAAATCACCCAGAAAGTTCAGTTCCTTAAGAATCAAAACTTGTCCTTAAAAAGCATGTTGTAAGGCATTTTAAAAAATCTTTCTTGGTTCTCTCCTTCTTTTAAAAAGCACACTAAATATATATGTTTACATTATATAATTGAGTAGTTAGAATGAAGCTAAACCCATAATCAGCCTTTTTTGGTTAATTCCTAGAAAATAAGTTTATGTGGGGTTGGTTTTCTATAGAGGCTGGGGCAACAGTGGACCTTCAGTATGTCCCAAATGGTCAAATCATAAGTCTACCTCTTCCCAGAATTAGCAAAATATTCAGTTTTAGGTACAGAAAATCAGATACTTTTCCTGATCCATTTTTCTTTTCTGCATCTCCATCTCACAAATTATTCTTCTTGGCAACCTTCCTTTACATTAAAAAGGAAGAACCATTTAGCACTCACTTTTTCCTGGCTCTTCTCCTGGTTCTTTTTAAGCTCCTAATTAAGCTCTATGTCTAAGGTCTTCCTGCCGTTTTGGCAGTAGCCCTGGTACTGGCAAGCATTAGGTCAGTATTCCTGGCAAAGAAGATATTTCTGGTGCCCTAAATGACAGGAAGAATCACCGCTAATTCTTAATTTTTACTTTCTCAGATTCAATGAGTAAGACTTGTAAACTGACATCTCCATTTTTGGTTAGATACTGCTTTGGCCATTAAAAATCACTTCCCTGGATTGAGTAGAGTTCCTTTGGGGATGCTGGGGCGACAATTCCAGTTCCTTTTTTTTTTTCAATCTGTAAAGAATAAAAACATCATAAGAGGAAAACTGCCTGAGTCTGCAGGCTGTGATCAGTTCTGTTGCTTCCCATCCTCTACAGAACCAAAGCAGAAAGAAAAGGAGGAGCAAGAAAAGATAGGTCTCGCAGAGTCATAACAGGAAGAGAAGCAAGAAAAGAAATAAAAGTACTGGGAAAATTCCACTAAACATGAGTCAGTCTCCAACATGCCTGTTTTATGCCTCTTCCACTTCCAGCTCAAGTTCTGTCTTATTCCTCTTCCTAGAACTTTTCAAAGCCAAATCCTATAGTAAACACTCTATCTACAAATATCTCCACCCTCCTATATCCTTCTTTCTCCTTTCCAACACTCAAAAGTCTTTGTGCTTGATTTCAAATCTAGCGACCCAAATATAGCAATTACAGAGATACTCCTATTGAAGAACTTGGTCCCAGCCCCTTAATCATTAAGATATGTCCTTTGACCCAAAACTAATTCTCCCACTCTGATTCACTATATAATATATAGATAATTGGTGAAAGAGTACACCCAGACAAAAACATGTATCTGCATATAGACCTGCTTAGTGTATCTATAATACTTAGGGCACCTCAAGTTTCAGTCACCAAAGTGATTACAGTTGTTATTAAGGAAAGCCAAATTCCCCTGAACCATGTGAGAGATATATGAAAAACAATAAATGTCCACACACTCATGTCTAGGCCAAATTGCACTTGTCTATTAGTCTGGAATTCAGAGTTTGGGGACTTAGCAATAAACTTAATATTCGCAACACATCTAAAGTCTCACACATTTGGCCAGGTCTTTGCTAACCAACCCAGTGCAAAATGTACTTTTCCTCCTGTAAGCATTTACTAGGTTACAAACCATTTATTATATATCATCTATTATTTTTTCACATGTCTTATCTACCCATACATATTTAGGAGATGTCCTGGGCACAGTTCATCTTGATCTCTGCCACCATAATGACTGAAAAGTGCTTCTCACACCATGGATACTGTTTTGCCTGTTGACGCAAAGGCGAACAGAGCCTAAAGTTACAGCGAAGTGGCAGCCTTAACTTCCAATTCAATAGAACCGTTGTTGTCTTTCCTGGTGGGAGCATTCCTCCCTTTGGAACTACTGTCTCTAGGCCAGCAGAGCATAAGGTCACAGGGACAGAAAGCAAAAAATTTGCTAGTGGATCACTAAGGGCAATAGCAAGTGTTGCCACTCTCATTTCCATCCCTTAATTCTTGGGCCCATAAATCTTGGCTATGGGAAAAACAGCACCATATATTGGATGTGATTTACAGCATAAATAGCCTTCTGGAGAACATTGCTGAACCCTGTAACATTGCCGAACCACTGAGGTGGCACAAGAACTGAGTCTTCAAAAGGCCAATCCGTAATTTTGTAAAGCCATCTACTTCAGGAGGGTTGGGAAATGATAAGACCAGTGAATTCCATGAGTATGGGCCTATCGTCACCCTTCCTTTGCTGTGAAGTGATTCCTTGATCTGAAGTAGTGCTGTGTGGATAAGGTATTCTGTAAGTCATGGATGATAGTTTTACGAGGAGCATTGCATACAAGGAAAGTAAATCCATATCCAAAGTGTTTGTTCCAGTGAGAACAAAGCACTGCCCCTTCCATAATGGAAGTGGTCCACTGTAATCAACCTGCCACAAGATAGCTGGACAATCACTACAGGAAATAGTGCCATATTAGAAACTCAGTGTTGGTCTCTGCTGCTGACAAACTGAGCACTCAGCAGTGGCTGTATCCAAGTCAGCCTTGGTGACTGGGAGTCCATGTTACTGAGTTCATATAACCTTTATCCCTGCCACTATGGCCATTTTCTTCATAAGCCCCATTAGATAATGGCAGGAGCGGCTGGGGAAAGAAATTGACTGGTGTCCACAAAATGGGTCATCCTATCCACCTACTATTAAAATCCTCCTTTGCTAAGGTCACCCTTTGGTGAGTATTCACATGAAACAAAAATATTTTCATGTTTTTCAACAATTAAGAAAGGTCTATCCAAATACTTCTTCCCCAGACATTCTTGTCACCAATGTTCTAATCATGCCCTTTCCAAGTCCCTGACCATCCAGCCAAATCACTGGTCACAGCCCATGAACTGGTATATAATCACACACCTGGCCATTTCTAATTCCAAATAAAGTGAACAAACAGGTTCACTGCTCAAAGTTCTGCCCACTAGGAGATTTCCCTTCATCACTCTCCTTCAGGGACATCCCAGAAAGGGGCTGTAGTGCTGCAGCTGTCCACTTCCAGGTGATGTCTACGCATTGTACAGAACCTTCTGTAAACCAGCACTGAGTTTTTTCTTCTTTCAACTCATCATAGGGAACTTTCCATGAGGCCATGGATGCAGGCTGGGAGAGAAAAGGCAGTATAGTATAGCAGGAGTGGGCATTTGGACTACTTCTTCATGTAACTTACTTATGCCTTCAGGGCTTGCTATAGCTTAGTATCATATACACCATATCCATTTGATGATGGAGTGCTGATGAATGCTTAATTTTTTGGTTCGATGGGTCAGACAACACTCAGTTTATGATGGACAGCTAGGGTAACATGTAATTTGGTAGCTGATGGTTAAGCATTCAGTCTCCACTGAGGCCCAATAGCAAGTCAAAAGCTGTTTCTCAAAGGAGAGTAGTTATCTGCCAAAGATGATAGGGCTTTGCTCCCAAATCTTAAGGGTCTGTGCTGTGATTCACCTATAGGGACCTTCCAAAGGCCCCAAACACTATGGCTATCTGCCACTGACACTTGAAGCATTGTTGGATCTGCTGGATCCTATGACCCAAGTGGCAAGGCAGCTTGCGCAGCAGCCTGGACCTGTTGCAGAGCCTTCTCTTGCTCTGGGCCTCACTTAAAACCAGCACGCTTTCTAATAAGTCAGTAAATGTTTTGAGTATCACATCCAAATGAGAAATATGTTATCTCTAAAATCCTAAGAGGCCCACTAGGCATTGTGCCTCTTTTTGGTTGTAGGAGGGGTCAGACATAGAATCTTTCAAGTAATTTATATTGCACTTGAGGTGGGAATTTCAAGCCTTGAGCTCATCCTTTTCTTTCTTCACATTGTCCAGTGCAATTAGGATCAACCAGCTAATCTTCTTATACTCATTGGTTTTTTACAAATATGTTCTGAGGTATCAAAATACCATTCACCCTGAACCTTGCCTCGTGTAAGAATTTTCGATTGGAAGTATCCAATAGTGATATCTTGTATGTCTCTATTGCCACATCACACCATGGACTATTACTGCCCTTTTTTCTACTAGAAATGAGTTAGTCATTAATGCCCTTAAACCTAATCAGATTAGAGAACTAATTCCAGAAACCCCAGAACCAATTCATAAAACTCATCCTTAAGATTCCTTTCCTCTTGAATGATTCTCTACACCAAAATTAATATCAGTCAGGGTTCTTCAAAGAAATACAACAAATACAATATAACATTTTCTTAATTTTTTAATTTTAAGTAATTGGCTCACATGATTGTGGGGGCTGGAAAATCCAAAATCTGTAGAGCAGACCAGCAGGCCAAAATCTCAATCAAGAACTGATGTTGGCCAGGCGCGGTGGCTCACGCCTGTAATCCTAGCTCTCTGGGAGGCCGAGGCGGGCGGATTGTTTGAGCTCAGGAGTTCGAGACCAGCCTGAGCAAGAGCGAGACCCCGTCTCTACTAAAAATAGAAAGAAATTAATCGGACAACTAAAAATATATAGAAAAAATTAGCCGGGCATGGTGGCGCATGCCTGTAGTCCCAGCTACTTGGAAGGCTGAGGCAGAAGGATTGCTTGAACCCAGGAGTTTGAGGTTGCTGTGAGCTAGGGGATGACGCCACGGCACTCTAGCCCGGGCAACAGAGTGAGACTCTGTCTCAAAAAAAAAAAAAAAAAATAACTGATGTTATATTTCAGCATATTATGGGGGTACAGATGTTTAGGTTAAATAAAAAAAAAAAGAACTGATGTTATAATCTTGAATCTGAAATCTGTAGGACTGGCCAGCAGCTTGAAAATTCAAGCAGGATTTCTGTGTTACTATCTTGAGGCATAATTCCTTTTTCTCCTAGGAAACTTCAATTTTTGTTCTTAAGGCCTTCAGCTGATTGTATGAATTCTACCCACACTATTGAAGGCAATCTCTTTTACTTAAAGTCAACTTCAGTTGACCCTTGAACAACATGAGGGTTAGGGACACCAGACCCCATGCACTCAAAACTCCATGTATAACTTTTGACTCTCCAAAAATTTAACTAATAATAACCCACTGTTCACCAGAAGTCATATCAATAACATGAACAGTCCATTAACATACATTTTATATGGCATATGTATTATATACTATATTCTTATAATAAAACAAGCCAGAGGAAAAAAATATTAAGAAAATCATAAGGAAAAGAAAATACATTTACTATTCATTAAGTGGAAATGGATCATCATCCCTGTCACCTTCATATTGAGTAAGCTGAGGAGGAGAAGGAAGAGGAGGGTTTGGTCTTGCTGTCTCAGGGGTGGCAAAAGCAGAAGAAAATCCACATACAAATGGATCCTTGGAGTTCAAACCTGTATTGTCCAAGGGTCAACAGTAATTGTAAATGTTAACCACATCTACAAAATACCTTCACAGCAACATCTAGATTAGTGTTTGACTAAAAAACTGGGCACTATAGCCTAGCCAAGTTGACATATATAATTAACCATTACAGGCTGTCTCAAGGCAACACTCTGAAATAAACTTTATAAAAGAGATACACATTGAAGATCCTTAAAAATAGTCCAATTGGGTAAATAAGTGATTTCAGCAGTTTCGTGGCTCCATAACAGAAATTTAGCAAGAGCAAAACTTGCCTGCCAATGCCAATAGAAGAGATGCTAAGGTCTTTGAAGTACTCTAGCTGATAAAGGAAACATTCAACAATTACAGTAATCCAGATGATCTTAGAAGCCACCCTGGCACATCTAACAGTCCTTATGTGGCGTGTTTCTCCTGGAAGGAAAGTAATCAGAAAGGCCTCAAGACTGACACAGCTGAGTAAAAGGGAGCTGACATGTACATTTGCAATCTGGAAATTCAGCCTCAAGGTTGATTGAAAAGAAGATGATAATATTTCACTCTTTATCACATCTTGAATCATGGCAACAAAGATGCTACAGCCAATGAAAATGTCTGCCTGAGCTATGTTACTAATAAACACTGCAGTGGATTTTCTGGATACAGAAGGTGATGTCAATATCAGTGTGACATATAGACTGGCAAACAATCCCAGCAGAGTGACGATGATGTTTGTAGAAGGCAGGACTAGATACTGAATGTATTTGAATGCCAGGTACCTTCGAAGATCTTTCATATGGTCTCTATTTGTAAAAATACCACATCGGGCAGGATTCCTGTAGAAGAGAAGAAAAGTTATGTAAGGGGTTGATGCAAAACAACAACTTAAAGTCACTTAAAACTATGGTTTGGTCCAAATAATTGAATGTTTTAGCAGGCTACCATGTTAATGTCTTTCCTGTGGTAAGATCTGATTTCATACTAGGTCATGCTGCTATGTGAATTTACATCTTTCTTTTGGTGACAATTGATGGCAAAGGCAAAACCTGCTTCTATTTCAATGTTTCCTACACATAAATTGATCTCTTTACTCACGTTTGATCTTACTCCTCTGATTATTTAGCTTATGTAAAGAAATAGAAGATATTTTCTTGCTCAGATAGATGTATGTATCAGCATCAGAGAAAAGAACTTGGGGCAGGTGTTTGGTAGAGGAAGGATAAGATTCCTGTTGGTTTATGCTCTAGAAAAGAGAGAGAAATTTTTATAATTAAGTTTCTTTTGTGAAAGGAACAGATTTAAAGAAAACCTGAAATGTGTTTTCCCTTCCTCTAATCAGAAGGCACTGGTCAAAGTTAATAACTGCTTCTCCTATAGCACCCAAATAATTATTCACATTGATATTCTTCACATTTGAAAGTAGCATACCTGGAAGATCCTCTCTGCTCATCTGAATCCTCCTTTATGTCCTCTACAATGTCTAACCCCATGGCACTAGCATACAGCCTTGTGTGAGGTAGATATTCAAAACATAATTGATGTATTGAGCTTCCTCATGAGGAAAGCATAAAACATTGATGGCACAACACAAATAATGCGTATTCTTTCTTTCTCTCCCTCTCCCTCCTTCTCTTCCCCCCTCCTCTCTCTCATTAAAATAGTTGAAAATATTGGTGAGGAGATAGTGCATGTTAATTTTGATGTAGTGACTTGACATGTTAAATAGAAGGTAAATTGCAGGTTGAGTTGGTGTAAAACCTGAAGAGAAGTATTACAAGGGAGACTACTTCGAATATAACTACATAAGCAACTTATGTCTCTGATAAGTATCTCAAAATTTCAGGCTGCTAAGACTTACTAACTAGGTTTGGTGATATTTGACACTAATAGTTCCAACCCTGGGACATATATGCAGTTTGTCGCTGATCTATAAATCTGTTTAAAAACATCATGGTTCCCAAGATTTATGACTAAGTGAAAATGCCCACAGGAGTCAGAAATTCAAACACCTTTGGGATCCAGAAAGGCAAACTAAATGAGTCCTTATGTGACGGGAGGTAATCAGCTTCAGCCTGTCATTGTCATCAAATAGTATTATCATACAGTTTAATTTTTCAACAATCTGAAGTTGGACTTTCAGGTGTGATCACTCAAATTTAATGTGGGTAATTAATTCAAAATGTTTTGTTTATGCCTCTATCAAAAAAAACACAAAACAACAAATGTTGGCAAGGATGTGGAGAGACAGGAACACTTTTACACTGCTGGTGGGACTGCAAATTAGTGCAGCCTCTGTGGAAAAGAATTGGAGATACCTCAGAGAGCTAAAAATAGAAATACCATTCGATCCAGCAATAGCACTATTAGGCATCTACCCAAAAGAGCACAAAACATTCTACGATAAAGACATCTGCACCCGAATGTTTATGGCAGCACAATTCACTATTGCAAGAATGTGGAAACAACCCAAGTGCCCATCAATCCATGAGTGGATTATCAAAATTTGGTATATGTTTACAATGGAATATTACTCAATCATAAGAAACGACAGTGATCTAGCACCTCTTATACTTTCCTGGATTAAACTTAAGCCCATTATCCAAAGTGGGGCATCACAAGAGCAGAAGAACGGGATCCATTTGTACTCACCATCAAATTGGTACTAACTGATCAACACTAGGTTGATCACATGGCAGAAATACTCTCTAGGGATTAGGGGATGGGGGGGCAAATCTACAACTAAAGGACACGGGGAGCACTAAAGGGAGGGAAGGGCATGCCTTTAACCCGCATTTGGGTGAGGCAAAGACATAAAGTGTAACTACAATGTTTGTACCCTCACAAAACCCTGGAATAATAAATTTAAAAAAATGTTTTGTTTATTTTTTTGATGCTTTGTTTTGTTTTAACACCATGTAAACCAGACAAAGACCAATTACCACTTTGCAAATTTTGGATTGAGTCCTGTAAATGTCATACCAAACAAACAAGAAAATTACAGGCCAATATCCCTGATGAACACAGAAGCAAAAATCCTCAACAAAATTCTAGCAAACCAAATTCAACAGTTTATTTAAAGGATCATACATCATGATGAAATGAGATGTATCCCTGGCATGCAAGAAGGAGTCATGATTTCTTTTAATATTTCACACTGCCCTATGAGATATAGGTATTACTGACTCCATCTTACAGATGAGAAAACTAATGCTTAGACAGGTTAAGTAATTTGATCAAAGCTACATACAACTAAGTAAGTGATGCAACCACAGAAACCAGGCTTGTCTGACTACCAAACTTTTCTTCTTTCTGTTCTAACATATTGTTTTCCTAAGAGTTAACAGGAGCTTATATTTGGGTCCCTTTTATTAATGTGTAGTTATAGGCTGGGATTTCAACACTCACACAGTAAAAAAACAATCAAACTTGGTGTTTTTATTCTCTCCCTACCTTTCAAGCCCTTAATACCCATTCTCATTATTACTACTACAGTAAATTTGAGGTAATTTTACCATCTTTAAGATAATATCAATTCTCATAAAACAGAAGACCTTATTGACACTGTTTCCAAATCCCATCTGAAGTATTTAAATTTTAGTGCTTCTCCCTAAAGCAAAATTCTTTAAATACTTTTATTTCTCCTATTATAGGAAAAAAAAAAACCACGCATTTTCAGTTCTTTCTCTCTGGGCATATTGCTTATTAGCCAACAAAGATCATATTAGAGCCAAGTCTTCAGACAGCCTTATTAAAGAGCTGATTTTACAGGTAAACCTTCCCCTGTTTCTCCCTACTACCCATCCCACACCACCACTTTCCCATATACATGTGAATTATAATTATTAACCATTAAGCAACTCCAAAGGAGGCAAAAGGCTCCCCTTACTCACTTCTGGTTGATGATACCCACAATTAATTAGAAATTAACACCAGATGCTCACAGAGGGAAAAATACCCCAAATTGACATAGACTGAAGTACTAAGATACCTAAAAAGTTTTATGGGCCTATTTGCAGTATTGCATTTCAAAGTAAAACAAAACCAATTAACGAGTAAAATTTGAATGACATATGCAAGGAAAGATATCTGCTGATTGCTTTGTTTTTCCAATGATGCCTTTTTCCATGCTCTATAGTGTTTAAATAATCCACTTGGATCAAAAAACTCAATGAGTAGTCTTGAAGGACAGTACCACAAAGTCCTGTGTCATAGTGAGCCCAATCTCCACCAAAATTACTAGGTAAACCTGGACCTGTTGTGTAAAGGAGCAGGGGACCAGCTGTCATCAGAAACTTCTATATAGCCCTGGCAACTATTTAATGAGAACCTACATGTCCAGAACCTGTTCAAGTCAATTTAATATCACACCAGTTTGAGGGAAAGAGGAAAAAGTGAGGTATGGTTCATATACACAAGGAGTTGACAGTCTGCTTCAGTTGGTGGTGTCCTTCATGGAAACATTAAGCACCAACTACTAAGATTTCTCCAACATGAAAATAAGCCCCACAGGGGATGCAAAGATGATTAAGAGGTATTCTTCTGCCCCCAAGAGTGTTTTCAAATACCTGATGCAATGGAGAATTCACTCAAAGAGTGGTTTCAAATCCAACTTAAATTAAACAGGTTCTCAAGGCTAGAACCAAGAGGAGACAGTCTCAATTAAATCTATAGTTGTGAAGTTATAATGTGGGTTTAAAAGATTTTCACAGGAAAAGTTACAAAATAAAGGGTGGTAGTGCATGCAAGTCTCTCTTTCCCTGTGTCTCTCGATGTCAGATTGTCTCTCTCAGGGTCATTCTGAAGTAAAATTGTTAAAAAGTTTATCTTCAATGTTAGCCTGGACTTTCCTAACTTCCGCCCCCACCCTTAGACGCTGCAATCATACCTTCCCTGTTCCCTGACACACTCCATCATGCTTTCCTCACTCCAAACCTTTCCTCACAATATTCCTCCTGCCTAGATCACTCTCCTACATGTAACAACACTACCTATCTTTCAAAGACCATTAAAAATGCTACCTACATGTAAGTGAATGAAACTTTCCCCAATATCCTTATTTGCCTGGGCCTGTATTTGCCCTCACTGGTTTTGATCTCTCCCTGATCGCAATCTTTGAGAGTTGGAACTATATATCTTTGTTTCTCTCTACTGTCTCCTGTCTTCCACCCCAGACTCATTTTCCCAATGAAAGAGACATCAAAGCTATCCACTAAAAATGAAGAGGCAGGTATTGTGTGGGGCCTTAAATGAAGTGGTAAAATTAATCTGAAAAGTCAAATCCCTCTTATTCCCCTAATTTATTTACCCATTCACTTCTATTATACTTATCAAATTATCTGCATCCACACCCATCCTTCCCTCCTTTCCCCTAGTCTCAAATGTGCAAATAGTTTCCTTCCACTCAAACAAATTCTCTCTTCACTTCTCCCTTTGTGGCATCCCCTCTAACCTCCTCCAGGACCTGACTTCATCAGACATCCCCATCCACTCTTTCAGCCTATAAGCATGCTCAACTCTCTTCCAACCTATAAGCTCAAAGAAGAAACTTTCTATGTTTCCATACTCCTTACTTTCTACCTCTCTACCTGTCTCCTCTTTGAAACTATCAAAATTCTTGAAAGACTTATCTATCTTCACTGTCACCACCTTCTCATCTTCCATTCTCTTCAACTTACGCAGTCCAACTTCCACCCTCAATGTTGCAATGACTCTCCTTTCACTAAGGCTACCAATCATCTGTCAAATGCAAGGATCTTTTCAATACTTCTATTAATGGACTTCTTTGCTGCATTTGACATTCATGATTATGCCTTCCTAGTTGTTGCATTGTGTTTCTTTAATTTCCACCATACTACATTTTCATGCCTCTCTAACCTCTCTGCCTCCTTCATTGACACTTCATCTTCACTTGCTCCTAAAAATGTTGATGCTCCCTAGCATTTCATCATCAGTCCACTTCTCTTTTCTATATACATTTGTATACAACTCTGTATCTTTGGCCAAGATCTCCCTTTTAAACTTCAGAACCAAATATCCATCTACCTGCTAGATCTCTCTACTTGGATGTCTTAAAGATATCTCAACCCAGAGAAACACAAACATTATTTCTGACTGTACCTTATCTTTTGCCACCCTCCTCAAGCTCATATTCAATATAAATTCTGCCAGTTTTACCTTATACAGACTTTTAAAACTTTTCCCTTATCTCCTCTTCTGTCCTCTACCTTTACTTCTACTACCTTTGTTCAGGACCTCATCAACTCATACCTGGATCATTGCAACAACTCTCTGTCTGGTCTCTTGGAATCCAAACTTGCCCCATAGTTGTTAAAGTGGTTAAATATATGTACTCTGGAGTCAAACTGCCATGGTTCATTTCCTGGCTCTATCACTTATTAGCTGTGTGATGCTGGATATGTTACTTAATCTTTCCTAACATATGAAGAGGAGATAATAACAGTACCTAACTCATAAGGATGTTTTAAGGATTAATTATGTTAATATACAAACAAAAGCCTTGGAGCAATGACTGGCACAGTAAGGAGCTTCGTAAGTATGAGCTGTTGCTGTTATAGTCAAATGTGATCAGAAAATTCCACTGCTAAAAATCCCCCTCATTGGTTTCCATGACCTAAAAGATATAATCTAGGTTCTTACACATGGAGCTTCAAGATATATTCCTTGCCAACTTCTCCTGAACCATCTCTTACCACCCTCTTGCTCAAACTTCATACTCCAACACACAAGAACTGGTAAATACACACACACTATGCCAATTCTCTCTTTCTCTCACACTGTTCCCTCCCCTTGAAATTCCTTTCCTCCTAGCCTTTACCTGAATGGCTATTAGTCATTCTTTACAACCCAGCTTACCCTCCAAGGTGACTGTTATCAGTAATGACATTACAATTATGATTGGCTAATTTTAGGGGGCTGTGATTTTGTAAAGTTGTTAAGGCTGTAAATTTTAGGAAAAAATTTAGTTGTTTCTACTTGTCATGTATGTCCTAGAATATCTCTCATATTAATAAAAATATACTGATTAGCAACAAATGATCAGTCTATTATTTAATAATAGTGCTTATAGTAAAATTCTTTATCATGAAAAATTCAGATTCTGCCATCAGCTTTTCCAGGCTGGGTTAGGTATGCCTTCTCTGTGCTGTTATAATATCTCATGTATATCTATCTACTGCATTTGCTCATCGTTTTACAATTATTCATTTACTTGTACCCCTCTAAACTATGAATCCCTTGCATACAGGAAAGGCTCTTATACTGGATGACTATCCTAATGCCAGGTATGTAATAGATACTCAGTAAAGTGTAATGAATGAATAAATGTAGAAAAGCATCTCTTTAGAATCCTCAATCATCCATTCAACACACCCTTACCAGGTACCTTTTATATAGCAGGCAGAAAAACTGTGCTAAGCAGTAGAAATATGAAGATAAATGAGACCTCATCTGGCTTACCAGGGGCTCAAAGGCCTGCAGAGGGACAAATAAGTGTATTAAAGTACAGGGTGATAAGTGCCATATACTTGGAGTCGTAGTAGCAATGACTTCAAGACTGCCACTGCCAACCTTTTCTTGTTTCTTCTGCCCTCTCATTCCGGGCTATTCCTGATATACCTCTATTTACTAATTTCCATCAAGTACGTCACTGGCATGCATTCTGAGAAGTTAGCACCCCACCTGAAATATTTTAGGGAAGAGTTTTTGGAAATTTATAAAGCAAGAAAAGCATTATACACTTACATAATTCCAGTGACCATCAGAACTGAGACTGAAGGAAAAATATAAAGAAAGAAAATTTTAGCAACTACAAAACAGTTTTTCCATAACCAAGAATCCACATTTTTAGTAAACACCATAAAATCCCCATTCCCTATGCCATGCCCAAAGTATAATTCCTTTAAAAGCTGCTACCACTAAATGATATATACTTTTCATTTTTCATCTAGCCACTTAGACTCATTCATTTAACTAATATTTCATAAAGGCTTACTCTATTCTAGACACTAAAGATGGAATAGTGTATAAGAAAAACATGGCCCACCTTCACCAAACTTACAGACAAATGAAGGAGATGGTCAATTGAGGAGTCAAATTTACGATACAGTTGGATAAGTGTATTTTACATAATATTCCATTTCCATCTTTGTTAAGTCAGTATTGATTATATTAGATTGAAAACCATTGCACCTCCTACCCATGACCCTCATCAGACAATGAACATCCTTATGTTCTCATGAGTGAAATCTGGCCACTGGAATCTCATTCATAGCATCCAAACATCTCTAGTAAAAGATTAGGCAGGCATATAGCTAGCCTAATTGCCTAATTTATGGTAATGTGCTCATGGGTTCTCTTCCCTAGTTAAACCTTCATTTTAGCAATAGCCTTCTCGAGAAGTAATGCCTCAATATATAGCCTATAAGTTTAATGCTACTGAATTTCAGGAACTCTGTCCAGTCTGAGAAGGATATTTGTAGTCATAATAGTCTTTGGGGATACCTCTCACATTATACGACATAGACATGGATGCATTCCATGAGTCCTCTGTGTTGCAGATGTATCAACGCCTTTTTCCTTCTCTTCTTGTTACCCAGCAGATTTCAGGTGGTAGTCAGTCACTTTCACTGTGGGAGAATAAAAAGAAAATTCAAGACATCTATGAATTTGGTTTCCTTCAGAATGGTTAAGCTTGGTTGAGATCTTTGCAAATCAAAAACCAATGAGAGTTCTATTGGTGCCTCTTTTAGGGGCCCTAATAACAAGGCCAGTCTTATAAGTATGCAAAGCAAGGATCAGAAAAGGAATATGATTTCAGGTTCTCCAGAAGTTACACTTTCCTTTGTCACTCAAGCAACTCCCCAAGCCTCCTAAGAATCACAGTGCCTGAAATTCATTTAGTGGTGTATCAAAAGCTTTTTGGTAGCTCTGGTGACAACCAATGTGGTTTCATTAAAGGATGGCTCAAAATATTCCCCTTTCCTAAAATGTCTTTCTCTGATCAATCTACCACAGTGCATAAAATTCTCTCAGTATCTAATTTCAGTTAAAATACTAAAGGCTCCTGTTATGGCACAGATGCTACTTTGGAAAAAGAATCACTTAACTGATTCTATAAACTCCAAGGGTCCTGAAAAAACAAAAAGAAAATTTCAATGAAGTATAATCAATAAATGTGTATAAATGCCTGTTATGTGCAAAGTAGTATATTAGGTTCTGGGTTTAGACAGATGAAAAGACATGGGTTCTGCCTTCAAGGAGTTTACAAGTGGAATAAAGGTGAGGGCACTGGGTACAGTAGGAAATACTGAAAGGCAGGAAGTTTAAAAAGTAAAGATACAGAAACGGTAAATAAATTCCCAAGAAAATACACTCTTTATATCTCACTTTTTTCAAAAGGAATTTAATCACAAAAGACAACCATGAGCAGGTCATGACTGAGATACTTTCTGTCAGTCATACCTGTATTCCTTTTTCCCCCTTCCTTCCCTTGTTCATTTTCAAGACAAGGCCAAATTTGTTGTTTTCATCTCAAAAAACTAGAAACTTCTCCCTAGCATAAAAAGTCAACAGTGACAATCTTGGTCAAGTCATGACATTTTGTGCCTTTGTACAACAGAAAGGGGATTCCTTGATTAGTAATGTTCAGAGGGAACTGGGTCAGAGCAGGAAACTGAGTCAGACAACTGCTAAGAATTCTGTAGATAGCCATCTCCTCTTATCTGGGCCATAAATGCCACTTCAAAGACCCCTGCATGAGTATATGCATGCAAATATGAAGTTACACGTCATGTCAGAAGGATGTGAAACCCAGCAACTCCTGACTGCACCAAAAATATGTAACTTTAACTTTTATAAAAAAACAACCTAAATATGTTTATTACTGTAATTTTGGTAATGGTTTCAAGAGCATATGCATATGTGCAAACCCATCAATTCTATGCATTAAACATGTGCAAATTTTTGTATAACAATTACATCTCAATAGAACTGTTAAAAAAGAGATGTAAATAAATTCCCAAAACAAAGCAACCTGAAATACCATTACCTGGACTAAAGATGGTGCATTTATGTTGTTTACAGTTGTCAAGTTGAATTGTGGGCATTCTTTCATACAAAAAAGGAGATCCTTATTTATTATTTTATGGAAAGGCCAAGTTAATATTTCTTTTTAAAATTGGACTATCCAAACCAAAAATGGAAACTATAACACCAGAGATGGTAGGATTGGCGATCCAATTTAGAGTTTCTGAATAGGAAAATACAGCCTCTAATCAGCACTAATTACAGCACAAAAGATAGGAATGTTCAGGATAAAGACATGGCACCATGCCCTCAATTACTTTGGAACATAGTCAGGAAGAACATGAGCATGCTCATATGCACAAACACACACACACACACACACACACACACACATCTGCTAACAAGCAATGGTAGGTACTAAACAAGTACATTGGGGTGCAACAATTTAAGACAAAAAGCCATGTTCCCATCTGTTGGCAAGTTGGTTACATTTTTTCTTCCAGCTAGCTGTGCACACATGCTTTAAGGGATTAGTTACAGACATGCTCAATGTTTCTAATTAGACATTTTCAAAAAATAGATGTTATACTTACATGATAGGGTGGACTCCAACCAGAGACTCTCCCCCAGTGGTCTGTGTAACTGAATGGCACAAGGGCAAAATTCTGTTTATATCTCTTCTTCCCCATGATATATTTAGCTGTAAACCATGGGCAAGCTGTTCAATTTACATGGGTCTATAATGAATTTGCTCACAGCAGATTTCACAGGAAATATCTGAATCACCACTGTTAATAACTTTTTGTGTAATCTGGAAAAGATGATACTTCTATTTTTGCTGCGTAAGTCAGCAACTTCTTGCTTTCCCTTTGCAGATTTGAGGAATGCAGTCTTCGTTGGTTTGAACAACACCTAAAGTTTTGAACAAGTTAAAGTTTGGCTATCTCAAATCCTTTGTGAAAGAAGTCAGGGTAAAACTAAGTAAATATATACAGATAATTAAAATAAATTAAAATTGACCTTCAAGGTAGAGTAAGAGTCTTAATAAGGATATAATACATGAAATTTGAAAGTTCTGTGAGTTTTCATAAGAGTCTATGCCAAGAGATACAACTTTTTTCTTCTTTTTTGGTCCTTTCTTTTTACTATATGTGTATCCATATATGTGTGTATGAGAGAGAGGAGAGAGAAGTAGAAGAGAGCAAAGGAGGGAAGGAAAAACAGGGAGATATAAAGGGAGAAGGAAAGAAAGAGAGAGAGACAGGGACAGGGAGAGAACACACAAAAACAGATAGACACTAAACTATAGTAGGGCTTTCCCTGAGGCTGAGGACTTTTACTCTGGAGGCAAATATTTTTTCATACTGAATATTCAAGTAAAAGCAATTTCCAAATATTCCCAACCTCCACAATGCAGTTTAAGTAATAAAATTTCCACCTTGTGCTGCCCATTGACCTTTACATGCAGTTTTCTCAAAAAAACAACAACTACAACAACTGCATATCATAAGCTAGGCACTCATTTTTCAGATGGGAAAACTGAGGACCAGCGATAAAGCCAAAACTAGTACCCACATTTATGGACTCTTGGCTAAAAACTATTTACACTAGGGCAGAAGAAGGAGTTAAGTATGAGATTTCAAGGAGTTGAGGGGAAGGGACCAGGCCCCGGATGGCAAGCAGAGGAGAGCCCCATATTTGAAATTCTGGAATAGAGTATTATCATGGGATTAGGAATCCATAGCCGTGGTCCTTCCAGAAATACTTCCTTGCTTAGAACATATTTAGTGGTTAGTTTCTTAAAAGGCAATAACTGCATACTACTTATTTCATGGCTCACCAACATTTTTCAGATCTAATTTTTGCTGAGTTGTAGTATTTGGCAGGCAGTGGGGCCTTGTCCTGACAATGTAGTACCTGGGGCATAGCAACTCATACTTAGCCAGGAATATCCTCAAACTGCTGGGGAAGGGACTGTGGGAAGCTGTTGGCTTACAGTTTATTTGTTTGTCCTTAAAGATCTGACATTGGAGAATGATTGACTGGTGAACAGACCCCTGTCTATTTCAATACATGAGCTCTGGCACCTGGTCTTTTCTCCTTCTCCCAGAGCCAAGGAGTATTCTCAGCTTCATTCCCTGATTAGCAAAACAGAGCAGCTGTTGGCAGAGAACAGTAGGGGGCTCCCATTTCTATGGAAAGGAAACAAACTAAAAAAAAGAAAGACATGCTCTGAAATTAACACTTAAGTTAGGCCTGGAAATAGGCCTGCAAATAGCTCCAGGCTATGGCTTTAACTTTCTTGATTTCCCTATGTCATCTTGTGTAGGGATGACAAGGTTCCACAAAGCCCTAAATTCCCCCAGAGAGAAAAGATATAACAGAGGTCTTCAGTAGTTTGACTGGAATTAAGATCAAGTTCCCACCTCTTCAGAAGGCCTTCTCTGACTGTCCCAGATCACATATCGCCCTCCCTCCTTTCTCAGGTTTCCTGCTATATTTTCAGTGTCTCTCATTTGTCTCTTTTCACACATCACCAACTAGCATGGAAGTAATTTGTAATTTTGATTTTCCCTACACACAAGCATAAAGGTCCTAGAAGGAAGAACTTTTGCTTTTCCATAGCTCATAGTGCTTTGGACATAATAAGCTAAGCTCTTGTCTTGAGGAATTAATGAAATAAAAACACTGATGACCAGAATTTTGTTGTTGTTGTGAAAGAGACAGTGCCATTATCTGGCACTGCAAATGTCTCCCCAAAATCATTAGGCAATGGGCAATTCCCTGCCACAAATCCAAAGGAAAAGTCCAATGACTTATGTTTACTCTAACTACACAACTCTCTAATTTATGAGGGTAATTCCTATCTGGTGAAATAATCCAGATCTAAATAAGTTTGTCACACACACACACACAAATGTACGCAAACAATGGTTTTGCTACCAAGAGATTACCTGACCTAACTAGCCTGGAGGTAAAATACTAATGAATAATAATAATAATGGATAAGGAACTTTTGTCTCCTACCTTCAGTTGCCTCCTTCTCCTACCATGGATATGATTCAAGCACAACAAAAGTTGGTATCAAATGTAAGATGACTTTTTGAATCTTGCTTCTGTCATTAAATATTAATATTAACTGTCCCTCCCAGTTTTACACCATCTGTGTGTTTGATCACATTATTATCTATGTCCTTACTTAAATTAGCAATGAAAATGTTGAATTAAGGCAGGGCCAGAACAGATACCTCTGACAAGCCACATTAGATGTTTTTCTCAGTAGACATAGATTCACTAAAATAAACTCTTTGAATCCAATTATTTAATTAGTCATGAACCCCACCCCCCAACTGCAATTTCTTGTAATCCAAATTTCATCAGTTTTTTTCCAAAAAACTAATATGAAATATTTTATTAGATATCTCTCTGAGCTCCAAATAGAGTCTGCCCTATTCCCCTACTCTTACTATATACAAAGTCAGTCCCTCACAAAAAATTACCAAAAATGCTGCAGGCACTAACTAGTTGTGGAATTGGGTAACAGAAGAAGAACAGAGTAGTAGAGCTTAGAGACCTGCCACAATTCTCTTGGCATGATTCAAGTAAAAGGATTTTTGCCACTTTCATTGGAAGACTGAGTCACCCTCTACTCTTTTGCAACTTTAAAAAATTATGCCTTTCTTAGCAGAGAGTAGAACGGTGGTTACAGGAAAGCGGGTAAGGAATGAGGAGATGTTGGTCAAAGGGTACGACATTTCAGTTATGTAAGATGCATAAGTTCTAGCATCTAATGTATAGCATGGGGACTGTAGTTAATAATACTGTACTATATACTCTATATTTGCTAAAAGAGTAGATTTTTTTTTGGTTTTGTTTTATGCTTTGGGTTTTTTTTTATTTCAGCATATTATGGGGGTACAGATGTTTAGGTTACGTATGTTGCCCTTGCCCCCCCCGCCTCCCTCCCCCCCTAAGTCCGAGTTTCAAATATGTCCATCCTTCGAGTGGTGCGCATTGCACTCTTTGTGTATGCAAATACCCGTCCCCTCCTCCCCCCCCTCCTCTCTCCCCCCTGCCCAACATTCAATAGATGTTATTCTTATATGTGCATTTGTGTGTTGATCAGTTAATACCAATTTGATGGTGAGTACATGTGGTGCTTGTTAAAAGAGTAGATTTTAAGTGTTCTCACCAAAAAAAGGTTTAAAAAATCACAGAATTATTAAACAATTACTATTTATCAGATACAAGAAATAAGTTTAAGAACAAAAAATAAAACGATGCCTTCCTTAATCGAATCCTGACCCTCTAGGCCTATCTTCCTCATAGGCTCATACATATTAACTGAATTATTCCTGTGAAGTATACAGATAATTGTTCTCTTCAGAGATTCTTAGACTTTTGAAGTGAGGAAGCTCATGAGACCATCAATTATTACCACTCCCCTCATTTATCAGACCATAAAACTAAGTTCCAGAAAGGGGAAGTGATTTTTTTGTATGTACTGTCACAAGTTAGCGTCTAAGTTGGAACTAGAAGCTCCCTTCCTGACTTCAGGCACAGTGCTCTCAGCAATGTTTCACAACTTTTATAAGTGCTGCACACTCTCTGCCTTGCCTTGACCACTAAAATTAAGCTACACACTGCTTTTGGGTCATCTTTTGTGAATCATCTCCAACTTTGTTGAGTTGTGCTTTCTTGGGCTCTTGCCCACTTTTTCACGGACTTTGAAAACTGGAGAAGGGCAAGCAGTTATGATCAAACAGATGCTTGGTTTAAGTATTTGTCCCATGTAGCACAAAGCCCAGTAGTTTATTTGGGACAAAGCTGCTGTCAAACATGCTGTCAGTCCAAAGTTTAATTAAGAATAAACATTTTTATTTAATGGAGACAACATGAATAACATGAGATTGAGATATAAGATTGTAAGTGAGAAATGATTCTAAACCATGTGTCCCTTTTAAACAGAAAGGATTAACTATTCAAACTACCCTACAAAGCATATAATGGACATATGAAAACGTAATTTACCCCAAAGCAAAAAAGTTGGTACCAATTTTAAAATCTTAGTAATTATGGTAATTCCAAACTGCAGAATACCATGAAGCCATTAAAAATAATAAGGTAATAAATTCACCTGTTAAAATAGAAACATATTTATAATAAAGTGTTAAGTGATAATAAAACAGGGTTTGAAAGAATATACAGTTGATCTTGAACTATGCAAGGGGTTAGGGGTGCCAACCCCTGTGTAGTCAAAAATCCACATATAACTTTTGATTCATCAAATGCTTAACTACTAATAGCCTACTGTTGCCTAGAAGCCTTACCAATAACATAAACAGTTGATTAACACATACTTTGTATCTTATATGTATTATAGACTATATTCTTACCATAAAGTAAGCTAAAGGAAAGAAAATGTTATTAAGAAAATCGTAAGGGGAGGAATATATTTACTGTTCATTAAGTGGAAGTGGATCATCATAGAGGCCTTCATCCTTATGTCTTCACATTGAATAGATTGAGGAAGGAGAAAAAAAGGGGTTGCTCTTGCTGTCTCAGGGGTGGCAGAGGTGGAAGAAGTAGCAGAGGTAGAAGAGGAGGCAGGAGAGGGAGGCACACTTGGTGTAACTTTTATTTTTAAAAAGTTGCATAAAATGGACCTGCACAGTTCAAACCTGTGGTGTTTAAGGGTCAACTGCATATGAAATTGAAGAAATTATAAATGGAAAAATATCCTGTACTCATAGATAGGAAGAATTAATATTGTTAAAATGTCCACACTACCCAAAGCAATATACAGATTTACTGCAGTCCCTATCAAAATCCCTATGGCATTTTTCACAGGAAAAAAAATCCTAAAATTTGTATGGAACCACAAAAGACCCTGAATAGCCCGAGCAATTCTAAGAGAAAGAAAACAATGTTGGAGGCAACACACTCCCTGACTTAAAATTATATTACAAAGCTATAATAATCAAAACAATATGGTACCAGCATAAAAAGAGACGCATAGACCAGTGGAACAGATAGAGGGCCCAGAAATAAGTCCAAACATACATGGTCAACTAATTTTTGAGAGGGGCACCAATAGGATGCAATGGAGAAAGAACAGTCTCTTTAATAAATAGTGGAGTTAATCGAGTCTTGAATGTTCATAGCAGCACAATTCACAATTGCAAAGATGTGGAAACAACCCAAGTGTCCATCAATACATGAGTGGATTAATAAACTGTGGTATATGTATACCATGGAGTACTATTCAGCTTTAAGAAACAATGGTGATATAGCACCTCTTGTATACTCCTGGATACAGCTGGAACACATTCTACTAAGTGAGGTATCCCAAGAATGGAAAAACAAGCACCACATGTACTCACCATCAAACCGGTATTAGCTGATCAACATCTAAGTGCACATGTAAGAATAACATGTATTGGATGTTGGGCAGGGGGAGGGGGAAGGGGGGAGGAGGGGACGGGCATATGCACAAACAATGAGTGCGATGCGCACCTCCAGGGGAATGGACACACTTGAAGCTTGGACTTGGGGGGGGGAGGGAGGGTAAGGGCATCATACATAACCTAATCATCTGTACCCCCATAACATGCTGAAATAAAAAAAAAATAGTGGAGTTAAAACTAGATTTCCACATGCAAAAGAATAAAATTTGACTCTTACATCATACACACAAAAATCAAATCAAAATGGATAAAAGGCCTAAATGTAAGACCTAAAGCCATAAAACTCCTAGAACAAAACAGGGAAAAAAGTCCTTGACACTGGCCTTGGCAATAATTTTTTTCGATATCACACCAAAAGTTCAGGCTACAAAGGCAAAGAATAAATAAATGGGACTACATCAAACTAAAAAGCTTTTTGCACAGCAACAGAAACAATCAACAAAATGAAACAGCAGCCTATAGATTGGGGAAACTATTTGTAAACCATATATCTGATAAGGGATTAATATTCAAATTTTGTTTTTTAAAAACTCATGTAACCCCATTGTAAGAAAACAAATAATCTGATTTTAAAATAAGCAATGGTCCTAAATAGATGTTTCTCCAAGGAAGACATAAAAATGGCTAACAGATATATGAAAAGGTGATCACTTCATACCCATTAGGTTGGCTCCTATCAAAAAGACAAGAGATAACAAGTTGGTGAGGATGTGGAGAAAAGGGAACCCTTGTATACTCTTAGTAGGAATGTAGATTGGTGCAACATGGAAAACAGTATGGAAGTTCCTAAAGAAGTTAAAAACGGAACTACCATGTGACCCAGCAATCCCTCTTCTGTGCATATAACCCTCAAAAATCAAACTACCTCATAAAGATACCTGCCCTCAAACAGCCCTATTAAAAAGTAGGTAAAAGACATGAACACAAACTTTTCAAAAGAAGATAGACTAATGGTCAACAAACAATATGAAAAAATTCTCAACATCTCTAATCATCAGTGAAATGCAAATCAAAACCACAATGAGATATCTATTCCACATGACATCCCTTAATAACTTTCTACTGGAAGGAATCTTAAAGATAGTCTGGTCCAGAGATGGCAAATATGCTACATGTCCTGGGCCAGCTCTAATTAATTGGTAGTAGCTTCTGGAATGTTACATTGAGAAGAATAACAAAGAGCTTCTGAGTTCAGTGGGTAAAGGCAATAACACCCTCACTCTTATAGATGACAGAAGAGACCTAGATGAAAGTAATTTGACCCAGGCTCATACAGTTATCTAGTTATTTAGAAGTAGAAATAGAAGTAAAAGAACTTGACTCCAGAACAATATACTTGTCACTGTACTATATTATATTCTACTCATTGTAGAAATTATTTTCAAATTAAATCTCAGGATATACATGAGAAAGTACAAAGCAGGGCACACCAATCAGATGTGATTTCAAGAGTGCCTGGAAGGCTCAGAACCCCAAAAACATCTCTCCTTTACCAGTTGGTTTGTGTCCAAAATCCCACATGTCAGAGTTCCATTCCTTCAATTTAAAGCTTTAATCCCCATGAAAACGTCACTGCTCCCTCCCCTTCCTGGGCCTTTTATCCTTTTTTCCATGTTTAGCAAATTCTCTGTTATTCAGGACATTAAAGGAATTGGGGATGGGGGAGGACAATCTGACATTCTGCCTCAATGAGAGTGCACATATTGTTTCATAACAGTTCAAAAAATTAGAATATAATAAAATACTCAAGACTGAGACAAAAGTCATCTTCCTTTGCTCCTTCAGAAGGAAGTATACTTGGGATACTTGTAAGTTATATTTTCATATAAGTAGAGTCATGACAAACTCCATTTCTCCTACCTGGATTGCTCCTGCCGTCTTCTTGAGTAGTGAGGACATATACACAAAGAAAACTTAGAAATAGCTGTTGGAGTAGGGCTTTGTCAATTTTGTGAGGAGGGCTAGGTCTGGAGAAGATCAGAGGGTAGTCCTGGAAGCTTGTGTGGTTTGAGTAGATTTCATGGAGAGGGAGTGACTTGAGATAGGCCCTAAAGGACTTGGAAGATCAAGATCAGTTTGTGGTCAAATAACATCTCCCTTCTCCCAAGAAAGCAGGGAACACTACAGTAATGCTAGAGCACTAGACAGGGTTTTCACTGATGGAAGTATGTCACCATTATCTCTTTCTTCCCTGGAAAAGTAGAAATTATGTAAGCTATCCCAGAGATCATTGGTCTGAATACTGCCCAAGAAGGCTCCGTTTGGGAATAAAGAAAAGATAATAATAATCATCAAATTAAAAGAGCCCTCATATTCCCAAGGTGGGATGCTACTCATGTCATTTCCATTGATGACAGATGGAGGTCTAGATTTATCAGGAATTTCCTCAGTCATCTCCCTTGGTAACCTAAAAAGGTATTTGACAACCTAACCAGTTACCAAGGTTTAGTTTCTGTATAATTTAACACCCCCCCACATACACATACACTGTCTTTTCATATCTGATATAGTGAGATGAAGTAAAACCCATTGCCTGAATGTGACAGTGAGTCAAAGTGTTCACGAAATCACTTATCACCAGTGAGAATGGCCTTTATCAAAAAGTCCCAAAACAATAAATATCAGCGTGGTTGCGGAGAGATGGGCACACTCATACACTGCTGGTGGGACTGCAAACTTGTACAACCTCTGTGGAAAGCAACATGGAGGTCTCTCAAAGAGATACAAGTAGAACTACCATTTGATCCAGCAATCCCATTACTGGGCATCTACCCAAAGGAAAAAAAGACATTCTACAAAAAAGACATCTGCACTAGAATGTTTATAGCAGCACAATTCGCAATTGCAAAGATGTAAAAACAACCCAAGTGCCCATCAATACATGAGTGGATTAATAAAATGTGATATATGTATACCATGGACTTCTACACAGCCACAAAAAACAATGGTGATATAGCACCTCTTGTATTATCCTGGATAGAGCTGGAACCTATTCCACTAAGTGAAGTATTCCAAGAATGGAAAAATAAGCACCACATGTACTCACCAGCAAATTGGTTTTAACGGATCAACACTTAAATGCACATATAGTAATAACATTCATTGGGTGTCAGACAGATGGAAGGGGTGAAGAGGGGATGGGTATATGCACACCTAATGGGTGCGGCGCACACCATCTGGGGGATGGACACGCTTGAAGCTCTGACTCTGATGGGGCAAAGGCAATATATGTAACCTAAACATCTGTACCCCCATAATATGCTGAAATAAAAAAAATTTAAAAAGTTTCTGCACAGCCAGGGAAATAATCAACAGAGCAAATAGACAACCTACAGAATGGGAGAAAATATTCAAAAACTATACATCTGATAAAGGACTAATAACCAGAATCTACAAAAAACTTAAGCAAGTCAGCAAGAAAAAATCAAACAACCCCATCCACAAGTGGGAAAAAGATATGAACAGAAGGTTTTCAAAAGAAGGTAGACAAATGGCCAATAAACATAGGAAAAATGCTCAATTTCACTAATATTCAGGGAAATGCAAATTAAAACCTCAATGAGATGTCACCTTACCTCAGTCAGAATGGGTTTTACTAAAAAGTCCAAAACCAACAGATGCTAGCATGGATAAAGAGAGAAAGGTATGCTTCTACACTGTTGATGGGACTGCAAATTAGTACAACCTTTAGGGAAAACAGTATGGAGATTCCTCAAAGAACTAAAAGTCAACCTACCATGTGATCCAGCAATCTCACTACTGGGTATTTACCCAAAGGAAAAGAAGTCATTTTATCAAAAAGACACCTGCATGTGAATATTTATTGTAATACAATTCACAATTGAAAAGATGTGGAATCAACCCAAAGGCTAATCAATTCATTAGTGGATTAACAAAATGTGTTATATGTACACCGTGGAATAATACTCAGCCATTAAGAAGGATGAATTAATGCCTTTTGCAACAGTTTGTATGGACCTGGAGACTGTTATCCTGAGTGAAGTATCTAAATAATGGAAAAGCAAATACCACATGTACTCATTATTAAACTGGAACTAAGTGACAAGCACACAAGAGCACAGAGAGAAGTAAAACTCAGTGGAAATCAAACAAGTGGGAGTAGGGAGGTGAAGGTTGGCAAAAACCTAAATGATGAATACAATGAACACTCTTATGGCACAGAAGCAATCCATGTAACCAAAACATTTGTACCCCCATAATACTTTGAAATTAAAAAATAAAAACATTTCTTGGAAAGTTGGTGCAGAGAAAAAAAGGCAAATCTTGGGGGGAAAGGGGGCCCTAAGTGTAATCAGCCCTACACAGCTTTCCTGAGAAAATTCATACATTATTATTCAGAGTTGCAATTTAGTAGTAAGGAACTTCAGTGGGCAAGAATTCATTTAGCAGGATACTAACTCCACCACAGGTACTAATAAAGTCAGGTTTCTGGAACTTAAAGGTTGAAAATCAAACCTTAAAACAGATATGACTGCAGAAAGGCCTGCAAAGGGTCTGCTGTGGACTTCTTCTGTGCAGAGCCCTTCAGAAGGCAGGTAGAGGGAGAGGGGTGTATTAGACAAATACAAGACCCAGAACCTGCTTTGTAGGAGTTTATACTTCAATTAGAGAGACAAGATATAAACAGAGAATGTTAACTGTACAACAAGGCAGGTTGAATCTTGAAGTGGCCTCTAATTACAAAACACACTAGCAAATAAATTTTCATATACTTGAAGGCAAGTGTTAAAATGTCTTCTCTACCTTTTGCCCACAAGAATGCATAATACTGATTTCTTTTAGATATTCTAAACCTCCATATTCATGTCATTCCTTCCCATAAGTGATTTTTATTCTTTGACTCTTAAGCGTTGTGATAGTCCTACAGGGCCTGAGCTTCACTGATGCAAAATAAAAAGCATATCTCAATTAACCAGCTCTTTCCCAAATTTACATAACTCTAAACCCCTCTATATTTTCCTTTAGATAATAAGAAGAAATATTGCATTGGGGACAAGAGCATAGGCTTGGAATCAAACACAGCAGGGTTTTAGTCCAAGCTCTGCTGTGTGAGCCTTAATGAAGTTACTTAACTTCTCTGAACCTCACTTTCTGCATACTTACAATGTGAATTATAATAATACCAAAAAATTAGGTGCTTTGGTTACCACAATGCCTGGCACATAGTAAGTGCACCATAAATGGTAGTCATTATTATTATTTTGCTAGTACAGCAAGCTCACTTCATTAATTTAGTAAAAATAAATGAATTAGAGACTTTCTAAGATATATTGTCAACTCCACACTTATGCAAACACTGGCTGGCCCTCTTTCATCTCCATCAGACTACATGAGGATTGCTCTTCAATGCTCCAGAGACCTTGATTCATTAGAATTATCCAACCGCAAGACTGCTTAAGGCATAAATGAAGGCTTTTTAAATGAAGGTTTTCTGCTTGCACCCTTAGTTACAAAACCTTTTTCTTACCAAAGCATCTCAATTAATCAAATTTGAGTATATAAAAAGATAATGTCTTATCAGCACTTTGGAAGAAAGAACCCAGGTTTTGGAGCCACACAGAGCAGAGTTTGAGTCCTGGTTTCAACTTTAGCTTGTAGCCTTGGAAAATTTGTTTCAGAAAATTACCTAATGTCTCTGAACTTTTCCCATTTCCTGAGCCTCAAATATTAATAACGATAATAAGGCCTAACTCAAGGGTTGGGAGAATCAAATGAAATCACATTTTTAAAGGTGATTTGTCACATTTGTCAAAGCCTCAGCATGTAATAGTCACTTTGCAAATGTCCATTACCTCACCCCTCTTTCTGAAGTCTTGCATGTTTTCTCCTTTGGTTAGAGGCTTGATGTGAACTGAAGAACTGGGAAACATGCAGATTTGGGATGGGTGTTAAATCAAAGTGTGTGAAGTGAGTACACAGGATATAGTTAAGACTAGACAGAAATGCAGAATGATCCCAAGCTGTTTTGAAGATTGAGCTGAAGCAGACCTAAAGATAAAGGTTGTGTGGATGAAACTATTTCTTGGATAGAGGAAAGGATGATTAGCATTGCTGTCCTTGTCCGAAAGAATCTAAGCCATGTATGAATGGAACAATGCAGGGCAGGTAATTTTGGAGGGCGTAAATTAGAAGAGGGAGGCAAAAGCTCTGATGGGAAGTCAAAGGTATCTGTATTGGAAACCCAGTCTGCCACTTACTAAATGACTTCAGGCAAGTTAATGAAACTCTTTCAGCCTAAGTTTCCTCATCTGTAGAGTGGAGGTAAGACCTTACAGATTCACTGTGAGAGTAAATGGAAAACATGTAAAGTGTTTAGCACAGTACATGGCACATAGTATTGTGGACAAATAGCAGCAGATGCCAGGAACACAGATGGCAAGGACATAGTCCTAGGTGAGACACAGAAGTGGTACCAGGAATTGAGGGCCAGTCCTTGAAAAGGAGGCCAGGAAAGTGCCAAAAATGTCTTTAATTTTACAAATTGGCTTCAGTTAGGCTCTGGCATTTTGTTTTCGGAGCAAGGCCAGGCCAATCATATATAATACTATTACCTATCCACTGGAACTCAATGTAGTTCTCCAAGGAAGACCGATAGTTGCTGAGTAGTGGAGAGCTTGGAGTTAAGAAAGAAACAAGTTCATGAGTGGATTAACAAAATGTGGTGTGTATACCACAGCATACTACTCAGCCATAAAAAGGATAAATTAATGCCTTTTGCAGCAATTTGGAAGGAACTGGCGACCATTATCCTGAGTGAAGTATCTCAAGAATGGAAAAACAAACACCACATGTATTCTCTGATAAATTGGAACTAACCAATGGGCACACAAGTACACAGAGGAAAGTAAAAGTCATTGTAAATCAAGCAGGAGTGAATGGGGAGGAAGGGAAGGGCAAAAACCCACCTAACAGGTACAATGAACACTATTCGGTTGATGGGCACATTTATCACCCTGACTCAAGCCATGTATCAAAAAAAATCTATAGCTCCTTAATATTTTGAAATAAAAAAAGAAAAAAGTCAATTCCGAAAGGTAAAAGAAAAAAAATAATAAATAAATCTCCAGCAATAATTTAAAAAAAAAAGAAATTTGGAGGATTAGGAAAGACTGATGAAAACTCCAGGAAAAGAGGACAAAGATGTTACCAGGGGTTGGTGGGGATTGCTTCTCTAGTCAACCAAGCACAGGGAAAGGCTCTATTATTGTCTTCAAGTAGGATAACACAGAACAACTTGTAAAGATGGCAATTTTCTAATAACCATGGGCATTATATTTGTTCAAATTGAGCTGCTAGGGGTTTAATGCTCTTAGGGCAATTTTCCTTTTAAAAGAAGACAAAGGAAGGTACTCTTAACACAGGGCCTAGATCCCAAATGATGAAATTTCAGGCATTATGGAGGAATTAGTTTAAAGCAAACCATCCTGACCTATCCACCTACCACACTGACAACAGTGCCCATGCCAAATACCAGTTTTCTGTATATGTATACAGTTGTACAAAGCAATTTCCAATTTCAATCCACAGTCATATCCAAGCTCCCTTGAAGTTGACATCCTAAGCCAAATTGCCTAGAGCTACTATGGGAATAACACTTCAGAAAGTGTGAAAAAAACAAAAGCCTTGATTTTTACACGGGATGAAATCTTAATTTCAGAAAGCAGTACTGAGGCACCATAACAAAACCACCTACTCAGAATAGTTTCTTGTTTTGACTTCCTATGCAGCCTTTATCTAGTAATCAGCCCAATGATTGTGAAATTAAATTTTTAAAAAAGGAACCATACTCACTGGGTCGTAGCCATAAGATCTTAGATACATGATTTTCATATTCACAGCTCAGTGAAAACACAATCCTTATCTTCAGAGTTAATATTTGAGGAAAGTAGGAAACTTAATCCATAAAATGTCTCTGAGAGGTGATATCTCACCACCATCATCATCATCCAGTCCCAGCTGCACGGTAGTTCTAGCCCAGGAACAAATAAACAAACAGAAAATCTTTTCTTACAGCACTATGTGTGTCCATTGGTAAATAGGCAGAAGAACCTTGGTCAGATGTCTATGAGGTCTTCCTCTTCCACCACTGGTTAGTATTGTGTAATGATAAGTACATTTAAAAGGTAAGTTAAAAAGAAAACAAATATTTATGTTTGGTTTTGTGAAATTTGGAAAGATGTTAAACCGAAATTATTTCTTTATTTGATAAACAATGGAGAGAGGGAGAGAGAGATCAAAAAATTTAATCAACACCAGTGTAGGACCTCATGTGAATAAACCCAAACAATTTCATATTAGAGACAAAAGAGAAAAATTATAACCACTACTTCCCATTAAAAAGCTTCCAATCAAATACGGAGATGAGAGATGTGATGTAGGGGGACAAGAATAGAAACAATTATAATTGTAATGTAAGGCATAATGAAATAAGTGGCACAATAGTGGTACAAACTGATTGCTATTGTGGAGCAGAAAAGGTATCAATTCCAACTGGAGGAATCAAGAACAGCCTCACCAAAGTAGTGAGAGTATCCCAACTAATCCCTCAAATATAAGTAGGATTTAGGTAAGTAAAAGAAGAATATTGGAAACAGAACCAGCAAAGACATGGATGTTTATAGAATATTTGTAGGGCAGCAGTGAGAAGAATGAAAATAAGGGGCTGGCAAGGTGCATGGGCAGTGAAAGTTTATAAGCCAGAGTATTTGTTTGGTTGAAGTGGATCTAAAGGGGAAGGAAGGCTAACTTCCTATTGAAGTGGTCAGGGAAGGCAAGGCTTGTCTGAATGAATGACTGACCATTAAAATATTGTCCCGTACAACCTACAGAATGGGGGGAAAATATCTGCAAACTATCCATATGACAAGGGATTAATAACTAGGATATATAAGGAACTCAAACAACTCAATAGTAAAATAATAAATAATCCAATTGTAAAATGGGCAAAAGATCTGAATGGACATTTCCCAAAAGAAGACATACAAATGGCCAACAAGTATATGAAAAAATGCTTAACATCACGAATTATCAGGGAAATAAAAAGCAAAACCACAATAAGATATCATCTCACCTCAGTTAGAATAGCTTTTATCAAAAAGACAAAAAAAAAAAAACTATGCTAGCAAGGATGTGGAGAAAGAGGAATGCTCATACACTGTTGGTGGGAATATAAATTAGTACAGCCCCTATGGAAAAGAGTATGGAGATTTCTACAAAAAATAGAACTACCATTTGACCCAGAAATCCTACTGCTGGATATCTACTGAAAGGAAAAGAAATCACTATATCAAATGGCTACCTGCACTCACATGTTTAGTGTAGCACTATTCACAACAGCAAAGATATGGAATCAATCTAAGTGTACCTCAACAGATGAATGGATATAGAAAACATGGTACCTATACACAATGGAATATTATTCAGCCATAAAAAAGAATGAATTTATGTCATTTGGAGCAACATGGATGGAACTGGAGGTCATTATGTTATGTAAAAAAGCCAAGCACATAACGACAAATATTGCACATTCTCACTCATATGTGAGAGCTAAAAAAGTGGATCTCATGGAGGTAGAAAGTAGAATGGTGGTTACCAAAGGCTGGGAAGGATAGGGAGGGAGGTGGGGATAAAGAGAAGTTGCTTAATGGGTGCAAACATACAGTTAAATAGAAGGAATACGATCTAGTGTTCAATAGTACAGTAAGGAAATTAGAGTTAATAATTTATTGCATATTTCAAAATAGCTAGAAGAGAAGAATTGCAATGTTCCCAACACAAAGAAAAGATAAATGTATGAGGTAATAAATATCCCAATTAGCCTGATTTGATCATTATACATTGTACACATGTATAAAATATCACATGTACCCCCAAAATATGAAAACTATTATAAATAAATAAAAAATACTTTTAAAATATTGTCTCATGTGCTTCCTATTTTACTGAATATATCATGAATAAGAAGACAAATATAGTAGGGAGTGACAGTTAAGAGTAAGGGGTTTCTCTTGGAAGTGATGAAAATGTTCCAATATTGATTTCAGGGACAGTTATACAACTCTGTGAATATACCAAAAAAGTATTGAATTGTATACTTTAAATGGTTAAATTGTGTGGTATGTGAATTATATCTCAATAAAGCGGTCACTAAAAAAAATATACATTTTAAGAACATCTACCACCATCCTACTAATGTTTCTAGTGGAGAAAAAATGCAATTGCAAGTTGAAGACTAAGAAATTGAGAGCTAGGGAAGATGTCAAAAAGAGATCCTTACACAAAGCTTTCTTACAATGTATTGATTTATAATCACTATGGAATTTAATATGGGAAAGAAACTATTGTGAAACAAAAAGAAGAGGGAATGAAAAGGAGGCTTTTTCTCTCTAGGTGTCCATTTCCACGTTTGTTTAAAGGTGAACATAATTGCTGCTATAATTTTCTTCTAACAGTGTTATACAAATCAACTAATATAATATATTTGAAAATTTTTTGAAAAATATACATACACAGTGTATGTATACATTCCATAGAAACGTAAGGGGTTATTATTGTTTGGATCTGATGGAGGTCTTCCTCAGCTGCTGCCAACCTAAGAGAGTCCCCTTTCACTCACCACATTCAAGATGACCCACTTTTGTTTATTTCATGCCTGAGGAGGGCTTGCATTTTGGATCTACCTCTAAACCCCTCAGAAGAGCCCCAGAAATCTTAACTTTGAAAACCTCTGCTGACACATCCTATAAGAATGGAGCTCTGTACTCATATGAAAGTTTCATACACGAGATCCTATATAAGTCCTAGGACAGAAAAGGACTGACAGCAGCAGGAAGTCTTGGAGTACCTCTGTCTTAGGAGTAAAGGAGAAGCAATAATTGATTGCCGCCTAGGCTTGGCCCAGGCCAACCAAGACAGATAAGGAGTCCCTCTTCAGAGACCTATTTTAACCCCAGCTTATTGTTAAACTGCTCACCTGCCCTTGTTGTCAGAATTGTTTAAAGAACCCCATAGAAGATAACCCCACAAAATTAGGACACCCCACCTCAAATGACCCTTAAATAATGAAAGCCCTTTCCTACATTCATGCAGTTACTATTTGCTATAGGAGACCTAGGAAAGAGGACTGTCTGTCCATCTCTGGCTGCTCTGCCTAACATAAGGATCTGTAAATACTAAAAACTCTTGAACTCTCACATTGCAATTGTGTCGTTGAAGCCACACCCACAATCTCATCCCTGACTGCAAGGGGCCCATGCAGGTGGATCCATTGCTAGTGTTCTTTGGGCCACTGGTGGTTGCTGGGAACAGTAGCTACCAGCTAAGTAGAAAAAAATAACTTGAAAAGAGTCATTCAAAACAAGGAAAGGGAAGCAGAATAGATAGCCCATAAATAAGCTGTGTTCGCCTCTGAATAGACCAAACATCACTACCATACCCACCCTTTCCCACTTTCCAATCCTTAATTTCTTTATTTGTTTGACACACATTTACTGAAGTAGGGCCTTTTGTTATACAGAGATGAATAAGAAATATACATATGTAGACTTACTATTAGTGAAGTCTGCCTTTGATACAACCCAGAAAGAAGTTCCTATTTTGTGTCCCATTCCCAAAAGACCTTGCTTTCACAAAGCTAACAAACAAATCTCCACTAGACTGTGGGCTTGAAAGCACTGGGACATTGTCTTACTTGTCTTTGGTTTCCTCAACATCTAAACTAGTAGGGGTCTGGCTACACATATTTGGTGCTGAAGACATGTCTGTACAATTAAAAATGGATGTGAAATAATTTTTAAATGAGAGGCATTATGTGAGACAATTTATGTACGTTATTTCATTTCATCCTCCCAACAATTCAGAATTTTTCCATGAATTTGCCATGAAAACTAGAGGTAGCTAAGCCAGAAATTTGGTGGCTGCAGTTTTTAAACCTCACCATAACTTAGACCAACTGCATAATCATGACTACATTCACAAACTTTACTCACTGATAATTTTCCTATCAAACATGCAGAGTCTGGTATATCTGAAACTGAATGAGTATGAAAAGTTACTCCAACATCAATCTCAAAGTAATAACCCATTAAACTTCATACAACGAATTTATACCAACAACTTTGCTCCAAAAGGGCATCAAAGCAGCTGCAATAATCCCTTACATTTGTGTGGTCCTTTCCAAGGTGATTTCACATACATTATCTTATTTGATCCTTGGCAGCACCAGCTCTATTGAGTAAATATGGGTGATATCACCATTCTCATTTCACAAAAAATTGTAAACTGAAGCAGAGAGGTGAATTAACTTGCTCAGTGGCCCTCAAATCATAGGTAGTGAGACTGAAACTTTATAAAGTCCTATTGGTTTTCTCCATGTCAACGGGAGGCTTCTTTGTGTATATATTAAACCTGAAAATAGACAACAGATATGGCACCTAGCTTACATTTTGTCATCTGCAAATAGAAAGAAAGAGTACCTTGGAGATTTTGTTTTAATTTATAAATGTCAATCATTTTAATGTTCATGGCATAAAAATATAGTATCTGGAAAACATGTAGAAAACATATACATAAACCATGTTAAATAGAAAAATTTTCTTTTTAAATTGATTAAACAGACAACTGATTCAATATCTATCTCTGGAAGACTCTTACTTTACAGAATTTCCTAGTCTTCTGTGCCTGTATATTCCAGTATCCCTTATTTCTTGCTATGCTATGGTGTATCTGCCATGTTTCTACATCTCCAATCAACATAATCTGGTCAAAAATGCAGCAACTTTCATAAATTTTAGGGGGTGAAATATGGACCAAATCAGAAAAAAATTCTTTTTTTTATTTTTAATTATTATGGGTACATAATAATTATATATTCTTAGGGTAAATGTGATATTTTGATACATGTGTAATAATCAAATCAAGATATTTGGGTATCTAACACCCCAAGCATTTATCATTTCTATGTGTTAGGAAAATTCCAATTCCACTCTTTTAGTTATTTTAAAGTATACCATAACTTATTGTTGACTATAGTTACTCTGTTGTAATGTTAAATATTGCTCATTCTATCTATATTTTTGCACCCATTAACCATCCCCACTTTATTCCCCCCTCCCTGGTACACCCTTCCCAACCTCTGGTAACCATCGTTCTACCCTCTGTCTCCATTAGATCAATTGTTTTAATATTTAGCTCCTACATATGAGTGAGAACATGAGAGGTTTGTCTTTCTGTGCTTGACTTATTTCACTAAACATAATGTTCTCCAGTTCCATCAATGTTGTTGCAAATGGCAAGATTTCATTCTTTTTATGGCTACATAATATTCCATTGTATATGAATACCACAACTTCTTTATCCATTCATCCACTGATGAACACTTAGGTTGATTCCAAATCCTGGCTATTGTGAATAGTGCTACAATAAACATGGGGATGAAGATATCTTTTTGATATACTGATTTCCTTTCTCTTGAATATTATATACCTAGCAGTGGGTTTGCTGGGTTATATGGTAGTTTCATTTTTAGTTTTTTGAGGAACCTCCATACTGTTCTCCACAGTGGTTGCACGAATTTACAGTCCCACCAACAGAGTACTAGTGTTCCGCTTTCACCATATCCTCAACAGTATTCTTTGTTGCCTTTTTGATAAAAGCCATTTTAACTGGGGTGAGATATCTCATTGTAGTTTTGATTTGCATTTCTCTGATGACTAATGATGTTGAGAATTTTTTCATATACCTACTGGCCATTTGTATGTCTTCTTTTGAAAAATATCTATTCAGATCTTTACCATTTTTAATAAGATTATGTGATTTTTTTCCTGTTGAGTTGTTGGAGCTCCTTTTTTATTCTAGTTATTAATCCCCTCTCAGATGGGTAGTTTGCAACTATTTTCTTCCATTCTGCGGGATGTCTCTTCACTTTGTTGATTGTTTCTTTTGCTGTGCAGAAGCTTTTTAGCTTGATGTGGTCCCATTTGTCTAATTTTGCTTTGGTTGCCTGTGTTTTGGGGGTATTACTCAAGAAGTCGTTGCCCACATCAATGTCCTGATGCATTTCCCAGATGTTTTCTTTTAGAGTTTCATAGTTTCAAGTCTTTTATATTTAAGTCATTAATTCATTTTTATTTTATTTTTATATATGGAGAGAGATAAAGGTCTAGTTTTAATCTTCTGCATATGAATATCTAATTTTCCCAGAACCATTTATTGAAGAGACTGTCCTTTCCCCATTGTATGTTCTTGGCACCTTTGTTGAAGGTAAGTTTACTACAGATGTATGGGTTTACTTCTGAGTTCTCTATTCTGTTACATTGGTGTATGTGTCTGTTTTTGTGCCAGTACCATGCTATTTTGGTTACTATAGCTCTGTAGTATAATTTGAAGTCAGGTAATGCGATTCCTCCAGTTTTGCTATTTTTGCTCAGGATGGCTTTGGCTATTCTGGGTCTTTTGTGGTTCCATATGTATTTTAGGATTATTTTTTCTGTTCCTGTGAAAAATGTCATTGGTATTTTGATGGGGATTACATTGAATCCATAGATTGCTTTGGGTAATATGGACATTTTAACAATATTGATTCTTTCAATCCATGTGTGTGGAATATCTGTCCATTTCTTCGTGTCCTCTTCAATTTCTTTCATCAATGTTTTATAGTTTTCATTGTAGAGATCTTCCACTTCTTTGGTTAAGTTTATTCACAGGTATTGTATTTTATTTGTAGCTATTGTAACTTGGATTACTTTCTTGGTTTCTTTTTCAGATTGTTTACTGTTAACATATAGCAATGCTACTTATTTTTGTATGTTGATTTCGTGTCCTGCAACTTCATTGGATTTGTTCATCATTTCTAATAATTTTTGGGTAGAGTCTTTAGGTTTCTCAAGATATAATATCATATCCTATGCAAATAAGGATAATTTTACTTCTTCCTTTCCAATCTGGATGTCCTTTATTTCTTCCTCTTGTCTGATTGCTCTAGCTAGAACTTCCAGTATTATGTTGAATAACAGTGGTGAAAGTGGGCATCCTTGTATTGTTCCAGATCTTAGAGGAAAGGCTTTTAGTCTCTCCCTATTTAGTATGATACTAGCTGTGGGTCTGCCATATATATCTTTTATCATGTTGAGGTATATTCCTTCTATACCCAGTTCTTTCAAGAGGTTTTTTTTTTATCATGAAGGGATGTCGAATTTTATCTAATACTTTTTCCACGGAGTAGTTGGGGAATGTAGAACTGTTGGACTTTTTGGAAGAATTGGGTCTGAGCTCCCTGTCAATATCTACTTCTGCTCTTCATCTTGAAAGTATTGGGCTCAACTGGATATGTACTGCATGAATATTTCATTATTTACTTTGATTATTCATATGTTAATCATGCTCTAAATGCTATTAGCTCAAGAGAAACCCAGCATCCAGTAATTTAAAAATCTTACCCTGTGGAAGAAAGCCTAAAGGGGAATTAGTGTTGGTTGGCAGACTCACCAGAGTTTGGACTTGTAGGCAACAGGAATAGGCCAAGCTGAGTGGATTAGTAATTTTTCAGACATAGGAGAGTGTTGTACCTGGCCCATATGGGGAAGTAGGAAGTTCTTGGTTACCAGGAGGTGGTATATGCCATCTGTGTAGAGAAGGGGCTCTGAACTAGGGCCTATATATGGTGTTAAAGTGGACTAGGAATGGGATAAATCCATCTGACTATCATACAATGGACATAGTAGTAGTTGGCATTTTGTCTTAATAAAGATTCCAACTGTTCTTTAAAGGATAGTAAACTTGGAGAGGAGTTGATCTTGGCTGGCTGGACTATCCAGGACAGAATTTTTCTCAGTTTCTGGGTGAAGGCTCTTGCCAATGGACATGTTACACTCCAAAAGTTTATGAGGTCTTCTGAGACTCAAAACTACTAAAAGGTAAACAACCTTAAGTTCATTCATTCATTTGTTTGACGAATATTTATTAAGTACCTATTATGTGTGATGTAATGCACTAGGTTTAGAGAATAAGTAAATGAATATAAATAATTCCTCAAGTAGCCCAAGTGGAGAGATAGACACATATATATATAAAGTATAAAAATAATTATAATAGACACCTATACAGAAAGCTGTAGGAATATAGATGAGATCATCATGACTTTTCAGAAAAGATGATGCTTAAGCTGAATATTAAAGGATATGTAGAGCTTTCCACAAAGATAAAGTAGGGGAAAAGTTTCCTGGGGAAGGTAAATATGTCCTTCATTGGGAGATTTGTAGTTGTTTTAATATGTTTAGAACTAAGGGTGAGGATGACCGAGAAGCATGAAGCTAAAAAAGTGTAGAAGAAGTAGATCATGAAGGATCCAGCTGATTTGAAAGCTTTGAAGTTTATTCTGAAGGCAGTGGTGACTCACTAAGGATCTTATGCAGATTTTCAATTGGTCCAAGGATGGATGTAAACTGGGGAAAAATAAGAGGTTGAAAAGATCACGTATAAACCTTAATGCTATAATAATAGACCAGGTAAGAAATTAAAGAGACCTCACTAGTAAAATCAAGGATAGATAGAAGCAAGTAGATTTAAGAAATGTTTAGAGGCAAAAAAGACTAGAAATGAAGTGAGAATCAGAGAACAGAATTATGGATGATTCCCCCAGGCTGCTGTCTTGGCAAATTGTGAATAGTGGTGCCATTCTTTGAGAAAGACACTATGGGTAATGGGGTAACAAGAAGATTATGATTTCAGTTTCAAACGACTTGAGTTTAAGATGCCTATAGGACATCTAGAAACACGTGTCCAGGTGGCAGCTATGTATATATAGCTTTGATTCTCAAAAAAAAAAGGGGGGTCTGAGCTGGAGATAACAGTTTTGGGAGTCACCAGCACATAAGCATTAGTTAAAGCTATGGAAGTAGATTATATTTCCTTCTGGAAAGGGTTCAGAATGGGAAGAGATAAGGATTAAAAAAAAAGAATCCTATAGAACACCTCCATTTATGGGACAGTCAGAAGAAAAGAAATCAGCAAGGAGAAAGATGTCAGAGGGATAGGAAGAAAGTTTGATGTGATGGAAAACCAAGGAAGGAAGAATTTAAAGAAGGAAGTGATAAAGTTTCAAATGCCCCAGGGATGTCATATATGAAAATAGCTGATGTAATTTTCAAGTAACCTAAATGTTAAAATTTAAGAGAATGGCTAAATAAATTATGGCATAAACTGACATTTAGGAAGGGGGCAAGATGATGAACTACAGACATTGTTTGCCAGACCATCATGGAGGGAAGATAGGATTTCAGATAAAGGAGAGGGGAGAAGAGACCCAGATCAGGTATAGATCATAGAGAGAGGTGCCAGAACTTGCCAGGGAACTCACAGAAAAAAAATTGTAAAGCAGAGAATGAAAAAGATGAAGGAAAGAAGATATTGATAAGGATCAAACCCAGAGAGGCTCAGAGCCCAGTAAAAGGGAAAGGATAGATTCCCCTCTCCCTCCCACGAGACTTTGGTGACCAGCAGGCCACCAAGTTTGTTGGAGTCTTTTGCACCCCCATGAGCCCAGGCACAGTGGCAAACATGGAATAGTGAAGAGAAGTTGTGTGATCCTGGAGCTTGGTCATTTCGTGTGGGACTCCCATCCACAGAGAGTGTCATGAGAGGATGGGAAGCTAGCTTTCATTCATATGCTTCCTCTCCCACCCCTCCCCCAACCACTGCGACTAGGAGTACAGTTTGAACTGAGAATTTGGCAAGTAGCCACCTCTCCCCAGCAGGCATGTGCTGCATGATGAGGTTTCCACAGATTGGGTCCCATACCTTTACCTTTAGGAGCCTGCAGTGGACCCAGAGTGCCCAGTTTGGGAGCTCCCCACCCACCAGTATTTCATAGAGTCTTACACAAGTGGAACAGACAAGCAGGCCAGACTCCGTGCCCCCCAGAATTGAGCGGGTTACTGGAGACACAGCAGGGGGAGGTCTGGGAACTGGACTTGGGTGGCAAGGAAGCCCATGTGGACAGAACTGATGGAAGAATACTATGGGGTTCTGAAACATGGCGATCTTGGAGAGTTCCCATTCCCTCCACAAGAAAACTGCCTTGTTGGATTAGGGTGGATCCTCCACTGGCGAGGAAGAGCCCATCCCCAGGAGCCATAGCAACCAGGCACAGCATATTCAGATGCTCTGACTGACTGGGAGCTGCAGCCCAGGCCCCACCCATTTCAACCAGGACAGGTGTTTGAACTGAGAATTTGGCAAGAAGTCACCTCCATCCAGTGGGTGCATTCTCCAGACTGAGGCCTCCACAGAGAGTGGGGCCCAAATCTCTACCCTTGAGGATTTTTAGTGGGCCTGGGGTGCCAAATTTTGGAGCTCCATACCTGCCAGCATTATGTGGAGATGCAAGCTAGTGGATCAGACACACAGGCCGGGGGGAAGTTTTAGAGCTGGACAGCCAGATTGTGAATCTCAGATGGCCCATCGCCACAAGCTGACTTTCTGGTTGGATGGGACCACTTCAGCCTTTCCCTAGTGGCCTTCCCCAGAAGCTAGAGGAAAATTTTTGAACTCTGCCAAAACAGTTACTTTACCAGCTTTTATGAATCCTGAGGCTAAGCTCACTTAACCCAGGTCTGCCCAGCCTCACTCCCCCACACATGTCAGCTGTGGCAGAGAATGAGGACTCACCTGGAAGTTCCAGGGACACACCCACCACCTGGAGCATTCCAGTGCTCCACCTGAGGGACTAGAGGCACTCACAGGTCTCAAAAACAACACTGCAGCTTTTACCTTCTAGCAAGCCCTTTATAGCAGTTACTGACTCAATCATACAGAGTGAGATCCATTCTCACTGATAAACACCACAGTATTGTCTCAGAGATTAAACTGGGCATGCCAGTACAATTCACAATTCCTAATTCTCCACAGGGCTGGAGAAGGAGAAAAGATTTCAAAGACCTCCATCCTCTCTCATCAAAGTGAAGCAGGAAGTCTGCCCACACACGTAGCTCAAACTGCTACAGCATACAAACAACTAGTAACTGAGAAAACCACCACACTAATGATATCTAAAACCAAGACATGTATCCAGAACCTAGATTGCCATCAAAGCACCCACAAACAAAGCCAAAGGTTCTTACCCAACACATGCAACAAATACACCTATATGGGGAGGCAGCCCCATCTAAAAAAAAAGAAAATCCAAAAATAAGAAGCAACAGCTGCTCCAGATGAGAAAAAATCAGTAAAAGAACTTGAGAAGTATGAAAAATCAAAGCAAAAGGACACCCCCAAAAGGGAACACCAGCTGTTTAACAATGGATGCCAACCAAAATGACAATACTGAAATGACAGATAAAGAATTCCAAATATGGATTGTAAGGAAGCTCAATGAAATTCAAGAGAAAATGGAAAACCAACTCAAAGAAACAAGAAACACAATTCAGGAAATAAATGAAAAATTCACTAAAGAGATAGACATATTAAAGAAAAACCAGATTCTCCAATCAGCGCGTTAACGCAGCTCAGCAGCTGCTGGCAGAAAACAATTCTGCAAAAATAATCATACTCAGCCTGGCAGTTGTCTGCCCCTAGGTCTGCTGCTCTGCCGCCGTCCACACTCGCTGCAAGGGAGGGCACAGAATTTACCGCGGCAAGAACATCCCTTCCGGCCAGCAGATTACAATGCTGCAAACTAAGGATCTCATCTGGACTTTGTTTTTCCTGGGGACTGCAGGTTGGAGTACAACCAGTTACTGTTAACTGTAAACATAAAGTACCTGTGCTGCCTTGAATACAGTGAGCAGAATGGGTTGTTGATTCTGAAAATTAACTTAAGGAAAAACCGAAGATGGCGGACGAGAAAAGCTGCCAGTCAGAGTGTCTCTGCAAAAAAGATGAATTTTAGAAAAAAAGAGAAAAAAATAAACTAGCAGAGAAACATAGATCGGGCGAGGGTCAGAAGAAAGGGTGCCTGAAACTACAGGAGACTCCACGGGAAGACATCGCGGAGGAGAACTGGAAGGAGAAAGGTCCTGAGAGGCTTGGAGACCAGCGACAAGGGTAGGTGGAGCGGTTAACTTCCCCTACCTTGCATCTTGGACTGCTGGTGGGCTCCTGAGCGGTTGGAGAGACCTGCCGACACCAGCCCAGAGACGACTGCCGCCAGTGAGCAGTGGCCTCTTGTGGACTTAGTGTCGCCGGGCTCCTAGTTCCCTCGGGGCACCTCCCCGCGTGCAGACCTGAGCCTGTAGGCAGACACGATAGTGCTCCATTCTCTCCTTCCCCCTCTCTACACATGGGTGCCCAGAGAGGCAATTTAGCCACCACACGGAGGCATCTCCAAGGAACGGGACCTTTTCTTTTGGGACCTTACAGCAGACTGAGGGGTACTCAGACTGCGAGGTCCCTACCCGCCAGCCCTCCCAGGTGCTACTTGCCTGGGGACTCCAGGAGAGTGGGGCAAATCCCGAGGTGGAGTGAAATCGATCCAGCTTGGGCACCCAGTAGGTGATTCAAGACCAGCACCCCTCCCCCTGGCAGGGTAGGGACTGATCTCCAGGGCCCAGGGGACAGGCCTGCAGACCAGACCCCGTACACCCAGGTCACGATCGCACTGCCCCGGGATACAGAGGACAGATCTGTGAAAGAGCCTGCTGAGGAGTGTGTGCCTTCAGGGGCAGATCAGCTTGCCGGACCCGCAACCCTCCTCCCAAAAGAGGGCTGTGCACCCAGCTCAGGCTGCGATCCTGGGTAGGGAACCTCCCAGCTCACGTCACAGCCAGGGGAGATCCATTGGCCTGAGGTCCGGCTTGCTGGTGGAGGCCTAGGAGAGGCCACGGAGATGGGGAGGGTGGAGGGGAGCAAGACCTGCTCCAGAGTGCAGCTCTTGGACAGCCCCACCCCCCAAGCCCAGACTTTCAGCTGAGTGGAGCCATTTCAGCCCCTCCCAGCAGCTTTGCACAGAAACAAAGAGCAGACCTTTGACCCCTGCTAACAGCAGCTGTGGAGCCTGAGGGCAGGCTTACCCAACCCATCCCCATCCAGACTCACTCCCAGTCTGGCCCCCACTGAGGTGGAGAATACGGACACACCTGGAAATCCCAGGGCCCCACCCACCACCCGAGGCACAAGAGGGCCTCTCTAGAGGAACAAGAGCTAGCTACAGGACCCAAAAATAGCACTGCAGCTCGCTCCTCCCTGCAAGTGCCACCTACTGAAAGGGAGATCATCCTGCACACGCTTTTACTGCATCTACTGATTCATCATAAAGGGTGTGGTCCAATCTCACCCACAAACACCACCTACTGGCTCAGAGACTAAACAGGGCGTGTCATTATCCAAACGAAAATCTAAAGGCAAGAAGGAACAACTGATCCAGATGGGAAGGAACCAGTGAAAGAACTCTGAAAGTATGAAGACTCAAACGGAAAACACACCCCCAAAGAGGAACAACAGCTCCCCAGCAAGGGACGTTAACCAAACTCAGAACACTAAAATGACAGACGAAGAATTTCAAACATGGATTGTAAGAAAACTGAATGATATGCAAGAAAAAATGGATGACCAACACAAAGAAACCACAAAAAAAATCCAGGATTGGAAGAAAAAATCACTAAAGAAATTGAAATATTAAAGAAAAATCAAACCGATCTCCTGGAAATAAAGGACTTATACAGGGAACTACAAAACACCGTGGAAAGCCTCCAGAACAGGGTAGATCAAACAGAAGAAAGAATCTCAGAGATTGAAGACAACTCCTTCCAATTAAATAAGTCAGTCACAGAGATCAAGAAGAAAATTAAGAGAAAAGAAATAAGCCTACAAGAAATGTGGGATTATGTGAAAAAAAACAAACCTGAAGGTGATAGGGGTTCCGGAAGGTGAAAAAGAAAACATTCAAGGGCTGGATAAGCTATTTGAAGAATTAATAGAGGAGAATTTCCCAGGCCTTGCTAAAAATCTAGATATACAGGTACAAGAAGCTCAATGGACCCCAGGACATTTTGTCTATTCATCTGTTGATGAACACTTGGATTGTTTTCACTTTTTGGCTATTGTGAATAAAGCTACTATGAACATTGGTATACAAATATCTGTTTGAGTCCCTGTTTTCACTTCTTTTGGGTATATACCTAGGAGTAGAATTGCTGGATCATATGCCAATTCTATGTTTAAGTTTTGAAGACTGACCAAACTGTTTCTACAATGGCTGTACCATTTTACATTTCTAAAAGCACTGTATAAGTGTTTCAGTTTCTCTATGGGAACGTATTTTTAAAGATGAAATTTCAGCAAATAAGGAACAATAGGTATAAGCCTTCTGGGGGCTTCTCACTTCCATTTACACCTGAGGAAAGAGTCTCAATAACATTAGCAATAGCAGCAATATTTGTAGACTTCTAAATGTGTCAAAAAATACATGTATTACACATAGGCAAAAAACATGGAAAGATAAATATTTAAAACTATAATAGAATGGTTATCTCAGGGTAGTGAGATTATAAAAGGTTTTTTTTATATTTTCTTCTTTTATTTCTGTTTTTTACAATAGTAGTAAATTATTTGTGGGATATAAAAGAGTTGAAAAATGTCCATTGGATTTGCAATTAGTAAAACATCAGTAGCCATGAATAAGAACAGAATGCCATCTGACTTCTTTGTTAAAATTGACAAGCTGATTCTAAAATTCGTACAGAATTACAAGTGACCCAAAATAGCTGAGACAATCCTGAAAAAAAAGAATAAAACACAGGATTTATACTTCTTGATTTTAAAATTTACTACAAAGTGAATGTAATCAAGACAGTGTGGTACTCACACAAGTATAAACAGATAGATCAATGAAATAGAATTGAGAGTTCAAAACTAAATTCATATATCTATTATCAGTTGATTTTCAAGAAAGATGCCAAGACACATTGTTATGGGTTGAATTGTGTCCTCCAAAAATTCATATGTTGAAGTGATACCTCCCAGTACCTCAAAATTTGGCCTTATATGGAAATACGGTTGTTACAAATATAATTGGTTAAAATGAAGTCATACTGGAGTAGGGTGGGCCTCTATTCCAAGATTATTGATGTCCTCGTAAAAGAGTTAAATTTGGACACAGACATGTATACAGCGAAAATGCCATGTGAAGATTAGAATTATGCTACCACAAGCCAAAGAACTATTAGAAGCTAGGAGAAAGCCAGAGGAAGCTGAAAGAAATCTTCCTACAGAAGCTAGGAACTACAAGAAAGCTAGGAGAAGCCTGGAACAGATCCTTCCTTAGCGCCTTCAAAGGGAGGATGGCCCTGGTGATACCTTGATGATAGACTTCTGGCTCCCAGAACTGTGAGACAATAAATTTATGTTTAAGTTACCCAGTGTGTAATTTGTTACGGTGGACCTAAGAAGTTAATATACCATTCAATGTGGAATAATCTTGTCAACAAATGGTGCTGAGACAACTGGACAGACATGCAAAAGAATGAAGTTGGACTCTTAACTCACACTACATACAAAAATTAACTCAAAATGGATGGATCACCTAAATGTAAGAGAAAAAAGTTCTTGGTGGAAAACATAATGGTAAATCCTTATGACCTAAGGATTCTTATATATGACACCAAAAACAGGAGTAATAAAATAAAAATGTAGATAAAATGAGCTTCATCAAAATTAAAAGCTTTTGTGCATCAAAAGACACCATCAATGAAGTAAAAAGATAACCCACAGAATGGGAGAAAATATTTCCAAATAATATATTTGATAAGGGATTAAGATCCAGAATATATAGGGATCCTACAACTCAAGAGCAATCAGAAAAAAACCTAACAACCCAATTCGAAAATTGGCAAAAGGCATTTGAACAGACATCTCTCCAAACAAGATATATAGTTGGCCAATAAACACATGAAAAGATGTTCAGCATCATTAGTTATTATGAAAATGTGAATCAAAACCACAATGAGACACCTCTTCATCCCCACCACGATGGTGCTTATGTTCTGAATGTTTGTGTCCCCCCACAAAATTTATATGTTGAAACCTAATTCCTCAATCCAATAGCATATGATGTGAGGCCTTTAAAAGTGATCAGAGCCCCCATGAATGGGATTATTGCCCTTATAAAAAAGGAAAAAGGGAGCTCGTTTGCCCCTTTCAGCATGTGAGGATACATAAAATGCATCATCTATGAGGAGTGGGCCCTCACCAGACATCAAATCTGCAAGTGCCTTGATCTTGGACACAGCCTACAGAACTGTGAGAAATAGATTTTTATTGTTTATAAATTACCCAGTCTAAGGTATTTTGTTATAGTAGCCCAAATAGACTTAGACAGATGCAGTAAGTATTGGTGAGTATGTGCATAAATTGGTACCCTCTTGCATTTCTGGTGGGAATGTAATCATATAACCACTGTGGAAGACAGTTTGGTGGCCTATCAAAAAGGAAAACACAGATGCACCATATGACACACCAATTCCCCTCCAAGGTATCTACCCATGAGAAATGAAAAGATATATGAACACAAAAACTTTTACATGAATGTTTATAACGGCATTATTTATAACAGCCAAAAGGTGAAAACAACCCAAATGTCCATCAACAGATGAATGGATAAACAAATATAGCATATACATACAATGGAAAATTATTTGGCTATGAAAAGAACAGAAGTACTAATACATGATATGACACGGATAAACCTTAGAAACATTATGCAATGTGATAGAAGCCAGTCACAAAAGGCCACATTTTATATTATCCTATATGTACAAAAATCCAAAATAGTAAAATCTATAGATACAGAAAGCAGATTAGTTGTTGCTTGGGATTGGAGGAGGGCAGATGGACAGTTGTTGGGGTGATAGCTAAAGGGTATGGAGTTTCTTTTTGAAGTGATGAAGTGATGGAGTTTCTTTTTAAAATTGACTCTGGTGATATTTGCAAATAACTGTAAATATACCAATGAGGACATAGGTCTTGATGGCATATTAAATTGTATACCTTAAAAGGATTCTTTATATGGTATGTGAATTATATCTCAATAAAGCTGTTTTTAAAAATCAGTAATACATCCAAACACCCATAGGAAATTTCAAGGGACCCTGAACAACCAAAAATATCTGGAAAAAGAACACAGTTGGAGCTCTCACACTTCTTGATTTCAAAACTTATTATAAAACTACTATCATCAAAACAGTGTGGTACTGGCATAAAGACAGACATATAGTGTAATGTAATAGAATAGAAAGCCCAAAAGTAGACCTTCACATATATAGTCAAATTATTTTTGACAAGGGTGTCAAGACCATTCAATGGGGAAAGGATGGTCTCTTCAAAAAATGATGATGGGAAAATTGGATATCCAAATGCAAAATGGACCCTCACTTTAGAAAACACATAAAAATTAACACAAAATGGATCCAAGTCCTGACTGTAATATTATAAAAACTATAAAACTCTTAGAAAAAAAGATAAGCAAAAACCCTTATGACATTGGCTTTGGCAAGGATTTCTTGAATATGACACCAAAAGAACAGGTAACAAAAGCAAACATAGTCAAATTGGACTAGATTAAAATTAAAAACTTCTGTACATCAAAGAACATAATCAACAGAGTGAAAAAGCAACCTATGAAATGGGAGAAAACATTTGCAAACCACATATCTGTTGGAAGTTAATAACCAGAAAAAATTTAAAAATTTTCCTACAACTCAACCACAACAAAACAGCCTGATTTTTAAAAGTGGGCAAAGGACTTGAACAGACACTTTTCCAAAGATGATATACAAATGGCAATAAGCATATGAAAAGATGCTTAACATCACTAATCATTAGGGAAATACAAATCAAAACTAAGATGAGATACACCTCACCCCCATTAGGATGGATACTAGCAAATAGAAAATAGCAAGTGTCAGCAAGGATGTGGAAAATATTGGGACCCTTGTGCACCATTGATAGGAATGTAAAATGGTTCAGCCACTATGGAAAACAGTATGGTTGGTCCTCAGAAAATTAAAAATAGAATTACCACATGTTCCAGCCATTCCACTTCTGGGTAACCAAAAGAGTTGAAAGCAGTATTTCAAAGAGATATCTGTGCATCCATGTTGATAGCAGCATTATTCACAATTGCCAAGAGGTAGAAGTGGCCCAAGTATCCACTGACAGATGAGTGGATAAAGAAAATACAGTATATACATACATTGGAATGTTATTCAGCCTTAAAAAGGAAAGAAGTTCTGCCACATGCTACAACATGGATGAATCTTGAGGACATATGCTAAGTGAAATAAGTCAGTCATAAGAAGAAAAATAGTGTATTATTCCACTTATATGAGGTATCTAGCGTAATCACATTTACAGAAACAGAAAGTAAATGGTATTTGCCAGGAGCTGGTGGGGAGGGAAATGGGAAGCTTTTGTTTAATGGATATAAAGTTTCAGTTTTATAAGATGGAAAACTTCTGGAGAATAGTTGCATAACAATGTGAATTTACTTAACGCTACTGAACTGCATACTTAGAAATGGTTAAGATGGTAGATTTTGTGCTACATGCTTTTAATTAAAAATAAAAATTTGAGTTATAATGGCACAATAGCACTCTAGCAAGGGTGACAGAGCAAGACCCTTTCTCTAAATAAATAAATAAATAACATAAAATAAAAATGTAAAATATAAAATTAAATTAAAAATTTTAAAAAACAGTAAATTTCAGGAAATATGCTTTCAGAAATGCTGATTAGAGTCACCTTTGAAGGGGCTGGGTTGTGAAGAGGTAGAGCCTGTTGAAGCAATTTTTACAAGTTCTCAGGCAGATAAATGTTACAAAATGCTTTAAGAAAGAAAAAAGGACATAGAGCAAAAAAAAAGAAATAACAGAGACTGTACAACATCTTGTAATCTCTCATTTTGTACTGTGGTAATGAAATGAAGTTAAGAGTGCTAGACTGGGACTGAAGAGACCTAGGTTGTGTCCTCAGCTCTGCCATAAAATACATCATTTTGAACAATTGTCACCCTAAACCAATCCTATGCTTTGTTGCCCCATAAGTAAACGTGAGCTAATAAGACCTTCCCTGTCACTAGGTTGTTGGGAGGATCAAGTCAGATAATATTCATTGCAGTCTTTGGAAACTTAAAGAGAAAATCATGATGCAAATATAAAGGATCGTTATTATCACTCAGGTCATCTGTTACTGGAGAGTTTCTAAAGGCTCTCCATTCTGTTCTTATTCACCCCACGTTGTAAGAATTCCGATTTCTACTCCAGTCTGATGGATGCAAGGAAATATACAGAAGTCATTGTTGGGACTTTCAGACCAAATATATGGTAGTTTATTATGATTTGCTTTAAATGTCTAAGAATAAGAGCGAGAGACAGGGTAATAATTCAACATTTGGTGTTAGGTGCCAAATGGCAAAAATGGAGCAGTTTACTTCAGCTTAGCAACAAACTGTTATTTTACTTGGTTTCTAGGACACACATACTTTTGGTCTGAATGTTTAGGAGTCCAGTTAGCACATGTAATGTAACTAGGGGCATATGACCAACTGATCTGGCAATACTTTTTAGGTTTTTTCCCCCAACAAAGTAATCTAAATGAGGATATTCATTAGTATGGATAAAAGCATTTAATACAAAGTACAACTCTTTAGATTTTCTTTGCTCTTTGGCACTTTCATAGAGCTGAAATTAGGGAAAAAAATCAAGTATGTCTTTATGCCCAATGTCTAGCTCTTTGGAATCACCTCCCTCCACACTTTCTCCATCCCCTGTCACCCAGACCTCTGGTGCTTCCCAGTACCCAAAGACACTCCTATTTTTACCACATTTTGTGTGGGAGATGAAATATGTTGGAAGTCCAATATAGGATTAAATTTAACTGAAGCACAGATTTTTGGGGGAGAGAGAGGAGGACAAGACTGTATGGTGGGGGGGACTCCCTAAAGGACTTTCGATGCTCGACTGGGGAATTCAGGTGTGAACTGGTAAATTGTTTTGTAACTTCAAGTTTTGTTTAATTTGAATCTAGAAAAGTAGAACTCTGTTCATTCTATAACAGCAACAAATACTCAGTATTGAGTATACTGAAATAGTTTAATGCAAAGTTAAAATAAATGTGCCACATAATTAATGATATGCATAGTTATTACAGAGCCAAAAGCTGCTTGGGCATATGAACCATTTATGTATATAAAAATAATTAAGGTGACTTTTATACTACTACATAAAGCATGTGTGAAATCAGTTTTCTCTTCTATTTTTGCCTCCCCCCCCCAATCTGTTAATCTAGGATTGAGTACTGTCAAATGTGAAGTGAAGGTAGTGCCTGAACTCCAATCATTCATCCACACTGCCCAGTTCCCAAATTAGAAGCAACAAAGCTTTGTGCCAAGGGTTCTCATTAAATCCTGGCTAAAGTTTCTTTGCAGAAGAAAAAAAATATGGACAACTGCCCTGAAGAAATAATTTCTAGAGACCCAAAATAACAGGTGGTGCCTGCCTTTAAGAAAGGCATGTTGGTCGAGGCTGTGTTAACATGAGTAGCTCTTAGAACTGGCAGCTCTAGCTGAAAGTAGAATAGGGTAGAGAATGAGAAGGGAAGTGCAAGCTTAAGCAGGAAGGCAAAAAAGGCACATTTTCAAAAAATTTTAATATTTAATTATACTAAGTTCTTAGCATGTATCATTAAGGGAAGGATAATTTGTATTTAAAAAATTCACAAGGTAATTTAGTAACACAAATACTTTGAAGTAGGGAAGGCTTTGTTGGAGTTTCACACTACAGAAGTTGATTTGGAACAAGATTGTAGCAAGAGAAATCAGACCCTCCTTGGGGAAAGAAAAAGCTGGAAGATGAAAGAGAGATACAGCATCTAAACATTAGCTTCACCAACTTTGAAATGTAAACAAAAACTAAACCTGCCCATTTTTCTCCTAGAGACCAAAGTAATTGTCATTTATATTGTTGGGTTCCACCCCTCAGCCCCACTCAATCAGCTAATCCTAGTGATAATATTATATTTATGGCCAATAATAGCTTATTGTAAATAAAAACAATTATAAATAATAATGGCATTATTTATTCTCACAGGATTAGTCCAATTGAAAAAATACCAAAATAACCCTAAAGATATAATGCCTTAATTCAAATAAATTAATTTATGATGGCGGCATTTCGGAGTCTCTGATCAAATAGAGGTGTGTGAACTAGAATAAAATCTTAAGTCTCCCCCCACCAGCTGACCGAATGGACCCCTCTTGGCCAAGGAGATACCCTAAAACTGAGTTACTAGCCATGAGAAGGAAGGTAAGATATGCCTCATCATGCCCCCCTGCCTTCTTGGAGACGCTCTTTGTAACTCATTAACAGGCCTAAGACTATGCCAAACAAACCTACAGGTCTTCAACTTATACAACAAATACATGGCCAGTAGCTTGTCTCTGATTAACAGACTTCCTTGTCTTAACTCAAGCATTTTCTTTCCCCTGATTCCTGGTCTTTTAGACAAAGCCTAACTCTTTCAACCAATTATCAACTAAAGAGTCCCTAAACCCACCTATGATTTGTAAGCCCCTGTATTGAGATGTCCCACCTTTTCTAGCCAAAAAAATGTATTGATTTATGATTTTACATGTAACTCTTGTCTCCCTGAAATGTATGAAACGAAACTATAATCCAGCCACAGTGAGTCCACTTGCTCAAGTCTTCTTGGGCATGGCTTGGACCATGATCTTCAAATTTGGCTCAGAATAAACCTCTTTAAATTAATTTACACAGTGTGGCTTCTTTTCCATTGACAGGTGCTATTTCAGAAAAAAAGGAGACAAAATGAACCAAGTTTTTCTTTCATTAATCTTCTGTATAATTCTTTTGTTGTCAATTTCATTTAGTTGTGTTCTGACCTTAGGTAACGTTTTTCTTCTGCTAGGTTTGGGACTGGTTTGTTCTTCCTTTTCCAATTCCTTAAGATGTTTCAGTAGAATGTTTGTTTGTGATCTTTCTGTCTTTTGGATGTAGGCTTTTTATGGCTATGAATTTTCCTCTTAGGACTGCTTTTGCTTAATCCCACAGATTTTGATAACTTGTGCCCTCTTTATCATTTAGTTTGAAGAATCTTTTGACTTCCATCTTAATTTCCTTCTTGACCCATGAATCATTCAGCAGTAGGTTGTTTAATTTCCATGTCCTCTGCAGAGTTAAGTTTTTCTGTTGGAATTTATTTCAATTTTATTCCATTGTGGTCTGAGAAGATATGGTATAATTTCTATTTTTTTAATTTTTTGAGACATCTTTTGTGTCCTAGGATGTGATCAATCTTAGATGTCCCATGAGCTGATCAGTAGTTTGGGGGTAAAATGTTCTGTAAATGTTTGTTAGGCCCATTTGATCTAGAGTTCCATTTAAGTCCATTGTTTCTATGCTTACTTTCTGCTTGTAGGATCAATCCTGTTTTGTCAGTGGGGTGTTGAAATCCCAGGCTATTATAATGTTGCTGTTTATCAATTGGTTTAGATCAAGTAGGGTTTACCTTATGAATCTGGGTGCACCTGTATTAGGTACATAAATATTTAGGCTTGTTATGTCTTCTTGTTTAATCATTCCCTTTAACGTTATATAATGACCATCTTTGTCTTTCTTTACTTTTGTTGATTTGAAGTCTATGTTATCTGATATGAGAATAGCTACACCAGCTTTCTTTTGGTTTCCATTTGCATCAAATATTGTTTTCTATCCCTTCACCTTCAAGCTGAATGAGTCCTTGTGGATTAGATGTATTTTCTGGAGACAGCAGATACTTGACTTGTAATTTTTTATACATTCAGGCAGCCTATGTCTCTTCAGTGGGCAGTTCAAGCCATTCACATATATTGAAAGAATTGATAAATGGGGTAGATTTCTGTTCACCCTTGTGAGTTGAACTTTCTTTATATTATCTCTTGAGCCTTTGTGGTATCTGGGCTTTGACTTTTGCTTTTGGGTGATTTGACAGTGGTGGGTGTATACTGTGCTGATCCATGTATAATGCAGTTCTGAGTACTTCTTGTAGGGCAGGTCTTGTCTTAAAAAATTTCCTTGGTGTTTGCTTTTCTGAGAAAGTCTTTATTTCCCCTTCATATAAGAAAGTTAGTTTTGCATGATACAAAATTCTAGGCTGGGCATTATTCTGTTTGAGAATACTGAGAATGTGGCCCCAAACACTTCTGGCTTGTAAGGTCTCAGTTCGGAAGTCTGCAGTTAGTCTGATGTGTTTTCCTTTGTAAGTTACCTGCTTCTTTTGCCTCACAACTTCTAGAAATACCTCTTTTGTGTTTATTTTGGCCAGTCTGATGACGATGTGTCATGGTGATTTCCTCTTTGCAATGAATCTCCATGGAATCGTTTGAGTTTCTTATACCTGGATATCTAGGTTTCTAGCAAGGGCAGGGAAATTTTCCTCAAGTATTCCCTCAAATAGATTTTCCAACCCTTGTTTATTTTCTTCTTTTCTCTCAGGGATGCCTATGATTCTTATGATAGGCCTCATTACATAATCCCACATTTCTTGTGTGCTTTGTTCGTTCCTCTTATTTCTCTGCTCTAGCTCTTTGACTGGCTTGTTTAATTCAAAGATGTTGTCTTCATACTCTGAAATTCTTTCTTCTGCCTCATCTAACCTATTCTTAAGGCTTTGTACTGTATTTTGTATTTCCTTGAAGGAATTTTTTTATTTCCAGGATTTCTGATTTTTCTTTAATAATTCAATTTCTTTAGTGAATTTTTCATTCATTTTCTGCCTTGTTTTTGTGGTTTCATTCTGTTGGATTTCTATTTTTATCTTGTATTTCATTGGGCTGCCTTATGATCTATGTTTGAAATTCTTCATCTGTCATTTCAATATTCTGATTTTCATTGGTATCTATTGTTAGAGAGCTGGTGGTCCCTTTTGGTGTTGTCCTTTCACTCTGATTCTTCCTACTTCTGGAGTTATTTCACTGATTCCTTCTCATCTGGAGCAGCTTTTGCTTCTTATTTTTGGATTTTCTTTTCTTTTTTTTTTTTTAGATAATGGCACACCCAGTTTAATCTTTAAGATAGTAGGTGGTGCTTGTGAATGAGAATCAACCACATCCTGTATGATCGAATAAGTAAATGCTGTAAAGAGTTTGCAAATTGACCTCCCTGTCAGTAGGTAGCGCTTGCCAGAAGAAACAAGCTGTAATGTTTTTGTGTCCTGTGACCATCATTGGTCCCTCATGAGAAGTACTCAAATGCTCCATGTGGTGGGTGAGGCCCTGGAACTTCCAGGTGAGTCAGTATCCTCCACAACAGCAGAGGTGGGTGGGGGAAGTGAGGCTGGGCAGGGCTGGGTTGGGTGAGCCTTCCCTCAAGCTTCACAAAAGCTATCAAGGTATCTGCTTCTGCAGGGGTCAAAGATCTGCTCTCTACCTCTGGGCAAAGCTGCCAGGGCAGGCTCAAGTGGCCCTGCTCAACCAGAAAGTCTTCCTATGTAGGCAGTCTTGTCAGAGACCCACAATCTGGCAGTCTGGAGCAAGCCTCTCTCCTCTCCACCCTCCCATTTTCCATAGTTTACCTCCAGTGTGTGCAGGCAGGCAGGACCTCAAGCCACCTGAGCTCCACCACAACTGTGATGCAGGCCAGGAGGTTCCCTTCCTAGGATCCTGGACTGAGATGAGAGTTCAGCCCTTCTATTGGAGTAGAGGTGCCCCATGAGCATGCTGCTGCTAGGACCCACACTGCACTCTGCCCCCGATCTTCCCGTGTGGGCACCAATACTTCCCAAAACTAATTCACAGATATCCCCTCTGTGCCCCCAGGCAACACAATTGAGACCTGGGGGTATAAGATCTGGCCTGCAGGCCAATCCCTGGGGCTCTGGAGATCAATCCCTGACCATGCCAGAGAGAAGCACACTTGTCCCGAGTTGCCCACAGGGTGCCCAAGCAGGTTTGATGTCTCTCTGCCTTGGGGTGTGCCCCGCTCAAATTGGGTTGCCATGCAAGTAGCACCAGGGATGGCTGGTGGGCAGGGAGCTCACAGTTCAAGCACCCATCAGTCCCCTGCAGGACCCCAAAAGGAAAGGTCTAAATCCCACTCTTTGTCAAAGCCTCCGTGGAAGCTCAGCTGTCTCTCTTGGCAGCCACAGGTAATGGAGGGGATGGGGAGATAAAGAGTCTTGATTGAGGAAAGCTAGCACTCTGGTCATGTCCATTCCTCTCTCTCTGGGAGGCAGTCCACCCAAAATGACCAGGCTCTGGAGTCACACAGATCACCCAGGACCCACTGGACCCCTGTGGCTCCTGCAATCTGGGCCAGAGTTGGGAAATGTCTGTGTGGGAATGAGCAAGATGAAACCTGTGGAACTGAGGACTCCTGGGAAGGACAAAGGCACAAGGCGTGTAGAGAAGCAATATGAGACCTGCCATCTGGGCTCAGGTCTGTTGGGTAGGAAGTGCCCCAGGAGGGCTGAAAACCTGGTGCCCTGTGTGCAAGAAGCTTCCAGCTTACTGGGAGCAGCAGTCTCTGGGCTTGTGTGGATAGAAGGTCTTGCCAGTAGCTCGGGTACCCACTGACTGTTAGGGATGGAAGGAAAGGAGAAATAAACTTTTCCACCTACCCTTCTCACTGATCTCCAAGCCCCTTCAGGGTTGATCTCTGCCCATACTTTTCTCCTTCTAGTTCTGCTCTGCAACTTGGTCCTGTGGAGTCTCCTGAAGTTTCTGGCACCCTTCTTTCAGACCCTCACCTGATCTATGTTTGTCTGTTTGTTCATTTTTTCTCTTTCATGTAAAACTTCTCCTTCTCACTGAGATGCCCTGGTTTGTGGTGTCTCTGGTCCACCGTCTTCTCTTTATCAGGATTTCATTCATTTTATGGATGAATAATATACTCTTCTGTAAAAAAGTTTGTAATTAACATATATGTGTATGTGTATATATACCACAATTTCTTTATCCATTCATCCACTGATGGACACTTAGGTTGATGCTATATTTTGTTCATTGTGAATAGTGCTGTAATAAACAGGGGAGTGAAGATATCTCTTCAAGATACTGAATTCCTTTCTTTCATATATATATCCAGTAATGGGATTGCTGGATCATATGGCACTTCTATTTTTAGATTTTTGAAGGACCTTTATACAGCTCTCCACGTTGGCTGTACTAATTTACATTAACACCAACAGTGTACAAATGTTTCCCTTTCTTAACATTCTTGTCAGTATTTGTCATTCCCTGTCTTTTTAATACAAGCAATTTTAACTTTGGTGAGATGAAATCTCATTGAGGTTTTGATTTTTATTTCTCTGATGATTAGTGATGTTGAGCATTTTTTCAAACACTTTGTGGCCATTTGTACATCTTCTTTTTTTTTTTTATTTCAGTAAATTATGGGTGTACAGATGTTTAGGTTACGTGTGTTGCCCTTGGTTCCCCCCCCCCACCGAAGTCCGTGTTTCAAATATGTCCATCCTTCGGGTAGTGAGCATTGCACTCCTTAGGGGACGGGTATTTGTACATCTTCTTTTGAAAAATATTTATTCAGGTCTTTTGCCCATTTTTAAATTGGATTATTTGGGGGTTTTTTTGCTATTGAGTTGGTTGAGCTCCTTATATAATCTGGATATTAATCCCTTATCAGATGGATAGTGTGCAAATATTTTCTCCCATTTTATAGGTTGTCTCTTCACTTTGTTGATTGTTTCCTTTGCTGTACAGAAGCTTTTTAGCTTGATATAATGTCATTTGTATACTTTTGCTTTGGTTGCCTATGCTTTTGAGGTCTTGTACAAAAAAAAAAAAAAAAAAAAATTGCCCAGAACAATGTCATGGAGCATTTTCCCAATGTTTTCTTCTCATAGTTTGATAATTACAGGTCATAAATTTAAGTCCTTAATCCATTTTGAGTTTATTTTTATATATGTTGAGAATTAGAGATCTAGTTTCATTCTTCTGCATATCATTATCCAGTTTTCCCAGCATCATTTATTGAAGAGCCCATCCTTTCCCCCATTGTATGTTCTTTGTGCCTTTGTCAAAATGAGTTAGCTGTAAATGTGTGGATTTATGTCTGAGTTCTCTATGCTGTTCCATTCGTCTGTGAGTCTGTTTTTATGGCAGTACCATGCTGATATGGTAATTACAGCTTTGTGGTACATGTGGAAGTCAGGTAGTGTGATACCTATAGCTTTGCTCCTTTTGCTCAGAATCTCTTTGTCTATTTAGGGTCCTTCGTGGTTCCATATAAATTTTAGGACTTCTTTTTTCAATTGCTACGGACAATATCATTGATATTTTCATGAGATTGCACTGACTCTGTAAATTGCATTAGGTAGTATTGTCATCTTAATAATATTAATTCTTCGAAGCCATGAGCATTGAATATCCTTCCATTTGTGTGCCCTCTTCCATTTCTTTCATCAGTGTTTTATAGTTTTCCTTTTATGGATCTTTCACTTCTTTGGTTAAATTGATTCCAGGGTATTTTCTATTCTTTGAAGCTTTTCTAAATGGCATTGCTTTCTTGATTCCTTTTTCAGATTGTTTGCTGTTGGTTTATATAAATGCTATTAATTTTTGTATGTTGATTTTGTACCTTGCAACTTTACTGAATTTGTTTATCAGTTCTAACAGTTTTTTTTTTTTTTTTTTTTTTTTTTTTGGTAGACTCTTTAGGTTTTTCTAAGTATGAAATCACATCATCTGCATGCAAGACTAATTTGACTTCTTCCTTTCTAATTTGGATGTACTCATATTTTTCTCTTGTGCAATTGCTCTGGTTAGACTTCCAGTATTATGTTCAATAAAATTGGAGGAAGTTGGCATACTTATCTTGTTCTAGTTCTTAGAGAAATGGATTTCAATTTTCCTCTGTTCAGTATGATATTGCTCATGGGTTTGTCATATATGGACTTTATTATTTTGAGGTATGTTCCTTCTATACCCAATTTGTTGAGTCTTATTATCATAAAGGCATGTTGAGTTTTATTGAATGCTTTTTCAGAATCTATTAAAATAATCATATGGGAGTTTTGTTGGTTCTGTTAATGTGATGTATCACATTTATTGATTTATATATGTTGATTCATCCTTGCATTCATGGGATGAATCCCACTTGAGCATGGTAAATGATCCTTTTAATGTGTTCTTAAATTTGATTTGCTAGTATTTTCTTGAGGATTTTTGCATCTATGTTCATCATTGACATTGGCCTGTGGTTTTCTTTTTTTGTTGTCTGCTTGTCTGGTTTTGGTATCAAGGTAATGCTGGCCTTGTAGAATGAGTTTGGAAGTATTCCCTCTTGTTGAATTTTTTTCAAGAGTTTGAGTGGAATTGGTATTAGTTCTTCTTTAAATATTTGGTAGAATTCAGTGGTGAAGCCATCAGGTCCTGGGCTTTTCTGTGAAGGGAGACTTTTCATTATGACTTTGATCTCATTACTCATATTTTTGTTAAGGTTTTGCATTTCTTCATGGTTCAATCTTGGTAAATTGTATGTGTACAAGAATTTATGTATTTATTTAGGTCTTATGATTTGTTGGCATATATTTTTTCATAATAGTCTCTAATGATTCTTTGTTTTTCTTTGGTCTCAGGTGTTAGGTACCATTTTTTGTCTCTGATTTTAAGTATTTAAGTCTTTTAAATTTTTTATTTTTTAATTTCTGAATATTATGGGGGTACAAATGTTTAGGTTACATATATTGCCCTTGCCCCACCCGAGTCAGAGCTTCAAGCATGTCCATCCCCCAGACGGTGTATACCTCACCCATTAGGTTTGTATATACCCATCCCCTCCTCCCTCCTCCCATCTACCCGACACCTGATGAATGTTATTACTATATATGCACTTAAGTGTTGATCAGTTAATACCAATTTGATGGTGAGTACATGTGGTGCTTGTTTTTCCATTTTTGGGACACTTCACTTAGTAGAATCAGTTCCGGCTCTATCCAGGATAATAAAAGAGGTACTAGATCACCATTGTTTTTTGTAGTTGAGTAATATCCCATAGTATAAATATGCCATATTTTATTAATCCACTCATGTATTGATGGGCACTTGGGTTGTTTCCACATCTTTGCAATTGTGAATTGTGCTGCCATAAACATTCGAGAGCAGATGTCTTTATTATAGAATGCCTTTTTTTCCTTTGGGTAGATGCTTAGTAGTGGGATTGCTGGATCAAATAGTATTTCTATTTTTAGCTCTTTGAGATATCTCCAAATGATTTTTCACAGGGGTTGTACTAATTTGCAGTCCCACCAGCAGTGTGAGAGTATTCCTATCTTTCCACATCCTCGACAGAGTTTGTTGTTTTGGGACTTTTTCATAAAGGCCATTATCACTGGAGTTACGTGGTATCTCATTATGATTTTGATTTGCATTTCCCTAACGATAAGAGATGCTGAGCATTTTTTTTCATGTTTGCTGGTCATTATTCTGTCTTCTTTTGAAAAGTTTCTGTTCGTGTCCTTTGCCCATTTATTGATGGGGTTGTTTGATTTTCTCTTTCTGATGCTACTGTAAGTGGACTTGTTGTCTTAATTTCCTCTTTGACTTGTTCATTGATATTTTGTAGAAACACCACTTATTTTCGTATGTTGATTTTACATCCTGCAACATTGTTTAATTTGTTTTTAGTTCTAACAGTGTTTCATGGAACCTTTAGGGTTTTTTATATTTAAGATCATATCATCTGTGAACAGAGATAAGTTTAATTCTTCCTTTCCAATTTGGATGTTTCTTACTTCTTTTTCTTGCCTAATCGCTCTGGCTAGGACTTCCAGTTCTGTGTTGAATGGAAGTGGTAGAATCAGGCATCCTTGCTTTGTTTTTGATCTTAAAGGAAAATCTTTTAGTTCTTCACATTTGAGTATAATGTTAGCTGTGGGTTTTTCATATATGGTCTTTATTACATTGAAGTAGTTTCCTTCTAGTCCTATTTTATTGTTTTTTATCATGAAAAGGTGTTGTATTTTTCAAATACTGTTTTTTGCATCTACTGAGATGATTATATGGTTTTTTGCTTCATTCTTTAAACATGCTGTATCACACTGATTGATTTGCATATGTTGAACCATCCTCACATCCCAGGGATAAATCCCAGTTGGTCATGGCGAGTAACTCTTTCAACAAGCTGTTGAGTTAGGTTTGCTAGTATTTTGTTGAGGATTTCTGCATCAATATTTATAAGGTACATTGATCTATAATTTGTCTTTGTAATAGTGTATTTGTCTGGTTTTGGTATCATAGTAATTATGACCTCATAGAACAAGTTTGGAAGTTTTCCTTCCTCTTCAATTTTTCTAGAAGAGTTTGAGGAAGATTGGTGTTAATTCTTCTTTAAATGTTTGATAGAATTCACCCATGAAGCTATCTGGTCCTGGGTTCTTCTTTGATGGAAAGTTTTTGATTACTGATTCAATCTCCTTACTAGTTGTAGATTTGTTTAGATTTTCTTTCTTCATGATTCAGTCCTAGTAGCTTGAGTGTTTCTAGGATTTTCTAGGATTTTTTCCATTTCATCTATGTTACCAAATTTGTTGGCATACAATTATTCATAGTACTTTAACTTTTTTTTATTTCTGTAAAATTGGTAGTAATATCCCCTTTCATTTGTGATTTTAGTGTTTGAGTTTTCTCTCTTTTTTCCTTCATCAATCAATCTAGCTAAAGGTTTCTCAATTTTGTTGATTTTTTCATAATTTTCTCTGTTCTTTTCTTAGTCTTCATTTTGTTTATCTCTGCTGTAATCATTATTATTTCCTTCCTTTTGCTAGTTTTGGTTTTAATTTGTTCTTCCTGTTCTAAAAGGTATAAAGGCAGGTTATTGATTTAAGATCTTTCTTTTCTTTTAATGTAAACATTTACAGCTATAAATTTCCCCTTTAGCACTGTTTTCACTGCATCCTATAAGTTTTGGTATGCTGTGTTTTCATTTTTATTTGTCTCAAGATATTTTGTAGTTTCTGAGTTAGCTGACACAAAGATCAACCCCTTAGACAGCCCACATACAGACTAGAAAGCTGCAAATTTGATCTGCTCTGTTCTCTCCAATTTGTGGAATAGGACTAGGAATTGGGCCACCATTTCTCCCAAACTACATTGTCCCATGGTAAGAACATGTGTTGTGGGGAGGCAAAGGTGAGTATTTTGAGAGTATTATGAGATTTTTTACTGTTTTTCTTTTTTGTTAAATAGGCATTTATTTGGCTGCTGTAGATCTTTGACTGATTTACAGAGCTCCTAGAAAATTATTTTAGTCAATTTCTTTAGTGTTTTGTTTATTTAGTGTTTCTGTGGGGGAATGAGGGCCTGGAGCTTCCTAGTCAGCCATCTTGCTGACATTACACTTATTAGGCATTTTTGAAGATAGGGTTCACAAAGTCAGGGTTGTACTTGACTGATTATTATAGTTACTCTAGGTAATAGATGAATGAATAGATGAATAAATATGGAACTTAAGTATTTATTACTTTAACAACAAATAAATTGTACACAGCCAACGGGCTGCCCTTGTGTTCATTGTAATTATAGTAGCTTGATCAGAAAAAAAAAGCCCCAAGGTTACTAATACATCTTTCTGTGATTAAAAATCTGTTTTCAAAATCTAAACCAAGAGCTTGAAGGCTGCCTAGGCAGTGTATTGTCTCAGACTTAAGATTCGATGAGATAAGCGTTCCTCTACCCTGATCTGTACTTCTCATTCCTTTGCTAGTAAGGATTCCTGCTAAACTAAGTTCTCATGACTCTCTTTTTTTCACTTCTCCTAAGTTATCCCTTCTGTACCTGAATAACTTAATTCCTGGTTGATATAAAGTATGACTGAGTCCTGACTGTTTCTGGCAGAGAATCTCAGGAGGCCTAAATGTCTTTTATGCCTTTGTAGTTTTCAGTTGCCTCCATGAATAGGTGAGTGTCTCTATCTATCTTTGTATCCTTTGGAAGGATTGCTTAACAGGAGACATTTAAGTTCAGCCACGTTTCATGGTTCATACAAGATAAGCTAAATAAAAGATTAATGGATTAAATTTAAGCCATATTGGATCACCTTTGGAGTTTATTTTATTTTTTTTTATTTCTGCATATTATGGGGGTACAGATGTTTAGGTTACGTGTGTTGTCCTTGGTTCCCGCCCCCCAAGTCTGTGTTTCAAATATGTCCATCCTTCGGGTAGTGCACATGGCACTCCTTGTGTTTACAAATACCCGTCCCCTCCTTTCTCCTCCCCCCTCCTCCCGCCGTCCTCCCCCTTCCCCAGCATCTAATAGATGTTGTTCTGATATGTGCATTTATGTGTTGATTAGTTAATACCAATTTGATGGTGAGTACAAATGGATCCCGTTCTTCTGCTCTTGT